>NW_022589761.1:2596844-2723796 GCF_004348235.1 Phoca vitulina | reverse complement strand
AACCCTCAGTTTGTTTCCTGAGATTAAGAATTCCTCATATCAGTGAGGTCATATGATACATGTCTTTCTCTGTTTGACTTATTTCGCTCAGCATAATACCTTCCAGTTCCATCCGCGTCATTGCAAATGGCAAGATCTTATTCCTTTTGATGGCTGCATAATATTCCATTGTATATATATACCACATCTTCTTTATCCATTCATCTGTTGATGGACATCTTGGCTCTTTCCACAGTTTGGCTATTGTGGACATTGCTGCTATAAACATCAGGGTGCATGCAGCCTTTCGGGTCCCTACTTTTGTATCTTTGGGGTAAATACCCAGTAGTGCAATTGCTGGATCATATGGTAGCTCTATTTTCAACTTTTTGAGGAACCTCCATACTGTTTTCCAGAGTAATACTAGCCCCATCTCTTGTTCATATCTCTGCGGCATCACCTGACCTTGTGCTCATGGGTCAGTTTACCAGATTCCCTGACAGAGGTCCATGGGAAGCCTGAGACAGTATCTGTACCCTCTTCCTTCTGTATTTCCAGTGCCTGGAAAAGCACTGGCTTTGAAACAGTTTTCAGTAAATGTTGGACTGAGCTGAAAGAGAACATTCAGTACAGGTCTAATTATTGGATCAAGACACAGTATTGGATGGAGCACTAAATAAGTTAACTGCCTGGATAGAACAAGTTGGCTAGTCTTATATACATTTGGGGGTAGATTCAGACTAAGAGTTGAGAAGGACATCTCTGCTCTTTGTAGGGACAAGAAAGAAGCTTCATTCTTTCATTGAATAAATAACTTGGTCATCTACAACATGCAAGGCCCAGTTATAGGCACTAATGATAGGTTTGTCACTAGTATTAATATCACTAAGCACTAGTATATAGGTGCACCAGGGAAGAAATACATAAAATTCCCTGTTCTCATGGAGCTTACATGCTACGTGCAGGGAGACCTACCAAAAACAAATTTCCAGGCAGGTCAGATGGTGTTAAGTGTTGTAAGAAAAATAAAACAAAAAGGGGTTATAGAGAATGTCCATGGAGCAGGATATTATAATATTAAATAGGTGACTAAAGAGACTTCAGATAGACTGTGACATTTGAGCAAAAGACATAAAGGGGTGAGGGAACTGGCCAGGCAGGTGTTTGGGGAAGAGCATTTTGTGCAAAAACAACACCATATACAAAAGCTACATGAAATATTAAAGACAGTTTTGTTGGGTAGAAGGAATAAAACACCAAGTTGAAAATCAGGTCTCTAAAAAGAGATGAGGAGAGTCAGAAATGGTAACTGATGAGTAATTATACAATACTCTTTTTAAAGTTATTTTTAAAGATTTTATTTATTTATTTGACACAGAGAGAGAGAGAGAGAGCACAAGCAAGGGGAGCAGCAGGCAGAGGGAGAGGGAGAAGCAGGCTCCCCACTGAGCAAGGAACCTGATGTGGGACTCAATCCCAGGACCCTGGGATCATGATCTGAGCCAAAGGCAGACGCTTAACCGACTGAGCCACCCAGGTGCCCCTTTTTAAAGTTATTTTTTAAAAAGATAACTACCTTTTTAGGTTATAAAGGATTCCTTGGGATTGTACTTTTTTGTTACTGAATACCAAAGATTATCTATTTATGAAAAAAATCTACTTTAAAAATAACACAAGTAACTTAAAACAAAAAGACAGTAAAAGGTATATAAATGCAAAAACTAATGATAAGGAGACTGAAAAGCCACATCAGATAAACATGTATGTAACTGAAACTAGATCTTCAAAGTACACAAAATATGGGTAGAATTAAAAGGAAAAAAGACAAATACAAAATATAGTTGAAGATTTCAGGACTCCTCTCTCAGTAATTAATAGAACAAGTATAAAATTTATAATTTTACAGAAATCTTTAGTAACACTATCAGTCAATGGGACTTAATTGACATTTTTTGAATGCTTTAGTGAATAGCAACAAAATATGTTTTCTTTGTGATTGCACATAGAAAATTTACCAAAATGGATGACATGCAGAACCATTAAAATAGTGTGAATACATTTAAAAGGACTGGAATCATGGGATAGGTTTTTAATATGATAGAAGTCAATAGTAAAAGATATCAGAAAAATCCCCAAACATTTGGGGAAAATATTCCTGAGAAATTCGTGGACCAAAAGAGAAATCACAAGAGAAAATCCAAAATAGTTTGAGTTGAATGAATATGAAAACACAACATACCACATTTGTCAGATGTAGTTAAAGCAATTCTTTAGAGAAAAATGTATGCCTAGCTCAAAATGTTCATTTCAGGAAAAAAAAAGGTCTAAAGCAAAGGTCTAATCTTATACCTTATGAAGCTAGAAGAGGAAAAGCAGATGAAATCCAAATAAGTAGAAGAAAAGATATAATAAAGAGAAAAAATTATAAAAATGGAAATATACAAACTATAGGAAAAAAATCAATGAACCTAAAATTATTCTTTAACTAGGTGAATAAAATCAATAAACCTCTAGGTAGACTGAGCAAAATAAAAGAGAAGGCATAGATGAACTATAGTAGAAATAAAAGGGGATGTCACACAGATCCTATAGACATTTAAAACATAATAAGGGAATATTATGAGCAATGTAATGTAAATAATTTCAACAACTTAGAAGAAATGAAAAATTAAAGAGATATAAATTACCAAAACTGACACAAGAAGAAGTAAAAAATTTAAATAGCCCTATATATGAAAAAAATGAAAAAACTTCTTACAATGACAGCTACAAAGCCAGATAGCTTAACTGGTAAATTAAATCAAACATTTAAAAAAGTAGTGTTGTATCGTGCATGGGAGTTAATGTCTCATATTTGTATGTGTTTACATCAGGATTTTTAGCTCCAACCATCAGAAATCAAAGCAAGCTAATTTAAGACAAAAAAAAAAAAAAAAAAATCCTAAAAGGGATTTTGAGTAACCTTTACATCCAGAAGGGCTGTAGAGCCAGATTTAGGAATTGTGTGACTAGAAGAGATGACCCAGTCATTCCACAGAGGCACTGTGGTCACAACTGCTGAGCCCATATATTATGGCCACTACCGCCAACACCACAGACCCTACACATCCATCCCTTGTGTTGTCGCTATGCTATTGGTACCTCAGGAAATAAGATATGGATACTGGCTGCCATCACCATCCGCAGAATGGAGTCCATACAGTCCCCTTTCATTGTTTCATTAAAGATTAATCCAATGACTCATATCCCTGTGCCCTATTTGCAAAGGAAACTGGGAAAATATTTCATCATTTCAACCTCAGTGGAGGCAGGTGGACTCTGTGTCACAAAAGGGGGAAGTGCTCACATATACAGCTGCTGGAGCAGTTGTACAATCATAGGCCCAACAATGCATATAAATTCAAAAAAATCTGATCAAAATTACCCTTAAAGTCCCTTAAATCATCCAGTTGTATGCCTATGTGCAGATAGGCAGGTTTTCCAGAAGTCCAACAATGCTGGGTTTTCCCCCATGTTTGGTAGAAATTTTTGCTAGCTCGAGTTGAACAGCCAAAGATGTAACAGGATTGCATTGAGAGGCCATGTATTAGAGCATTGTATGTCAATTATACTTCAATAATAAATTTTTAAAATCTCCAAAAGGAGCCATACAATATTTAAATATATACATACGCTTTTATGTATGTATGTATGTATGTATGTATGTATTTATTATTAAAATTTTTTATATATGCTTATTTTTAAACCCTAGGTTTATTTCAAGGTGGTGAGATGCTCACACTACAACTAACTGAGGGTATGACAAATCCTGGTGGATGCTCCACTTAAATGGTTATTTTTCTTTCTCCTCCTGCACCATCTCCCAGCCCAACCCCTTCCTTCTTCCTCCTTCTTCCTCCTAGGCTAAGAACCCCATCGGTTTGTTGCTTATATGATGGGACCTGGCTGTTTTGCTGCAACTCCCTGAGCAGAGATTTTATCAACTTTCTTACGTAACTCTCTAACATCAAGTCATAGAAACTCAGACAAAAAATCAGACCTTTTCCTTTTACAGATGGACAAGCTGGGGCCCAAAGAGGAGCAGGACTCATCAGAGGTAACAGAAGCTGGATGTGACCATCAGTACTAGAAATCAGACTGCTTACTTTCAAGAGCCCAGACTTTTAGACAGAGGCTGGACTTCCTTGACATTAGGAGTTCAACAAAGCCATTGTTCTGAATCTATTCCCCGACTCCCAACTCTGTGATAAGAATATCTTAGAAACTGGGTTTTTCTATAAAAAAAATTTCCCCACGTGCACTGTATACATTCTGCCTCAAATTCTCTTTGGCAGTTTCACAGTTTAAAAATACTTGAGTATCTCTTTAATGTTGTTTCTCCTCATTGTAAAACTGCATTTTTCACTTTGTGCTTCCTCCAGGAATGCCTCCTCTCCCTGTTGGAGCAACGCACTACTCTCTTCCTCCCTCTCTCAATTTTCCTGATTTTTCTCTGTGTCTACTTTCCAATGGCAGCATCTTCTCAAACTCGATGCTTGAACTTATTCTCTCCACACCAACTTCAAAGTAGGAAGAAAGAACTTAAACCTCTTTCTTTATGTCCTTTACAAGCCCTTAATTAGATTCAAATTGGAAAACATAAGCCCAAACATCTGGAAAATAATTCCTAGTCCTGCTTCCCTGGAAAATAGATATACCAGCAGGACCACAACTCTCTGAGGACCCTGTGTGGGTTAGATGGGGAAAAAATATGGTATGAGGAACTACCTAGAGGTTGGCTTAAATTCTGGTTAGAAATTTCTGACACTACTATGGCCTCTTTTATTCTTCTGGAGCTCAGGTTCAAAGGGTTGAAGTCCTCATAATCCTTGATCTATGGAAGACCCCATTTTCACTTTGTCTGTTTGTTCTCTCTTAACTCCATTCCCTTACTCTGATTGGCAACCACAGCTGTATGGTAGTCTATCTGTTCATTAGTCTATGTTCCGGACAGGTGCATGTTGCTGTTAGTGGGGATGTATTTTTCATTTATATATGTTAAGATCCATATTGCTATGTGTACATATAATCCATTGCTTTGGATCACTATATGTTTTCGCATTTTACTTGTCTTCCCAGTGCTACACATACAGGCCCCCAGCTCCTGCCTTCACAATTAATGCTGTGACCGACATGCGTGTGTCCCTTCTGACTGTCTAAGGTTACTTCTTTGGGAAGTGGGTCCAGTGGCAGCATTCCTGGATCCTAGGGTCATAATGGTTGCGGTGGGGGGCCCTGTTCCAGACCACAGGAGCCCCAGCTGCTGCAGGAGTTGGCTGCCGATGGTTCTCAACTGCGTCACCCTCCAGGGAATTAAGAGAGCTGCTTCCTGGGGTCCTGGGCTCAGCCCCATTGTCTCTGAAAGGCCATCCCAGCTGCAGAGTTCCTTGTGGGATAGTGTCACAGCTGAGGCTCTCACAGTGACAGAGCTCCAGTTCAGCTTCTCCTACCAATTTCACCCTCCCGACTATTGACTCTGGGCATGTGCCCCAGTAAACTTCCTGCCTGCACCGCTCACACTCAGCATCCGTTTGCCAGGGAACCCACCTGAGTCACAGACAGTGCGTGCATTTAACATGACCCAGTGGCCACGGATGCACCATCACAGGGTAAGAATCTTACATTCCCTCATCCCTGCAAACACTGGGGATTTTCTAGCAGCCAATAGTTGCAAATGCATTAGGTAGAAAATGGTATCTTTTCATTTTAATTTGCCTTTCTCTGATTACTAATGATTTTCAGCCTCTCCTTTTATATTTGCCAGCTTTTAGAGTTTCCGTTTCTGTAAATTGCCTGAACACATAATTTGCCCACTTTCTTTTTGGGGTTACTGTCTAGGTATTAACACTTTCTCAGTTTAAAATGTTGCAAAATCTTCTCCCATTCTGTCTTTGGTCTATTAACTTACCAAGGTATTTTCAGTGAACCAGAAGCCCTCATTTTGATGTCAGATATTTTTGCTTATCATTTAAGTTTTTAAAGTTTTGTTTAGAAAGTACTTTCTCTCCCCAAGTCAGTAATATTCTAATTTCTTCCAACAATTACATATTTTCCTCATTCATATTTACACCTCACATTTTCACATTTCAGTTCACTTAGAGTCCACTTGAATGTGAGGATGAATAGAGATCTTGTTTCATATTTTTCTATTGAGTGATCTAGTTTTCTCAAAAATGCCTATTGATACATTTGGCTTTTCTCCTTAGATCTGTGGTGCTACTGGTGTACTGGTCTATTTATTCTTTGCCATTTTTATACTGTTTTTATTGCTATGACTTTGTAATATGACTTTATCTTTGGTACAAGAATTCTTTACTCTTTGATATTTTTATTTATTGAACGAACTATTTTTATATTTACTTCATCTAATTTTAAAGTAATTTTAGACTGAATTTAAATGGTAGAGTACATTTGTGAATTTTGTTAAAAACCCAATTTGGATTTTTTGAATTTTTATTTGTATTGAATTAAATTTATAGATTAAGTACAGTAGAATTGACATGTTTATAGTGTTATCATTAGAGTTTTAAAGGTATTATTTCTGTATACTTTATGTGTTGTTGCCATAATGAATGAGGTCTTATTTTTTCATCGTATTTCCTGGTTGGTCGTAGTTGTTGAAAAGAAATGCTATTGATTTTTGTGGTTTGATGTTCTATCCAGCCATCTTGCTGAACTTTCTTATTAATGGAAACATGTTTTCTGTTGATTTTGGATTTTCCTTTCTGTGTGTTTGTTTGGTTGATGGACATATCAACTGCAAATAATGATGGTTCAAGCCATCCCCTTTCAAATCCATACTTTCCTGACTTACCTCTCATCTGATTACCGGCATCCTGGAAAACCAATAGTTCATTTGAAGTTATTTTCCTCAATACCAAGGTAAAGAAATTGCCTTTCAGTCTTTTGCAGAAGGCTCTGAGTTATAATGAGATGTTAAACCCCTCTTTAATCAAAAAGTATTGGACGTAAGCATGTCCAATACAAATGTATGAATTGGTCCCTTTCAGTTCCTTTTCTGACTTTCTCTGCAAAGGTTTCTGTTCCAGTGACTATTCCCTGGTCACTCCATAGCACTAACCTCCAGTTATGAGCCTAGGCCTTAGGCCCCCTCCGCTCTTTCCACTTGCTCTCTTGTATTCTGTCATCACCACCAGAAGAACGTGCCTGGGCCAGTGAGGATGAGGAATTCGTGAAGCCGAGTTGCCCAGTTAGGTCCAGCAGAGGTCAGACGAGTCCAGCTGACTTGCAGGAGTGAGCCCAGCCAAGATCAGTGGAACTGTCCCATCAAGATCAGCCAACCCCCCAGGTCATTCCACAGATGTGTGAGCTAAATGAATGCTTATTGACATATGCACTGAAATTATGTGGTTTGTAGCTACTCAGCAATTGCCAACTGCAAATGTGTCACATATCCGCATTCTCTTTGGCCACCATCCTGGGTAAAAATCCAAGCCCATATGGGGAGAGCCCTCCCCCACTTGTAAGACACTGTCCCTCCTGCTCCCTGCAGTGTTCTGGACTGTAGGACCGTGGGTGCACTGTCAGCGCAGGTTAGAAACAGTGCTGATGCTCAATAGCACTCAGCATCAGGGAGATGCACATCAAACCCATGATGAGATACCACCTCACACGTGTTGGGATGGCTGGAATCAAAAAGACAAAACATAACAAGGGTTGGAGAGGATGTGGAGAAAAAGAATCCCTCGTGCACCATTGGTGGGAATGCAAGCTGGTGCAGCCACTCCAGAAGACAGTATGGAGTTTCCTTAAAAAATTAAACATAGAACTACCTTATGATCCAGTAATTCCACTGCTGTGTATTTACCCAAAGGAAGTGAAAACACCAGTTTGAAAAGATATATGAACCCCTGTGTTTATTGCAGCATTATTTACAATAGCCAAGATATGGGAGCAAACTAAATGTCCACTGATGGATGGATGGATAAAGATGTGGTATATATTACGATGGAATATTACTCAGCTATTAAAAAGAATGAGATCTTGCCATTTGCAACAAGAATTATGGGGTATTATGCTAAGGGGTAAGTCAGATAGAGAAAGACAAATGCCATATGATTTCACTTACATGTGGAATCTCAAAAACAAGGCAAACGAACAAATAAAGAAAAGCAGAAACAGACCCATAAATTTGAGAACAAACTGATGGTGGCCAGAGGGGATGAGGTGGGGGAATGGGCAAAACAGGCGAAGGGGAGGGGGAGGTGGGGCTTCTAGGTATGGAATGAGTAAGTCACTGGGATGAAAGGCGCAGCGTGGGGAACATAGTCAATGGTATTGTAACAGCGTTGTATGGTGACAGATGGTAGCTACACTTGTGATGAGAGCAGCATAATGTGTAGACTTGCCCAATCACCATGTCGCACACCCGAAACTAATGGAACGTGTGTCAACTATACTTCAAGAAAAAAAGAAAAAAAAATCATGCCGGTGGCTCCTTGGGGCTTCAATCATTTTCTCAGGATATAGACATGGCTCAGTTCCCCAGGGAACTCAGACCCTCCCCTAACTAAAAGGAACCCCCCAAAGAATCTGAATATGCCTTGTGCCTCTGAAGCTCCTGGGAATCCTAAATGGTTGTATGCACAGCTCTCACTTGAGATCCCCAAGTGGAAAGAGCAACTTCAAGGAAGGGCCCAGATTTTGTAGGTTCTGCTTACTGAAGGAGGATTGTCAATCATTCACTCTGCCTCAATGTGGGCAAGCCAAATTCCTGCAAGGAGCGAGTTGGCAGGACCCGCGGCTGCCAGGTTGGTGAGCCCAGCCCGCGCTCTCTGTCGGGGCCCAGGTTTTTTTTTTTTTTTTTAAGCTAATTCTTATTGTTGTCCACTTCACAGTTTTGCTGCAGCGCTGTAGACCCTGGTATCAATTTTAGTTGAAAATGCTGCAGAAACAAAAAGGTAATGCCACTTCCCACACTGTTTCAAAAGGTTTTTAAGTGGAAAAAGGTATTTAGTATTTTTAATAAGCATCTTCAATACTATTGAGTTGGTTTCTTTGTTCATATCACAAGATTAATTATGCTGTCAGACACTTTCAAGGCCTGCTTAACAAAGATTCAGTGATATAATGGTTTGCTTTGCATTGCCTTTTTTTCTGCATAGCAATCACAATCAGCATTAGACAATTTAAAACCCTTTCACCAGCCGGAAGTTCTGAAGAGCCTTTTAATCAACAAAAGTAATTTTGCAAACAACTAGATACAGCATTTTTCATATTAACTAACTTGCATTTAAACTCCGCCGGCTTGATTCTTCCCAGGTCTCTGATTCCTAGGAAATTGGGTTATCCCGATGGCCTAGAATCTGAAAGTGGGGATCACAACACAACTGTCCTCCCTGGGTACCCCCAAATGTTCACAACCCATTACTCTGCTCTGCTTATTAAAGAGATTGCATTGGCATGCAAATGTAATTCATTCGTTTTAATTATCTCTTAATATACAGATCTTGTCTAATCAGTTAAACTCTTTTTTTGTTAATTTGGTTGTCCAGAGAGCTTCCTCTTGCTATTTCTTAACAACCACAATCTGTGCTAGTGTGTTGTAGTTTTATACAGTTGGTGTTGTTTTTTAAATTTGCTCGTTTTTTTTTCATTATTTTGTATATGCCCGGAATTAGAAAATTCTACTAGCACCACTTCCGAGATTTTAAAAATCAGACTTTTTTGAGATTGATCCTAATTGAGTTGAGCTGGAGTTCTCTGCTCCTACAATGGCAGCAACCCCATACGGCACTAAAGGTTTTGAGGTTTTGTGCTTAAAAGGTGGCTTCTCTATGAGTTATAGCAGGGAGACACATTTAGCTTTTTTTTTTTTTTTTTTTAAATCAGGCACATTTTTTTAAATGAAACTAACCTGTTAATGACACCTTTAAAACATTCATTTAAAAAAAAAAAAAAAAAGAAGAGGAAGGCCCAGCCAACAGCGGTAATTTGTACCCTGGCTGTGTGTAGTAATTAGCCACCGAAGCAGTGATTCTCGCACCCTAAACCCCCGCATGTTTGACACGATTTCAACCCTGGCGAGAAGTGACCCAGGGATCTGGAGCCACAGGACACGAGGGGCGAGTCCTGTCACAAGAAATAACAGGGTCAGGAGACGCGGCTAATGAAGTCATAGCAACTGATGCACAGGGCCAATCAGAAGAGGCGCCAATCTGTAAATGAGGATATAATTAGCAGAAAAAATAACATGCTTTGGTTGGATTGGAGGGGAGCCTGTAATGACTGGATATTGAGAAAGATTCCGAAAGATTAGAGCAAACATTATGCAACAAAGAATACCTAATTAGGGGGAAAAAAAGTGAATATGCCTTAATTAGAGGCAAATACATGATTGAAAGATGCAGAGTTGTCTGTTAATATGAATGTAGTAATAAAGGTTAGAGCACAGCTCCTGGTTCGGCTTAGCAAAGCATTCTGCGGATTAGTGGGAGTGGCACATACATCTCCTTGCAGATGGTGCTTTCTACAAGGCGGCACGCAGAGCGTTCTGTGCCCCGTTGAGTGGAGGGCACCTAAGTACCCACAGCAGAGGTAGCTAGCTGGTCATCTTGGCCCCGGGAGCCCCCTGCCTCCTGGGACATGGGCACCCACACCACCTGTCATGGTGCTAAAAATGCAGAAAACAGACCATTAAGTGCAAAAAAAATGTAAGTATCACGTGCCAGCGTCTAGGCACGGAGCTCAGGAACATTTGATGGTTTCCTTTCAGATCTGTAACTGGCAAGGTGTGGATTTTGTTTAAGGAATTAAACAAATTCCCATCCTGACCCATCCTCCTCCCAGGCCACCAGGCCCAAGCTGGCCCCTCCGGTCACCCCAGCGAGGGGGCCCCCATGAGTTTTTATGATCCATGACAATGTGCAAAGAATGCCTCCAGCAACTCTTCTTCCCATGCCGCAGACATTTCAAGACTCTGAGCAGCCACTAATTTTTCGCCTATTAGAAAAACTACGTGTTGTTTTAGTTCCTCTCTTTCTCCCTTTTTTCCAAACTGTTCTGAGTATTGATTTTCATTTATTTTACACGATTCTTAATTGTCATCATTAGCTATCTATGCCACATCCCCCTGCTTAAATATACCCTGTCAATTTTGTAGCATATTTATAGATTAATTTAAATGTGTTTTTAAATTTATGACTGCATACCTTTGGTATGTTTGTAACATTAAAATACTTACGGTACAGAATTTTTTAATTAAAACTATTCATCAAAGAAAGTCCAGGTAGCGAGCATCTCCTTGTTTGTGGTGGGGGTTCTGGCAGCTGGAGCCAGCAAAATAATAGGTCAATTAAAAAAAACCAAAAAACTAAAGATAGCATTTCCAAAGACCCAATTGTTTAATGAGCATTTGCCAACCGATCCCCCCAAATTAAATTATGAACTTGTTCTTTTAGTTATGGGCATCAGGGCTGCATGTGGCAGAAGCAGAGAAAAAGAGAGCAAGGAAAGGAAGTGCTCCTGCCAGGGTTGCCAGCACGCAGGGCTTGCTTCCTGGGGTCTGGCCCAGGACAACAGGGACCACTTCCTGGAAATCGACACCTGGAACCGTGGAACAGTCCACATCACTTTATGGGCCCGTGCTTCGGGTCTGTCCGACCATGCCAGCTTTGTTTGGACCTCCTTAAACCCACAGCCTCACTCTGGCAGGCTCCTCCGGCTACTGAAACAGACTTTTCTTACAGCGCTTGATGGCTAGAAAAAAAATCTCTTCTCTTCCTGCCCACGAGTGCTCTTATTCAAATTCACCTTGCTGAACTGTCAGCTGTCGGGAGAACAGGAGAACCGTCGAAAACAAGCAGTGCATCCGTGGCGCCCTTTGCTGGTGCTTTCCCACGGATGCTTCTGTGGCTGCTTCTGCAGAGGGCACCGTGCTGAGCTGGAGCGCCAGCCGGAAGGCCACGCTGAGGGAGCAAGCAGGGCATTACTGTAGTCTGAAAGCCAAACAGTGCTCCAAAATGTGGTAGTGGGGCTCTGTGTCACAGTCCCGGAAATAACCGGACGCCCCAGGGCTCTGACCAGGGATGGGGAGGAGGGTATGATCGGTGTCCCTCCACTTGTCTGGGCAGGTTGGAGTGTGCACTCGATGCTGGGTTTTTGAAAACCCTCCATCTTCCTGTCTTATTCTATTTTGGGTGTGCCTTAATTTTTAGTATTTTCTGCCAGTTATTTAAAAACTAGTAGGTACTGGACCCCCAGGTCCAGGTAATAAGTTTCACATTCCCTACACTTTAAAAATAACGGTTCCTAAAAGCAAAAGATATGTTTTTCATTACTATCCATAATTTCACAATATTTCATAAGGGGCTTTTCTATTTCTCACTCCTTATGATTTTTAAATCAACCTTCTTGCTTGGATTATCCCAGACCCAACCATATGAGAATGTTGCTTACAAACAAATATTTGTGATGCTTTGAACAAATATGGAATGAATGAAATCAATGTATACCCTATTATTATTTTTCCTCTTAGCATCCAGCTGACTTTTGGGGTGGGAATTTTAGGGATAAGGCTAAATTTCAGTCCCTAAATAAACAGCCTCAACAAGGAAACGTTTCTCACAGCGTTCTAGCATTAATTAGATCATGTCAAATTTATTTCGAGTCCGACGTTAGAAAAAGAAGAAGCTTTGATATATTTGCCAGTTGGCTGAGTGGACACAGGGCAGCTGGGACATTGCCCACTTGGCCTCCTCACCAGGTGTGAACCCTTCCGGGGCCACTGTGAGGGCAGAATCCGTTTCTACATAAACGGGTGGGGTGGCCTGTAGGAGAGCTGTCTTGGGCATGCACAACCTGCCCCTCACTCCCTGATTTATTTCTGACATGAGCTTTTATCAAAACATCCCCACCGACAAGAGGGGGGCAGAGGCAGATAATAATAAAGATAGCTAATGGAGTAGGGTTGCACTGGAATGGGACCAAATCCTCCTTTTTACCCGACTTTGAATGCTAAATGAATCACTCAGATTTATATGGAGGTAGAAGCTCCACAAGGTCCTCATCAGGGCAAAATAGGGTTACAATTCAATACAACGCGTGGCAATGCTTTATTGACTAATGAACCTACCATGCCGCCAACTGCTGTATTTTACTGTCGCAGACCCTAACTGCCTAGCAATTACATTGTGAGTGTTTGCTAAAGACGTGCCTGTCTTTCCCCCAGATCTGGAAACAGGTTCAGTGAGAGAAGCTCGGGAGGAAGCAGGTCGCACACCTTTCCTGAGTCTTCTGGGGATAGAAGCCAGGCACCGATAATAACAGTGCAAACAAGTTGATGCTGCTATTTTTAAATAAGCTGTTATTATTGACTAACAGAGGTTGCCGTGGGTGGGATGACAAAGCCTCGGGAGCCAGAGAGTTGCTGTGAAGACTTGCACCAGAGAGCTCGTTAATGACAATAGCTAAGTGCAGAGTTAAATGCTCACCGCCATCCTTCCTGTTCCATCTTCCTGGGAGCGACGCGAGGCTGCGGGCCGGGTGCTCCGACCGTGGTATCTTCAGCCCCTGCCAGTCCTCAAACGTTTTGTCTGTGGACCTATCACATCATCAGGTGAGGTGAGGAGCCGAGGGCAAGAGGTGTGGCATGGCAGAGATGGTGCCTGACTGCCAATAACCAGGGGTGTTTTTATATCGAAAACTAGAGCGGTGACCCCTGCAGGTGGCTCTGCTCCCGCGCACACCGTCCACACGCGCCCTAATGCAGGAGCAGGAACCGCCCCAGTGTGATTCTTTGCATGCACGCGTGCGTGCACGCACACACGTGGACATGCACGCACACACACACCAATGGGCTAAGTCTCCTCCGGATTGTTCTGTGGCTTAGTGCATTTAAAACGGACTTCAGTTGAGGAGATTTCAGTGCCTGTGGCTGCCAGAGCCATTTTTCGACGTAAGAAGGAACTGGTGGCCTGAACAGGACCGAATCAGTGTATGGGGCTTCTGCAGCATCGTGCTCTGAAGGCTGGACCAGAGCGGACCAACAGAACAGAGGGGTGAGCCAGTGACGCCTTTACTCCCCACTCGATGGGTCTGTAAACGCATGGAGGATCCTGTTGGCCAGTGTGTAGGGGATGTGCAGGGGAGGGAGTATTGAAGCTCATGGATTATTTAGAGGAAAAGCTAGTTGCAGAATGATTCATAGAGGATGGTTTCATCTTAATATTTTTTAACCCAGCAAAACATCCTGAATATATTTGTACATGAATAAATATGTACAAATGATCTAGAAAGAGCCACATCAACCTAAGAATAATGGGTGTTAATATTATACAACACTAACATCATGCCAGGCACTATTCTAAATATTTTACATATATTAACATGTCTCCAATGCTCACAACAATCCTATGGGGCAGTTACCATTCTGATTTTCATTTGACAAAGGGGGAAATTAAAGCACAGAGAGGTGAAGTCACTGGCCCGAGCTCACACAGCAGAAGCAGAAGAATGAGGACTCAGGGCCAGGCCACTGGGCTCTAGACTCCATGCATATAAGTCTCCACTCTGCTTCCTGTGCTGACGAGGTATGGCTTAGTTGGGAAGAGATCAAGGATGGTGATCAAGGGAGCTTCAGACTTACCTTTTGCATCTCAGCTGGTAGATCACAAGCACCTATTATGTACGAATGCGTAATAAGTGTATCACACCAATTGTGTAAGAGCATTCTGAGTGCACTTGGGGATGTCAGAGCCCATGTTTGATTATATGGTTTGATCAGTTTTCCAAAGTAACACAGTCACTGCAGACTAATAAGGGAGACCTGATAGGTCCCTAAGGATGGGCCACAGGGCATGTGGTGCATTCTGTGCATGCAGGTCTCGCTGTGTTGGGTGGGAGGGGGATGGTCCCTGTGCCCGTGACGAGGTGGGCCTGCCGACCCCAATACACCACGCTCGGTGGCACTTACTGTCACCTGAACACCACGAATGGCCTTTTACTTTAGAGCAGGACAAATTAGTCACACTAGATTCATATTATTGATGTAAGTTTTGTTGTCTTTTCATATTTTTTATTTAAATTTAATTAGTTTTGTGGGTCTATTTACATTTAAGGTGCACATTTTTGCTTTGGTTGCAGTTGTACAAAAGCTCTGAGTTTGAGTTGCAGGAAATGAGGAGATGGGTAGAAGTATCCCAGGTGCTTCCCCAGCTCCCACATCCTTCCTCCTTGTGCCGCTGGGGCCGGGTCGTCTGCAGCGGCTCACCCCCGTTCTCACCTCACCTGCCCTCTTCCCTCCTTTGTGGCCTGCAAGTCCTCCCCCTTCACCCAGTGATCCTCTAAGACAGGCTCTGGACCCCACTCCCCACCTTGTGTCTCACCCTCAGTACATCTTAGCTTAGTGTTTTAAAATACATTAAATCAAGGGGATTGGAAACATCATTTATGCTAAAAAGGTGATAGCTTGTGTTGGGTGCTATGCATTTTTTAGAAAGCATGATAAACTTAAAAGACAAAAATCTGAAGATGAGTTTTCAGCCACTTAAAGAATCTGACGTCTACCTGTCCAAGTATCATCGCCTTGACCTTCAGGGCGGTAGCGAAGGGGGAGATCATAACCTGGCACAGGGGGGCAGGCAACATATTTCTGAGAGGTCCAGCTTCTATGCCAAGGGCATCGTTGGGGGGGCGGGTCAGGGACAGGGACAGAGACCTAGGGGACATCTGAGTAAAAAGGGTCTTTCTGTAGCATGAGTGGACTGCCTTCTGTGCCTCAGCAAGTCTCCTCCATAACCAGAAGTTTCAGGCTATATAGCCCTGGAAGTCTGTTTTCCCAAGGAGAAAATGAAAGGGTTGAAGACTGATCCCGTGTGACACCCACGAGACCTGGATTGACTGCAAGCACCCCCGAGGACGATGCCCTTGGAGGGATTGTGCCCGGGTACAGTGGCTTGGCTCCCTCTCACCAGTTGGGCCACCCCTCTCAGGAGTGTCGCTAGTGAGTCCTCTGCATTTACTGGGGGTAAGGCTGATCCACCCCTCCTCCATTACCAGGTCAACGGGGAAATGTCTAGCTGTGCGGAGGGGATGATTTGCCTCCAAATGGAAAGCCCAGTGCTGGGGACATAATGGGAATTTGTGACACTCAATGGAGAACTTTAGGCCCATAAACCAGAGACAGTATGTAGTCGCTCATCTGTGACAGATATAATAGGGATAATCGTCACTTAATAAGTACTCCAAGGCTAATTAAATGTTACTAATATACATTGCAAAGATTCTTTTTTTCCCCTCACACTCCTTCAGAGTCCCCTGTATGAATGGGTGCACAAGAAGCTCCTGCATGGGGAAAATGAGGAAAATAATGAAAAAAAAAAAAAGTCCATTGCCATGGAACTGAGAAAGACTGGTCACTCACTTCTTAGAATCCCTTTAGTGTATATACAAGCAGGTGGGTTCCCTAGGCTGGGGTGGCGGGGGGGCAGAATGGCCTGGACATCTTGCAGACTACCAGCCAGTGCGGCCGGGGTATCACACAACCACATAAACCACAACTGGAGGCCAAGCGCCTGGCCTTTAAGATCAGGCAGTCATTGACCGTGGGCTATCCCAATGACGGAGGGCAGGGGGCAAGCTTTCCAGAGTGGGAGCGCCCATGGCAGAGGGCAGTGCTCCAGAGAAGGGGCAGCTGGGATCCAGTACCCACACGCTGCTCTGGGGGGACGGGCCACCAGCTGCCGAGGGATATCTGCACGGGGCTCCACCGTGTCTGCCACACCACTTGTCTGCATGCCAGAGAAGAAGCTTGTCTCCTATGAGCTGGGCCCACCCTGGCCTACGTGACTCATTCCACTCATTTCCTGTCTGAACTGCCATCACAGAGTTGTGGTTTTTTTTTTAAAGAATGATGACTCTTATATTTGCATTTTTAAAAAAATTCTTTGAAAACCCCCACTCATCTACAATGTCCTCTTTTCTTCCTGACCGTATTGAGATAGATAGGATTAGCACTGCTATCCCATTTCATAGATGGGGAGCACTGAGTCCTAAGAGAGACCAGGCTGCAGCAAAAGTCATCCAGTTAGAGGCAGAGCTGGGGTTCAAACAACCCGCCAGCATGTAGCCCAAGGTCCTGGAAACCAGGCAGAAGCTCCCTCAGAGCCACCAGCAGTACAGGGGCTCATACCACTGTGTATGCAGTGCACGACCTGTGCAACTATACGCAGCCACCCTAACTCTGCTGATACAGACTTGCGCTGGGGTCAGACCAAACCACAGTGCATGCTACCTGGCATCCAACTACCCTCTTTTCCTTCTGTTCCTCAAAACCAGCTTGCAGTGGTTTTTGGCTTGTCATTATGGTTCTGGCTCTAACCAGAACTAGTTACCTGAAACCAGCCTGCTCACTGGCAGTCCCTGCCCCTGGCCCCCATTTTCCTAATTCTCAATGCTGACAGAGTGTTGGCTCAGCTCTTCTTTTGATGCTGGGTCAGAAGTCACTGGCCAGTCTATGGATGGTGGCATTTGGGTATTCATCCGGACCCCGTGAACTATGGCCTGGACTGGGGTGGGGGCTCTTCCTGGGCTCTGTGTTAGGGCAGGCCCCACACCCTCCCTAGTGACAAGCACGAATTGTCACCTGTCAGGGAGTGGGGAGCAGATCCTCATACTTCTGGGAGTTTGCAGTGAGGCTCCTTCCAACTCTGCAGTCTGAAACTCTAAGGCCCAAACTATTCCCCTCAGAAACAAAGAGGACAACTCACTGTCTGGATGGTCGGTCCATTCGCTAAAGTCCTCCTAGTCAAGCCTTCTACACAACCATTTGCCAGCAGGTTGCGGACAAGATCTTAGCAGCTCTGGCTAATGGACAACGTGGGTCAGTGCCTCACACGGATTTCCACAGGACGGGCTCCAATCACCTGGTGAGGGTCACTGTGCACCGGAGGGCATTACAGAGGGACAAACAGACCATCTTATCTTGACAGAGAAGATGGAGAAAGGTGCTATAAGAAACAAAAGCCTCGGATGTGAGGTCAGAAGGCCTGTGCTGTGACGTTGGTAAGCCAAGAGACCCCTCCGAGCTGCGTTTCTTCATCCATAAAACGAAGACAGTGACTCCGCCTGGCCTGCTTCTTGGGTGATTTAGGAGCTCGAGTGGGTCAGTACTTGGGAAAGCCGGGCCTGCGCGGATGCCCGGCACAGGTGTGTGTGGTGGTGGGGGGGGGGTGCACGGCTCCGGGTGTGTGGTGACCCTCTCCTGGGCTTGAGTCAAAGTCCACGTCCTTCCATCCCCCATTGGTCTGTGTCACTCCAGCCTTCTCTCAGGCGTGGCTTGGCCTCTCTGTCCTGAGTGCAAACAGGGATCTTCTTCTGGAGGGAAGCCAAGGTGCTCCACGGCCTCGACCTCCATTCCCGGGGTCACGTCCTGTGGTCAGTCATTGTCATCCTGCTCTTCATTTTTTTCTAAGGTTTGCTTCTTTTCTGAAACCCACACAGAGGGAGGGGAGCCCCGCATAGCTTTCACCCCTCTTACGTACAGTAGCTTGTTTTATGACTTTGTTTTAAAAACTATTGGCGTAGGGTACAATAACACAGATGTCTTTGCCTCACAAGAGAACCGTGAATTTCCACTTCTCTCTTCTCGGTGACAGCTCCATTACCTCCCATAGATAGTCTCTTCCTTGGCCCTGGAAAAAGCAGGGGGCAATAGTGTTTCTCTCGCAATTGTCCCTTACGGTAGGGCAATCGGATCAATAGGACTGGCGCCCACTCTCCCTCGCAGGCCCTCCCCGGGTCCTGGGACCTGCCCCCAGCCTCCCGGTGCTAGAGGAAGACAAAGTCCGCGTCCCCAGAGGAGCGCTAAAGCCATCACAAGAGAAATATCTGTTTTCTCGCGTGTGTCCTGTAGGCATATCCGTGAGTGGTGGCAACCCAGTGGCGGGGAAACTTTGTTGGCTGCCTTACTAAATCTTCACCGGCCTGACCTCAGCTTGACAACTCCTTAGCACGCAGAGAACAGTCACTGCTTTGGGCAGAGCCGAGAGCTCCATCAGCCTCTCCCGCAGATGTCGGAGGCCCGGCTGGAAGAGAGGTGGGGAGCGGGAGGCAGATTTACACACACATCACGGCCGGTGTGGCGGCAGAATTGGCCTGTCTCGTGCGCGCAGGCAGTGTTCCTCCTGCTCGGTAGCATGTCACACTGTCATGCTGCCTCTTGCCTGTGTGTAAAGTGGTAAGGTGTGAGTTTAATTAGCATAGAACAAAATTTCTTACTCTCTAATAATAACACCTTGAATTTTTATGTTACCTGCTCTCCAAGGAGCTCAAAGCATTAAAAAAAAAAAATGCACTTCTTCATTTTGTCTCATCTCATTCCGGAGACAAAGATCATGTCCCCATTGCACAGAAAGGGAAACCAAGGTTGGGGGGCTAGTCATGGCTCCTAGCTTAGCAGTTTTTCTTCTGTTCTGTGCGGAATGCATGAGCTCGAGTTGCTTGAAGAGGAGGGCAATGGGAGACATCTAGGGCTGGGGTACAAGTGGCTTCAGACAATGGGTAGGTGACATTGGTGAATGGAGAGGGCAGGTGTATGTTGCGGGGAGTAACAGGGCCTGGGAAAGCTGGAGTGGGCAGCCACCCAGAAGGGACCCTTGCTCCAGCTTCAGAGACGTGTTGGCATGCAAGAATGCAAATTCAGCAGGGCCAGCTCTTCATAAATATATGCTGACCAAAAAAAAAAAAAAAAAGGAAAGAAAAGAAAAAGAAAGAAAGAAAAAAAGAGAGAAGAAAAAATCCTCACCGTTCTGTATCTAATATGTGTCCTTGTTGGGCACAGCGCCCCGGCCTGCAGTTTGTGACCTCTAGACTGAGGCAGACTAGGGTGGGTCAGGAAACATACTGATTCTTGGGAACAGGTGGAGGCTATGCTCTAATTGTATGATGTGACATGGGCATGGCAGTGACATGGAGAGAAAGAGGGGGGACCTCAAAGAAGTGGAGGAAAAACAACCAATGGGTGCAGTCCATTGAATGAGGGGAGAACCCAAGATGGCTGTAGCTGGAGATTCCAAGGTCAAGAGCATGGTGGTGCCTTTGAGACAGAACCTGAGAGTTGAGAGCAGAGGGCTCGTTTGTGGATCTGGGACCTGGGAAGGAGGAGGAGGAGGATTTCGGCATCATGTACCCAGGCAGAGACTGGACAGGCAGGGGGGGATGTCCTATGGCTTGCCTGTTTTCAGGATTCTGCACTTTATGAGACAGTAAACATTTTAACAACTGTGCGACCAATTTGGTCTCCAATTTGAGGTTGCCAACTTTTTATTTGGCCAGATGATTATAGGAAAATAAATAAATAGCCACCATCTCTATTTTGTTGGAGAAAAAACATCTTCCCAAATAAAGACATATAATAGGCAGTGCTTTCAAGTGAATAATTTTGTCAAATAAAAATGTCATCCGAAAGTTACCCCTTAGCATTTATTTTTATTTCATTTTTTTCCCCATGATGGACATCTGTCCGTGGACTGCTGTTTGAGGACCACTGCTCAGACCCTCCAAAAGTAGCCAAGAGGAAAAGACCCAGGTGGATTACAAGTAGCCACAAGAGGGGAGATGGTGCATCTGTGAGCATGGAGGGACGCGCACTGCTGAGAGAGACAGCAGAGGCTGAGTTCTAAGACGTGGAGGAAGGTCTCAGTCAAAGGCTTGAGGAAGAAAGAGAGCAGGAGACAAAAGGAGCAGCAGGGGCGGGGTGGGGAGGGCACAAGCACTGGAAAGAGGATGCACTGGAAGGCTAGAACAGCCCATTTGCTTGATGGGCATCTTGGACTGGAGCCCCATCCTTTTCATGTTTGGAGGCAGAAACCCAACCTCCTCTGTCCCTACTGAGAATAAAGGCTGATGTTCCAGGTACAGCGACCATTGTGACCATCGTCTTTCTCTGCATACAGAGAAGAGGCCGATGAGCTAAGCTGGATGGCCATGGGGGCAACGCTGGTCCCCAGCTGCTCCAGGACAATCCCGGCAAAGACCTACACAATCCATAACCCGAGAAGGCTGCTGAGCGGATACTCTCTGGGCAATTGTCTCTCTCTGCATTGAACCTTTGTGCTGACGTTGATGAAGCTTCTCCAGACGCATGGGCAAGAATCTTTCACTGGGATGAGGATTAACTGAGGCTATTAGTGCTTGTGGAGAGGGGAGCTTCCCCTTCTCTCACCAGAAGTGTGGGCTTCCTGGGGATTATGAGTTAATGTATCTGGAACAGTGTTAGCTTCTCCAGGTTTTGTGGTCTATCTGGAAGTCATATTCCAAGGCTCCCATGGGCCACCCGGCTGCAGTTCCACTTGGATCAGGGCTTGCCATTAAATGCAATGAGGAGCTCAGGCCATTTATCACAGTGAATCCAGTGCCTAAATCTGGGAGGAAATGGTCAGTGCTCCAAATGGGAGCTGGGTCTCTCTGCCAGAAACTGAGTACAGCTAGCACTGTTGGATTTCTGGGCTGAGTTGTTATCCGTTTGTAAAATTGAATGCCATTCATTGAGCTTCTCTTTTGGATCCTAGCCATGAGGTGATGAATTTCATTGGTTTGCATATTCATTCGCTCACTGATTAAATGTTTACTGAACTCTTACTATGTACCAGGCCCTATTCTAGGTACTGTAATCAGAAAACATTCTTGTCTCATACTTTCAGGGAGAGGACAAACATAAACAAAAGACTAAATAATTTCAGAAAGTAATAAATGCTCAGAAGAATATAAAAAGAGTTTCATATAATAGAGAGGGACTGGGTTTCTTTCGACAGAGGTCCTTCCAAGGAGATGGCATCTGAGTGGATCTGAATCCACTCAGGGGTGAGACTCTGGGAGAAGATTATTCCAGGCAGAGATAACAGCAAGTGCCAAGCCTTTCAGGGAGGGATGAATTTGGCGTGTTGGAGGAACAGAAAGAAGACCGTCGTGGCTGGGGAAGAAAGTGAGCAAGGCAGGACCAGTAGAAAATGAGTTTGGAAGGAGGCAGAAACCAGATAATGTAGAACATTATTGATCATGGTAAGGATTTGGTATAGTGTCATCATTGGGAAGGAAACCACTGGAGAGCTTTAAGGTACAAGGTATATCAGTCACAATGGGACACGTTGTGCTGAAGTAATGGACAACTCTAAACTTTTACAAACTTGAAATAAGTTCTCCCTTGGGCTACATGTACATCTGAAGTCATCAGAGGGGAATCTGCCCTTCACCATGCTCATTAGCAGTCCCAGGTTAACAGACAACCCACCATCTGGAACACTGCTAGTCCCGTGTCATGAAGAAGGACAGAGAGCAAATCACCCACTGTCTTTTAAAGGTATCTGTCCTGGGAGGGACAACCCAGGGAACTTCCATCACATTTCAGTGACAAAGGAAGTCACACATTCTTGTCTTTTCTCAGAAACATTTGCTGTTAGCGCTAATGATTATCACCTAGGGCACCTGCTAGTTGAGGGAGGGCCCAGGGACCTAGGAATTGTCCCTGGTGTCCTCAAAATCATGGACTCCACATTCTGATGCTCACCCAGTTAGAATCACTTCCCCCAAAACAAGACTAATCTAGCTTTTGGGTTTGATTGCTAATGTGGTAGTAGAGATTGCAGTTGTTGCTCTTAACTTTTCCAAAAAAGTTGGGATAGAGCTTTGAGAAATGCAGTTTTTGGGGATCTCACTCAATGCAAGGTTTGGACTTGGACATGACCCTGTTCCCTGCTCATAAGCACCAGTGTGCTGTCCATCCCCACAGCAACCTGGGGAAGACATTTGCCTGTACTGGGTAAACCTGACAATGGTAAACACCAGACCTTCCTGCTTCCATGGAGAGTCTAGCGATGGATGGCCCAAATGTTCCCAGAGAGACCCCCAGATTCTCCCTTGCTGTCATGGACTCAACTCTCTTGTAGCTTTCACTACCCCAGGCACACAAGGCTGTAGCCACTGTGATGTTTACTGTGTGGACGTCCCTTCTACTGGAGATGTCTGTGTCCCCAAGTCTCTTTCTGCAGCTCAGGGTGAGTGGCTTCTGCATGGGTTTTACCCCTTTATCTCTGGGGTCCTCTGCAGACCTCTGGGTGCCATGGGAGCGTCAAGGAGCCTCTGCCCTCCAGTTAGACTGTTCATTGGTTGGACTCCAGAGAGAGTGGCCTTTCCCCAGGCAGGGCTGGGACCCTCCTCAGCGACCATCAGACCAAAGCCTTTCTTCCCTGGACACGACTTCTCCACCCAACTCAAATTCTGCTGAGAGGTGAAGGGCAGAAGGGCCTGGCTGCCCTGATTCTTCTGTCCTTACATCTTTCTTGAAACCCTCACACAAGCCCACTTCTAAGCCTCATCCACTTCCTCCCTTCTGGCCCACCCTGAGTTGCTTGGACTTGACCCTGTGGTGTGCATATATTCATGTGGGTGTTTTCTTCTGGTCTGCCCAGTGATGCTTTCCCATTGCTAGTTGGCCATACCTCTTGTTTGCTGGACCAAAAACAACCCTGACTCCTCTTTCTCTTCCTTTCCTGTGGCCTGAAGACAATACTGAGCATTCAATATGAACTCAATAAAAGCTCATTGATTTGCATTGTTTTGTGAAATTGCAAAAAGGTCACAGGGTTGGGTCTACATGTGCAGTGTTGGGTGGGGAGGAACATCATCCTCCATGAGGCTTAGGCCAGAAAGATGGTCTTAACTCAACCCTGGTATGGGAGACAATCACTGGGCTCTCCTCCCAGTTACACACTGATTTGCCATGTGACCCTGAGCTACTCTTCAGGCCTCAACTCCCTTTTTGAACAATAAGGCAGGGCTTCCAGATCAGAAGTCTGTGTTTGTCATATGTGTGTCATTCAAGTTCAACAGTCTTAACCTTGACACTTGACTCCCCTCCTCCCTAAGTTAGGCATGCGGAGTGTGTTGGGGGTAAGAGGGGACAGATAAGGAAGAATTATCACTGGTTTTCCATTTGCATTCCTTGCCACCTCTTCCTGTCAAGCCCGATATGTCTCCTGATTACCCTATGCGGGGGGTGTTGGGATGGGCTGCCCAGAGGCCCCTTCAGGAGTAGAGGACATATTTACCCAGCTGCTGGGAGAGGCCCGAGCACCCAGCCTCAGCTGTCAGCTCCTTTTAGGATTCTCTGGGCTGAAGACCAGAGCCTTGCCCAAGGTTCATGCCTTTCCCAGGTGAGGTCATCCAGGCTTGACAGGCTGGGGACCAGAGTATCTAGAGGCCCAGTACTCTCGCCCCAGAGCTGGATGCCCTGGAGGGTCCTCCTGTCTTCGGAACCCTTGGTGAGGTTAGCGGAGGCCTTCCTCCGAGACAGCATCACAGCCTGGCCCCCTCCTCTGCCCGGTCCTGCTTCCTTGCCACACATGGGGGTCCCAACAGCACTCAGTAGCCAGTTCCTCCTCAAGAATCGACTTCCCAGGGACCCCAACCCATGCACCGTACAGCGGCTTGTAAGGAGGAGAAAGACAGGGAAGGGAAGAGAAACCAGACCCTTCGGCCTTGTCCTGTCTCCCTACCCTCACGTCTAGCATCCTGAGACCTGACTCAGACCAGCCCTGCCAGCATGAGTCCTCTCCTCGACTGTGTCCAGATGAACAAGTCCCACACTCCTGGGGCAAACAAGAGGTAGACTAAATAGCCTTTACTTTTATCAGGCACACAGCATTTTGAGCAAAGGTTTACGTTCATCTTATTCACCTTGTTCACATCTGATCTTTTCGCTCCTTTTCATCTAATACGGAATATGAGGTCTGACCTACCAAGGAGACACAATGCAGGGAGGGCACGGAGCCCGCCTCACTGTGTCCAGCGGCCTCTGGGTCCTGAGGACTAAGGACAAAACTGGTATGCTTGCTCCTCGTTGAGAGCCTTGTACTTTACCTTCCCTGTCTTTCACCCTGTGGTCCCCGAGCCTCTTAGAGAGTATCTTTGTCTTTTTTTTTTTTTTTGCTTCCCTGGTCCTGAAGATACTGAGAGGCCTTATCCACTTGTCATGAATATTTCCTTGGAGCCAGATACTGTGCTGGACACAGGAGGGTCAATGGAGCACAAAACATGTCCTAGTCATGAAGCACACACGGCCCTAGGCAGAGGAGACGAACCTGCTGCAGAAGGAAGGAACTGAAAAGTGTCTGGGGACCTGGGGGACCACAAAGGCTTCCTGGAAGAGATGGATCCGAGCCCAGCCTCCAAGGAAGAGGTTTACTTTCTGAGAGTTCACCCTTTTCCTTAAGCTGCTGAAAGCCTCCTCAGCTCCTCCAAGTGCTGAAAACCAAGGCCCGCTGGTGGGGCCCCTCCAGGCGGTCTTTCTTGTGTTTGTGCCGTGGCCACTCATGTGACACCTGCCTGGGCTTCCTTTTGTCCCCAGTCCAGAAAACAAGTGAGCAGGTGAGCATCAGGGGCTACAGAGGAGAATGGATGTGTGGCATCTGCTGAGATGAGGTGGAGCGTTCTGGAGGAGAGGTCTCTGGTGGGCAGCCTGGAAGGCCTGGTCTTAGGACTCTAGCGCCAGGCCTGCTTCCCCAGTAGCCACAGGGCTCAGGCCTCCTGAGGCTTCCAGCACTGAGAAGCCCTGAGCTGGGCCTTCACCTGGGCTCAGATACCTTGGCACGGCCACAAGAGCGTCTAACAGCTCACAGACTGCAGGCAAACCCTCCCTCCCTGGGCCTCAGTGTCTCAACTGGGAAACCTGAGCCTTGTTCTAGAAAAACTTCCTCAAAAAGTTTTTTTTTTCCTTTTCATTTATGTTCTGTTTCAATAAACAATGCACAACAAATATTTAGTGTGCATCTACCCTGTGTCCGGCAAGGTACTTCAAGCATATCCCTGACCCCCAGTGGGGCTTACATTCATTCATTCTCTATTTCATTCAACAAATACACTCTATGTCCCAGTCTAGGTGTTGGGGATACAGTGATGAACGAAATGTGCAGGTCTCCACCCTTCCATTCCGGTGCAGAAGACAGAAAACTCAGTAAACAAATAGGTGAAGTACCCTTGTCCCCCCATCTCCTACCCTGAGAGGTCTCTATAGGGGCTAATGAGGACCCCGTCTTTCTGCCCCCCGCAACGAGGCCAGATGCTTCCATTGGACTTCACTTGCTCTAAAATTTAATAGGAAAGCAATTGTTTGTTTTTAATTATAAAGGGATAGTTTATCCTGAATACGCCTTTTCAAAGAATGCTGCCCTTCCCATAGTCACTGATCTGCCCCAACCTCCATTTGACACTCATCAGGGTAAATGTGCCAAGGAAATATGTGTTGCTCTCTCCAAGGGCAAACTGAGGCAGCTGTCAGGGAATTGCCCTCTCCTGACCTCTAGCTGGCCTTGCTGCTGATGCCCCTCACTGAGTGGCTTGGGAAGGGTGACCCTGGTCTGCACTGGTCTCTCCTCCACCCTGATGCCCTGCCTGCCCCTGGGGAGCACGGGGAAGGGCGGGCCCTGGTGGGGTGAATCTGCAAGGATTTGGTGAATTCTGCAAAGTGGGTGGCCTGGGTCAGGTCGGCCCAGCTAATGAGCATTTTTGTCTTGTTTGGTTTTTGTGTGCTTTTGTTTATTTTTGCCTTAACAGCACAGACTGATTTTTAATGTTGCCCAACGGCTGACTTTCTTTCTCCTACCAGCCTCAGTTCACTTTGCTCTGGTCTGGAAATCATTTCTCGGCTTTTCCCTCCATGGACTTCAAGTTTTTAGCAACAGCCAAATTGCAAAGAATCCTGAGAGGCCTTCTCCAGAACACCAGGGCGGGGGTGTGCATGAGGGGTGTAGCCCTGGGGCTCAGCCCTGCTGGGTCTACGCAGGGCCAAACATCTGCTTAGAGATGGAAACCACCAGCTGGTTAGTTTCATGCAGAGAGAAATAACCCTAGGTACTTACAAAGTTTTATTTGGGAGTACAGAGAGCCTTCCATTTACCCAGCTGTCGTACAAAATTTGATAAAAACTGAAAGATGTTCAGATAATAAATTTAATTCCAAACTCTGGATCTCAGGATATCGACTGACTTTTAGGAAGTAGAAAGGTCCACTCAGGTGTGTCACCGTGGACATGGAACGCCAAGACATTTGACCAATGTGCCCAGAGAACCTGCCAGTGCAAGGCGCTGTGCTTGGTGCTGGGCTCCAGCACTGAGCACATGGGTTCTGCCCTGATACAGTGTATTGTCTACCTGACAGTGGTACCAGGTGTGGCAACAGATGCACCAAAAAGGCCATGGGATGTGAGCTGCCACGTCAGGCTGCTATGCTCCCTGGCCCCAGTCTCTGGGGTGAGGTTGGGAAGCAGGGGACAGGCGTTAGGGAGCACTGCACAGAGAAGCAACACTAGCACTTAAACCTGAGGGTAAGTAGGCAGACAAAGCCATCCTAGGCAGAGGAGACAGCATGAGCAAAGGCCTGGAGATAAGATAAAATTTAGTATTTTTAGAAAATGGAATGACTTCAATATTTCTGGAATATAGTATGTGGTATGGGTGGTGATTGATGTCACCCAAGGGGGCAGGTGAGTCCCATCATGAAGGTCTCTTGAAAGCATGTTAAGGATGGTGGGACTCTGCAGCAGTTACTAAGCATGAGAGCTGCAAGGTCAAATTTGCATCAGGAAAGGTGATTCTGGCTACAGTGTAGAAGGCATATTAGACATATTGGAAGCTAGCAATATGGATGCTTTATATTGATCAAGTGAGAGGAAATGGTGGTAAAAACTGGGGTCATGGCAGTGGAAATGGCCAGAATAGATAGATGTGGGAATCCACACAATCTGGTGATTGGCCAGACAATGGCTGTACTGGAGAGCAAGGAATCCAGGATGGCCTCTGGTCATTGATCTCTAGACAAAGAACCCAAGGCAGCTGAAGATGGGGAGAGAGGTGGCAAGTTAACCTTGCAGATACTCAAAAGATATCCAAAATAGATGCCCAGATAATTCAGATTTGAGGTCATATTTGAAGCCAAAGGAGAGGTCAAGCTTGCTAACAGAGTATGTAAAGTGAAAAAAGAAAAAAAAGAAATCTCAAATAAAATACATATTTAATGTAAAAATCATGAGAAATAAGTCTATGAAGGAATCCAAAAAAGGATGGCCAGAGAGATAGCAAAAACCCAAGAGGATATGATTATCTCGAAAGCCAAACTAAGAAGTAGCTATGCCTTCATGCTGGAGGAAGAAAATCAAGTGAGCCAAGAACTGACAATTTTCCTTTTTCTGCAAGTATTTGGACAATTTTGGTGAGAGGGTTTCCTTGAGAGGGAGGGAGCAGAAGCCCAACTGCAATGAGTTAAAGAGTGAATGGAGGGGGAAGTGGGGACAGCAAGTGTAGACTCTTATTCTAGAAACTTGACTGGTTATGAGGGCAAGAAGTTGCTTGGGGATATAGGGGAATTTTCTTAATAAGTTGGGGGAGATCTAACATGTTTAAACATTGAAAGGAAGGGGTAGAAAGGAGTGAATCTATGAAGCCATGCTTGGGGAGTGGGAGTGAAAGAAATGAAAGTGGAACAGAGGAAAAGTGGGAAGATCAGTCTCCCATACAAGAAGGAAGGCTTTGCCACTGTGATGGGAGAGAAAGGTGGAGGGGAAGAGATTTTGGAAAACCGTAAAGAAGTTTTAAAATACTCAACTGGGATAATTTCTTGTTCTGGAGAGAAAGCTGGGTGAGAAAACATAAAGGAGGGGTACACAGTGTGGAAGTTTCAGCTGAGCCTGGAGACCTTGTGTCTGTAGGGCCTCCAACTTGCAGCGGAGTGTGATTTTTCTCCAGCATTGCCCATAAACCCAGAGTGGGAGTAAAGGGAGGAAAATGGATTAACTCAAGAATGGGATTCTGTGAGGGTGGGATATGGACAATGAAAAGAGAGGTGACATGGAGGACAATCACATGAAAATGGTTGAAACAAAAGAACATGAAGAATGGATGAAAAAACAAAGCAGAAGGAATTGCTAGGAAGGAAGATAGTATTGGCATCCAGGGCCCAGAAATCCCAGTAAAATAGGAAAAAAAATGTGTAAATGAGGAAATGTGCAAGAAGACAGGACTCTGGGTCTGAGGATGTGATACCTCCAGCATTTAAGATTTGAGAGAGTCAGAGTTTCTGGGCAAGGGTATAGTCCACCTGGACATGGCCATTCACCTGGATGGCTAAAGTGTGTGACATGCAGGTTACTGGAAACTAGCAGGTGGATCGGTCAACTGTGAGGAATCAGTGATGGGTGATGGGTCATCCATGTTAAGGCTGAGGTCATCCCCAATGACAACAATGGGTAGGTGGTAGGGGAAGACACTAACTCAGTTCTCATGGTGCTGATGAATGAGAAAAATGTCCAGGGGACTGGTAAATGCCAGGGATTCCAAGAGGTATAGGGGAACACACCCATATGGTGCTTATCTTCAAGGGTGACTCCTGATCCTACTGTACACTGGGTGCAATGAACAGTTGCCACCATAGAGGACTGCAAATGAAGCTTGTCCCTAGAGTGTATCATTAAGACCACAGCTTCAATTATAGAACAAAGACTTTGAAGCGATAAGGGAGATTTAAGGGGGTTTGTTTATTAAGGAACAGGGTTTCCATATAAATTTGGAAGGGAGATGGACACCAGTGATGCAGTCAAGGAAAAGTAGGCATAATGCATGGGAATGGAGGAACCTGGAGTCTAGAGGACCAGAGGTCAGGGATAGCAAGGATGGAGGCATGGTATAGTTAGTATGCACCCTAGAGTTGCCCAGGAGCCGGGAAAAGAGTGCTTGCCCGTGAGATCCAGTTAGCAGAGAGTGGGACTCAACAGTTCATTGGTTCTCACTAAATGTTGGAAACACTCCACTGCATCCAGGGGCATCCAGCCTGTGGAGCCCAGTGCCCATGAGTCCTACTCCTGTGGCAGCTTCCTGAGACCAGCCAGGTGCTAAGTTGGGCCATGGCGGGCCTGAGTTGTCATGGAGTGGCTGAACTCCCACAACTGCTGCTTCTGTGAAGCTTGAACTTCACTACTCTCAATCCAAGTCTCTATCAGGAAACTCGCTCCACGTCATATGATGGGTAAATGATTTTTTTTCTTAAATTAGGATTTGACAGAGTCATTGTAAAATTGATATTTTGCGTAAAAACCCTTTCTTCAAGCTTATAAAATGACATTAGAGAGAAATTTTCTCAGCAGAGATTTTTATAAGATGTAGCATATTGAACTGTATTTAAACATATTCAATGTGTATAAATTATCACGAGTAAAAAGGGAAAAAAGGACAGTTGTTTTATTTCCAAAAGATTTAAATGACTTCAATGACTTTCACAGCAAGACCTCAATTTAAATGGCTAATGTTTGGATGACAGGTTTGTGTCTCTCAGGATGGGGCATCTCAGCTCTCAGGAGAAGGACATAATAGCAGGTGGGACATATATTCCAAACCCCAGGTATTGAGATTAAAAAAAAAAAAACTTTAAAAATTATCACAGTGCTTCTTGTTTTTCTAAGAGGTACACATGTTCTAAAACCCTAAACCCTAATTTATTGAATTTCTGGTTCCTAGAGTTCAGTGCATGATAGTTCCAGCAAAGTCTTTGATAAACTGAACTAAATCCAATTTTCAAATGACCAAAGTAGAATTCAGCATAAGAAAGTCACATTAGACTAATTCTTAAGAAAGAGATGAATAAGATCAATATGGTGGACAGAATAACCCATTTGCTGATGTGATGGCTAAGGGAGTAAGGTCCTTCCACTCTTCCTCCATGACCTACCTGAGGCGGCATAATGGAGTGGCAGCAGCAGGGCTGGGTCTAATGATTTTACTTTTCTAAGGCTGTGATTTTCCTACCTTTGTCCTATCTTGAGATAGACCCATCCTCTACTCTCTCCCACTGTTCACATTCTGGGTCATGTGAAAAGCACAGTGGATGGATGCATGAATGGATGGATGGATGGATGGACGGAAGCAAGGGTGCAAGGATGCAAGGATGGATGGATGGATGGATGGATGGATGGATGGATGCAAGGATGCAAGGATGGATGGATCATGGATGGATGAATGGATGCAAGGATGGATGGATGGATGGAAATAGGGATACAAATGGATGGGTGTGTGGATACATGAATGGGCAAATGGATGAATGGATGTGTAGATGGATGGATGGATGGAAGAATGAATGAAAGGGTGAGTGGGTGGAAGGAAGGAAGGAGGGAAGGAAGGAAGGCAGGCACACAGAGAGAGAGTAGATGAGAGAAGAAAGGAAGGGAGAAATTTACCCTGATATCTTTTCACCTTCAGTTCAATGTCAGTCTATAATACACATGAGCACCTGCTGACAGAGCCTTAAGAGGCTGTGCCCCCAGCAAAATTCCCACTGACTCCCTACTGAACTCAAGTTGTAAAGATGAGGATTTGTCAGTCCAGAAATGTCCAGGCTGAGAAGAAGCTCCTTCTCCCTCTGCATCCACAGTGTAGATGCAGAGAACCCAGTTTTGTCTGCCAAATCTCAGAGTCTGGGACAGAATCCCACACTGTGAAGCCACCTCATTGCTATCACCCTTCTTATACTCCCTTCCTCCCAAACACCTTAGGTATTAGGTTTAAGAACCATCTAAGGTGCTGAGGGAGGAATAAAGTTCCAGAACCCATCACTGGGCTGCCACTACAAAGGTATTGAACAAAAGCTCACACCCTTTTTCAGATGGCTGATACACTGTGGACAATGAGTCAAGTTAGAACGGTTGAGGACGATTAAGTTCCAGAATCCATTTCTCTTCCTCCTGCTCTGCCTGCTCACCTCCCCTTCCTTCCATTCGCCTCTTTCCCCAAATCCCTCATTGAGAAAGGAAGGACCCCTGGTCTGACCCTGTCAGAATCTCTGATCCCCCCCCACCATGCCTTCTCTAACACCTCCTCCACCTCCTTCTCCGTCAGCCAGAACTTGTGCAAATGACACTTGGAACTCCACCTTCCCTGGCACGTTGGATGAGGAAATGACTAGAAACCTGACAGTCTATCACTACCAAGGAGTGACAATTTAAAAAAAAAATTCCAGTTATGAGTGTAAGTTTAAAAATGTAACTAAAAGCCTTCATCAAAGTTTAAAGAGCTTCTTGCGCTTTTAGCATTTGCTTATTCTGATTTATTGACAATGACACACCTAGGAACAGTCATCTCTGCTGAGGCAGTGAAGTAATGGACTTTAGGGGGAGAGAGAAAAAGAGAGAGGGGGGAAAAAAGGAAAAAAAAAAAGAGAAGGTGCAGCTCACAGAAGAGAGGCCGCTGATTACAGCCCACTAATTTGTTATGCACTCCGGCAAATCAGCGGTGATTCATATGACAAATAAGGAGAAAAAATTAACAGCTGTCATGTTGTGATGTGTTAATTTCCTGACAGTCTCTGCACTGAAGCCAATTACTGATTTAAGGGCAGGGAGAGAGAGCCCTGTTCAAGCTTCTAATTAGGCTTCTTCAAGACTAAAAGGATAAAAGCAAAAATAAGAGCAAGAGAATGAGGCAGGTAGCTGGGCTCCACGAAGCTCACATGCTTTTAAAGCCCCAGTTAAATAGCTTTAAGCTTAAGTGTGTTTAAGATAAGAATTTAGAAACATTTATTCACTTTTATCCCTGACCTGGTGGTTTAGGCTTTTGTGGAGTAATTGGGAGCTGAGCGAGGCCCAGGGCGCTTGTTGCCCTCTTTCTGCACGAGTCCAGCCTCTCAGACGTAATCTACTAATAATACCTTTGTTTAGTCGTGTCAACAGCCATACATCACCATGGCAGACAAAGGGCGGTGGGCGCCTACCCGCTTTCCGCTCAGGGATCGAGCTGAATGCATGTGGTCTGTGGCTGTGCCCCCATTGAGCTATGTGGTCCTACTGGCACTGGCCCCAAAAGAGAGGGCCTGGGGTAGGGGGCCACTGGGGTTATCATGCTTAGATGTCAAGGTGACCTCCACCCAGACCCAAGGGAAGGGAGAATTCAGACATTATCTGCTTGACTTTGGCTCCTTCCAACATTCCGTCTTGCTTGTCCCCAGTTACTTTATTTATCATTCCCCACTGATCCAGTTATCCAGTATATGAGCAGATCTACTCTAAGGACCTCTACTCTAAGGGTCTTTCACAGGAAGAGTTAGCAGGTACTGTTGGATGGGAGACTCATTCTTGGCCGTTCTAAGCACACCAGGGCTGCAGCCAAGCTATCCACAGCTGAAGCTCCTCTCTGTATCAATCATTATGGTCCATCAGAAAAAGGGGACTTTGAGAGATTAGGTGCCTCTGAGCATGACCAGCTACAGGGGTGGCATTTTTTTCATATTGTTTTCCAAGAAAAGCAAGTCCTTTCCCATCTCTGTCCTAAAGTCTTTTGTAGGGCTTATTTAAAGGTTCTTTGTAAAATTTATGTTTTAGTTCTCAGAAACCAACAGCCTCATGGACTGATGTCATGGTCACTTTGGGGCGCTTCCCTTGTGGATTCCCTGGAAGGGCTTCCTCCTCAGATAGAAGCCACATCTCCCAATGTTCAGGGTTTATTTCCTTGTAAGGGGGAGAAATCCATGGGGATTCTTTGATTGCCTATGATAGAAAGAAGGAAAAAAAGGAAGGGAAGAAGGGAAGGAAGGAGGGAAGGAAGAAGGAAGGAAGGAAGGAAAGAAGGAAGGAAGGAAGGAAGGAAGGAAGGAAGGAAGGAAGGAAGGAAGGAAGGAAGGAAGGAAGGAAGGAAGGAAGGAAGGAAGAGAGAAGCCCAACCTACGTGGCCAAAGTGAACAGGAAACTTCTTGACTCACAAACTGAAGAATCCAAAAAGCTCTTGCTTGGGGGCGGCTGGACACAGAGCCTCAGATAGTGAGCAGAGGGCTTGGCATCACTGTCTCAGCCTCTTGGCCCAGCTTTCTTTGGGTCACATTTTCAGATGGGCTTTCCTTCTGACGATGAACAAGCAAAGGCACATCCGATAGGTCCAGGTTTGACTGCAAAGGGGGAACCAGGCCTATCTTCATCACTTGCCCCCAAAGTCTTGGTTGAGAAGATGGGTTTGTTAGGGCAGGCTGTGCCAACTTGCTCAGGCATGGATCCTATGCCCAGCATGGAGCTGAGAGAAGAGTGCACTCAGATACAGGAGTGAGAGAAGGGTAGGTTTCCAAAGAAAATCAGGAAAGATCCCCAAAGAAGGAGGAGTGAATGCTAGAGAGGCAAGCCCTAAACACACTCCGCTGTGGACAAGTGGGCACAAAAGAAAGCCTTTACAGAGAGCTTCTAGGTCAACCTTGATGTTTCTGAATTTCCTTGAGTTTCCCAATATTTAGAAATACTTGAAGTGATGTGAACTAACATTTAAGAGAGATGCAGGTGGGGAGGAGGGAAGAGCATGGGCTTCTTCCCATGAACCCTCATGTTTTCAGCGACCACTTTTGCAGCACTGACCCTGGGATTCAGATACCCAACAGGACCTTGTTTATTGCAGGGCTGTCTTTCAATAGAGATTCATCACTTGTCTGCGAGTAAAAAAACCCCTAAGCTGGAAGCACTGTCATGGCACCTGGTGATCCAGCCCTGCTCAGGGACCTGTGCAACCCCACCTGAGGTCATACCAGCTCCATGCCTGGGAGAATTGCAGCCTCCTGCTGCCCGAGCGGCTAGGTCCAGGGTAAGCGCATCATTACTACAATTAAAGAATCACTCATGCGTTGCCCGGTAAGGGGAAAACAGGTCCCCAGGGCCCCAGCCTCCTCCCGATGGCTTCCTCCTTTCAGGCAGGTGCTCTGATTAAAAAGCTTCAATAGTTTATTTCATTAGGAGTCACTGTAGGAATTGCCTGAGAAACAGGAATCCTTCGACATTGATTTTGTTGGTGACTGCAACCCTAAACTTGAAGCGATGGCTAAAAGGTAATTCACTCTCTAAGCTTTGCTCAATCCTGACCCATTATCAATTGAGTTGAAATATGTCAGCACGGTGAGATATTGAGTGTATTATCTTTTTTAGGAGGGTTCTCCTAGTGAATCACACACATGCATTTACCTTTCTAAGTGCCGTCCAACACACTTATGATTTATTGATTCATGTAGTGCCCTTCATCTGCATCAAGATGTTCTCCAAAAGAATGCCACATCCCAGGGGAGGACTGTACTGGCCTTGGGGACAAGAAGTCACCTCCAGGATGGGTGGTTTCTACCTCGTCAACCCCAGGGGCTCTGAGCAGACCTTACCCTGTGAGTGAGACTTTGCCAGCAGAGTAGGGTTTCTGGTATGGGAAGGAGACCGTGAACTGGGCTGAGTTCCCTAGGATGCTGGGAGCAGCAGACAGCCAGCTGTAGTCCCAGAGGGCATCAAGACAATTGTAACTGAAGATGAGGGCAGGGGAGATGGACTTGAGATTGCAACCAAAAAGGCATGAGACGTCCAGAAGGATGGCAAAGACACTTGACCAAAATATGATGGGAATTCTGGTTTTGAGGAAAGCAATAACGCCTTACTGGGCTGAAAATCTGGGACAGGGATGGATAGGGATGTGGAAGAGGACCAGATGTGAGACCCTGGGGGCTGTGGTTTGGGGCCCTGATAATCCAGAACATTTGCTAAGCGCTCCATCCCACTGTCTGTAGTCAGACACCCTACTCCCGGTTGTGGGTCCAAAACTCCCCCAAGAGTTCTGGGCAAGGATTTTGAGGGATGCCCTCCCTAGTTCCTGGATCCCCACCCTCTCCCCTCTTCCATCCCATCTCTGCTTTCTCCACACCATCTACCTTTGTCTTCCCTCCTCCTCACTACCTCACTGCTTTACCTCTCTTCTGTTGTGACCAGTCCTGATTCTTTCATCTCCGATGGACTTTACTTAGCCTCAGGGGTTGAGGCGATCTGAGTGGTGGTGAGGAAAGCCCCAAAGGAAACGGACCCTAAACTAGCAGGTTTCCAAATGGGTGAGGCGGAAGTAACGTTTAGGGTCTGACCACCCAAGGGCTGGGTCAGCTCCCTCCCTCCTCTTGGCCTCATCTTTCCATTCACACCCATGCCTGTATTCATGCCCATTGGCCAAGGAAGACAACCCTTCAGACGTGGTGGCCTGGGTGGCAATTTGGGGACCCTGATGGAGTCCATGCCAGAAGACCACATCCTTCTTGTCTGGCTTCCTCTTGTCCATCCAAAGACATTCAAGGTACTTTTTCTTTTATCTCCCCCTTTATATGTACCTGTAGATGTTCCCCAGTGCTTTGATTTGGCTCCAGGGTAAGGCGGCTGTTGGGTTGAGGAGGCATAATTCTCTGATGTGCATGGGGCCTTATCAGCTCCCTCTCTCCCTGCACTGCCGAGCGTTATCAGCACAGCTCTGGGAAGCGTTCGTGTTAGGGAAGCAGCCTCAGATGAGAGGTGCTAGGTTGCTACAAAGCTTTCAGATGATGGAGTGGCTGCTCTTGAAAGACACGTCAAGATAGCAGGAATCCTGAGGATGTTCTCTGTAAGATTAAACAGCAAGAACAGGTCAGACCAGGGACCTACAGGCTAAACGTGTAGGTGGAGAAATATAAACATGCACAGTCTTCTGTTGTAAAGGAGGCAAAGCCCTTTCATTGATACGGCAGGTGCATAGAGAGGATTCTTCTCATTTTGCAGATGAGCAAACTGAGCTCTTGTGGGTTCCTGCCAGGCACTGCACCTGTGTGAGCTCTTAAAAGGATAACCTCGGAGGCTTGCAGTGACCTGATAGCTTTAACTCCTCTAAAGAAGTGCCGTGGCTGGAGCGGGGAGCAGCTGAGTGAGCAGGAGTATCTGAGCTGGGTGCTCAGGCTCATTATCCTCCAAGCCCTCATGGATCCAGAAAACAGCAAGTCCTGTCCCAGCACTGAAACAAACCCCACACGCTCTGGTTGCACCAGTGCTCATTTCAGTTCTGGTGACTCAGCTGCCAGGAAGGGTTTTTTATGAAGGGAGAGGTGCAAGGGCAGGAGGCAGAGCATTTGGTCACATTTCAGTTCTTTTAGTCTAGGTGAACATCAAAAGGAGGTAACACCAACCTCTCATCAGGGTGCTTTCTGACCCAGAACACAGGGAGCTGTGTGGGTCCATAGACGACCCACAGAGAGTCGGCGAAGCCACTAAAATTGTATGTAAAATGTGGTTCATGTGAAAAATGTGCACCCCCCCACTTTGAAGAGGGGCATAGATTTCATCAAATCCTCAAAGGAGCCTGTGACCCCCAAAGAGTTTAGATTTATCCTCTTACTGCTTCTGAACTGGGGTCTGAGGCCAGACAGACCTGGCTCAAACCCCGGCTTTTGTGCTCACTGAGGTACCAAGTATAGACACGTCCTCTGTCCTGTGAGAGCCCCAGCCTCATCAGAGCTGAAGGCCAGATAATATTCCTACAACCTCAGATACTGTCGCTGCTGTCGGGATAGAGAAAGGCATTGCCCGCAAAATGATTGGCCTGGGGCACAGCAGCACCCGGTGGGGGTGGGGGTGGAGGCAGGGCTGTAGCCTCAACTTGACCTCAACGCAAAAGCCCCATCTCTCAGGATCATTTCCTTATCTGTAAAATGGGTGCAGCAGACCTAACCTGCCTGCCTTCCAGGGCTGCTATGGAGGTGGCAGGAGAGAGTTTGTAGAGTAAGCCTTTGCAGAACATAAGACCAGAGGAGGTGGTAGCAGCGGCCATCCTTGCCCCAGGCAGGGATCACTGGGGGAGGTCTCTGGACCCCATCTCCAAGCGTGGGGCCTATGCCAGGGCAGGGCTGGAGCTCTGAGCACCAGGTGGCTTCCTCTGCTCCCCCATCTTCAGACCTTCACCTCTTATAGCTCAAGGGTAGCTGAGGGAGGGGAGAGTGCATTTTAATTTAATAGGGAAAATAATTTACGTGCTTATAATGAAATGCGACAAGCAGAACATAACAAGTAAATACACTACAAACTATGTTGCAAGCCTCTAAGGTAACAGAAAATAACTAGTTTTAGTTGCTTTTTTATCTATTATGAGGAATGTCAAGCATTTGACAACAGAGTATTTAATAAAAAAATACTATAATTTGGGTATAAGTGATAGCAATAGATATTGCATTTATTTTATTTCTATCCAAGGAGACAGGTTTGGGATTTCTTAAAGGAATTAGGAAATACAAAGTGAGAGGTTTAACGGGCCTGGGATGAGCAGGCCATGGGCTGGGGCTCCCCAGGGCTGGCACGTGCGGACACAGCCAGCTGGAGACGGGTTCTGTGCCCAGCCTGTTCTAGCCTCAGTGGGGAAGTGAGAGTAGTATGACTGCACATTCCAGGGAAAGCTCCCAGGGATGGGCTGGGGGCTGTGCTGGGCACCTTCTCTCATGGCCCCTGCAGGCCTCTGAAGGCCTCAGTCTCCTTAGGGAGAGAGACCCAGGACACATCTAGAGAAAGGAGAAAGCTCTAGAACAAGCCTCATTTATGAGCCCCAGAAGAGATGCATGGGATTGTTGCAACTTTACTGTCATTGACAGTGAAAAGTCAGAAACGATGGAAATGCCTACTAAAAGGGGAGAAGGGAAATAAGATGGTGTACCCCTCATGAAATGTCATGCAGTCAACCTGGGTTTCCAGGTGTGGTGTGCATCAACCTCAAAAATGCCGTGCTGATGGGGGGCGCCTGGGGGGGTGCAGTCGGTTAGGTGTCCGACTCTTGGTTTGGGCTCAGGTTGTGATCTCAGGGTCATGAGATCGAGCCCCACATCGGGCTCTATGCTCAGCTTGGAGTCTGCTTGAGATTCTCTCCCTCTGCCCCTCCCACCACCCATGCTCACTCTCTCTCTCTCTCTCAAATAAATAAATAAATCTTCAAAAAATGCAGTGCTGATGGAAAAAAGCAAAAGATTTATGTGGATTTAGATACTTGCATGTAACCACACAACATATGTAACTTAAGGATTGTGTGTATGTGTGTGCATGTGTAAGCATGGGTTTACATGTGTTTGTGTGTTGTATGTGTATGCCCACATGTGCAAACATGGATCACAGGCACGTGCAGCCCAGTCACGATATGGCTCCATCAGGAAAGAGAGAGTGGGCTGGGATCAGGAGTGGTGAAGGGGCCGTCAATGTGTCACTCAGCTGGCTCCCTAGACAGGGCTCACAGTGGTTGTTTTTAATGTCTGCAAGAAATAGGGCAAATGTTAATATTTGTTCATTCTGTATATTGAGGACTTGGGCATTTGGCTGTTCTCTGTATGTTTTTTGTGTTTTTTCCAGCCAAAACTAAAACATATAGAGCAGGCAAGAAGGGTATTCCAATGGTAGTATACTTGAGGGAGGCTGCACGAGGCCCTGCACGGGGCCCATCCAGAAGGTATGGATATTGGGTTGTGACATGAGCAGGCCAGGGGGCGGTCTGGCCTTGATTTCCTTATTGCAGACAAGAAGGTTGGATTCAAATATCCTCAGGGGTGGGGTGCCTGGGTTGCTCAGTCCAGTTAAGTGTCTGACTTTGGCTCAGGTCATTATCTCAGGGTCCTGGGATCAAAGGTCCTGGGATCAAGGGTCCTGGGATGGAGCCCTGCATGGGGCTCCCTACTGAGCAGGGAGCCTGCCTGTCTCTCTGCCCCTCCCCCTATTCATGCTCTCTGTTCTCTCTCTCTCTCTCTCCCTCAAATAAATAAAATATTTTTTAAAAAATATCCTCAGGGCCTTTTTGGAAAGGATATTTGGAAAGGATATTAAAAAATATCCTCAGGGCCTTCTGACGTCTTACCTGGGTCAACTGGCGGAGAAGTCCTGTTTGAGCTTAAGAAGAAGGGGGCCAAAGAGGGTCCACAGAGGGGCTGGTAAGCCAGCCTGAACTGCATGTGAAGGCCAAGAAGGACTTGGACAAGAAAGGGGAAAGTAAGACAGTGATGAGCAGGCATTGGTGGAAAGAACAGTAGCATGAGACTGGGCCATGGGGGTAGGCCTCCATGGTCGGTGGCCTACAGGACGGTTCAGGGGTAGGTCATCAGGTCATTGGGCAACAAGATGAGGCATTACTTGGGTCCCTATCTGCATGTGGTCTACTGGCCAAGGTAAGTCTCACGCAACTCTAGAGAGCTCCTGCCCCTTTGAGCAGCAGCTACTACCATCACAATGGAATGTCAAACCAGTAGCCAGATTTTATGAGTTTTCAAGAGAAACTGCAATCTCGGCATTATATGAAAACTCTTAATTTTCAGATGTTTGCTCAACTTTTTGGAACACAGTGCTCAGATCTGGGGTTGCATTGGGCCTCTAGAGATGGACAAGGACACTTAGGCTGGAAGAACTTTCCATCTATGCGTTTGAGCAGGAAGAACCACAAGATAAGCCCTACGGAGCCCCATCCTTCCTGCGCTGAGCAACCCACTGCTGTGGCAACTGAGCCACTTCTCAGCCACCTGCACTGGGGCAAGTCCTTCAAACCTCCGAGTCTCCGTTTCCTTTGGAGTTGAATGGGGGTCCTCGGCCCCAACACAGGGGCAGTTGGGAAGATGAAACCATATTCCAACAGCGTGGGAAAGCATTCAGTAAGCTGCAAAGTGCTAGCCACACAGAAAACATCAATGCTACCATTCATGTTGAGCATTGTGAGTTTTTATAAGCAAAAGGTCAGTGTCGAATCCAGCCAGCATCTTCATGTTTTAACTCCACACAAACAAATCTTTCTGAGAATTCCTCTAACACAGCACCGTGCAGGCAGTGGACTTCTGTGTGTGATCAGACGTGATTGTCACACAGGTGGGAGGCCCATCTCCTGTGTACGCCGGCCACCACTAGGCAGCTGCAAGGGGAGGACCCCGAGAAAGGACCCGCCACCCTGCCTCTCTGTCCCAGTTTTCTCATTTCCAGTAGCCCGGGGAGAACTGCTGTCCCTCCAGCTGTTGCATGGGGCTGCAGTGGCACCCCGGGAGAGGGACCCAGGGCCACCTGTGAAGGGGACCGCAGCGGTGAGCAGTCTGGGAAGGATGCTGCTCGAGGGGCACTCCGAGAACCATGCGGGAGAAAGCGATCGTTGTCCTCAGGTGTCTGAAGAGCAGGTGTGCAGGTCGGGGTGGGGGGAATGCGTTGAGCTGTCCAGGTCAGAGTCTTGCACTGTGAAATGCCAACTTTGCAGGTAGGGAGCTTCCATCATTGGAGGTGTCCACACCAAGGCTAGAGGCTCTTGGAGAGACCAGTTCCCACTCTGGGCGAGATCTTACTAAGGCTTTGCATACAAGCTTCTTCCAGTCTAGGCTTCTGGGATGCTCCAACAACCAAGCATCACAGCCATCCCTGAAGACCCAGGGCAGCCTGGACAACCACCCCCTCCCCCCGAATCCCGGACAAGTAGCAGTGCCGCCCTCGGGCTGGCTGACTCTCTGCAGCTGCGGTCCCAGAGCAAGACCCAACTAGCACATTCGAGGACGACGATCCGGCAGCCCCCGCCCCATGGCCGCCCAGGTATAGCTCGGGGCATAGCCAGAGCAATTAATAACCTTGGCACCTGGATGAGAGGCCCTGGCAGGTTTCCCCTATTCTCCATTTGCCTTCTCAGTGCCTGTGAATAAATTAATCCCCTAATACATAATTAACTCGAAGTTGAAAGGTGAAGTCAAACTTAACCAATTTACTGTTCTGGAGCTGGTTTAGTTCGGATCATGTGATTTTAATTCTTTCCGTATGACCAGGTGATGGGGAAGGTGGAAGGGGGGAGAGGAAAATGCACAGATTAATTTCATTCCTTAACCTCCCTAATGCGCCTGCTTGCTCGCATCGTGTTGCAGACAGCAGATCATCACATGATTTATGGGACTGACCGCTGCCTGCATCTCTCAGGCTAATGACACACACACTAGAGTCATTGATTTGTATGAGTAGCCCCCACTCTTCATTTATCACAATTTAATGTAAGAGTTTGCAATGCAGAGAAAAAAATCCACATGGGAAACATGGACCCATAGGCCCAGCCGCCAACCAGTTATGAATCATTTGCTGCCTTTTAATATATAGACTATTCTATTCTGGAAAATGCCCCATAAGGTCATATTCTTCTCCTGAACATCCCGACAATTAAAGTCCCCAAGAAGCTGTTTTAAGATGCATGACCCACCAGCACCTTTGTTAGCTCACACTCTCTTGTAATGCATGCTATCGATTGGTGTCTGAACTCTCTGGAACCCTTCACAAGCCATAACCCACGAAAGTTTCCGAGGGCAGCACTATGCAACCCAAGTGTGGGGTGCTTGGAGCTCCTGTCACCGGCCGGCCAGGCCACATGTGGGCATGGGGCATGGCCCCTTCTCCACACAAACACTGCGGGCAAGCCCAAAGGGCTGTGTGCCCCTGAGGGCCAGACCAACCCAGCCAAACTAACAGCATTTGGAAGCAGGGCTTTTAATTTCTGATTTTTTTATAAAAAGTGGTCCTACATGAATCACTTGGAATGTTCAGAAAAGGAGTGCAAGATCTGATGAGAGGCAACATTGAAGAGAGTCCTGCATTTTTTTTGTGAAGTGGAAAGCCCACCTGCGCGAGCGCTGCTGGGACCCACGGAGCCTGAGGACAGCCTGGCACATCTTCCTGGAGGGAGGGACACATTGATTCCTGATTTTAGGAAGGAAAAAAAAACAAGTTTCCTTAAAACACGCATGGGCATATTACATTGTAAAATGGAAAATGCACACTTTTTTTCCCAAGATAAAACATAAGCCTTTGAATAAATGCACTGATAAAAGAAACTTGACCATGTCCCAAAGCCACCAGATTGTGGAGGTGTAGCTGGGGAAGCATGGTTGGTGTACACCAGGGTCAGAGACTGATGACTATTGTAGAGGCCGGGTGGGGGTGGGAGCAAGCAGGACCCGGGGACTTGTCTGTCGGGAACAGCGCTGCTCAGCTTTTGTTGGAGAACAATAGGCCTAGTGTGGCCACATCTCCTAATTCTTCCAAGATAAGCATAGGATTCTGATTTAAAGACTTGGGAAACCTGTATTTTTAAATGTCAGAATAATGGAGAGAACAGAGTTAGCCCTAACAGAATGCCAGAGCCGGGCACTGGTGCCCGGCCCCGCCCTCCGTGTGCCCGTGAATGACGTGTCCACCACGACCCAGTCTACCCCCCTCAGCAGGTGACTCACGCGCCACTGTCAGGAGGGAGCTTATTGTCAATTGTGAGGCATTTTGGAAAGTGCTATTATTCCCTCAGCAAAGGTAGGAGTGAGTCTTTTGTGGCTCCCAGCATGGACAAGAGGTCAGGTTCAATCCCAAGGCTAAGTCAGAATCCTTAGAAGCTCTGAGTTTGGACTAAGGAGGAAAGAGTTATCTATTCACCATATATCTATATTTAAACCCTCATAATCATACTAGGGCTTATTGTACTTATCAATCCCTGAATTCTTTTCTAAAACAATCAACCTGAAAATGTCATCTTGGCTTATTTGGCATTTTCATATCAAGTTTGTTTGGTTTGTAGTGAAGTTTATCTACAACCCTTTATTGTGTTCCCAGACGCATCTCAGCCTCCCTGATCTTGGAGAGAGAGGGAGACAGAAACAGTGACAAATTCGGGAACTGCCTTCTTTCCTTCCTGATAAATTCCAGCGCTCCAGCACATCGGACGTACGTGTGGATGCCTGGACTGGGGAGGGCAGGGTCTGGGGTTCATTTGTCCGTGTGCCAGGCACTGTGCTGCCTTCTGGGGTCGGGCTGTAGGTGCTCAGTACCATCTTGAAGGAACAGAGGCTGCCTGCATGACTGGAGGAGTGAACGGCCGGATTATGAAGCCGAGAGCGTCCTGACTGGGGTGACGGCAGGGATGGGGAGAAAACGTCCCTTCCTGGGGGCCTGGTAGGCAGGGGTGGGTATGGAGTGGCAGGGAAGTAATCCAGCATGAGGAGACCAGTGTTATTAACTCTAGGCAGTCACTCCCTCCTGATGGCTCATGTTTGACTCTGGGCAAGATCCTTGACCTCCTGAAGGTTACATTCTGGAGGAGCGGAGGGGAAAACAGAGCAAAAATAAAATACATCAGATAATTTTAGATGGAGGAAGAGGAACGTTAGAGTGGATGGTCAAGGACATTCTCTAAAGAGTTGACACACTGTGAGCTGAGACCTGAATGACAAGAGGACCCAAGGGAAAGATTCCCAGCAGAGCAAACAGCAAGTGCAAATGTCCTGGGGCAGGAATGAGTGACATGATTTGGAAATAACAGTCTGTCCCATGTGTCTAGAGATGAGCCCCATTCATCCGAAAGCCAACACTAGGCTCCTCCAACTTCCCCCAAGGCAGAGCAGGCCAGCTATCAGGGGGCTAGAGAAGCAGCCGACACATAAGCAATGCTGACTCCCATCCACTGCCCTCTGGGCCTACCCAGATCGAAGAGACCAGGCCTGCCCCGTAGGAACACACAGTCCGAAGGAGGGAGGTGCGTATGCCAGTCATCAAGATGCAGGGTACAGGGAAGGTTCTCTCAGGAGGAACAAGTCCCACGGGGCATCAGGGGAGACTTTGCAGACATGAGGCTTACGTTACATTGGTTCTTGAACGAAGAGCAGAAGCTCACCCGAGGAGCAGAGGGTGAGAACGGCACGTGGAAAGGTAGAGGTCCTTGAAAGTCTCAGGACCCAGAGGCTGTCGGGTGTGGCTGGACCCCAGCTGGGTGTCGATGGAAGGGCCTCAGGTGTGGGAGGAGGCCCAGAGGGAGGGATATCGATGAGGCAGAGAGAGGGACAGGAGGAAGGACTCAAGCCGGAGCTGCTCAGCGCTCGATGGGGTGAGTGAGTCTCCACCACCTCCAGTGGTTGCAGGAACAGCCAGGCAGGGAGCCCCAAGGAGCATTCTTTAGACAGAGGAGAGCGGGCTGAAGACCTGCCTGGCACGACCTTCCACCCGAAACAGGCCTCTCCAACATCTCTAACAACATGGACAGCTGGGCCGGCACCATGCAGACACCAGGTGAGCCCTGGCTCAGGGCTAGTACTGGCTTCTGTACCTGTTATTCTGCAAATGCAGGTGTATTTCACCTGCCAACAGCTTTGACCCCTGTGCTGCCCTGCCACCGCCTTCCGGCCAAAGGCCAGATGCCAGGCATCTGCAGGGAGGCCACTTGGCTTTAAACCAATAGCAACCGGTGCCTTTTTCTTAAGCTGGTGGCTGTAAACCGTTGTATCATTTAATCCTTTTACAGACCCTGGAAAGGTAGCTATAGTTGCCGCAACTTCACGTGAGTGAACAGCCTCAGAAACACTAATTGGCCTGCTCCAGGTGTCACAGCTCCAAGGAGTGGAGTCAGCCCTGCAGGACCTGCTGTGTCTTTGGGGGTATATGAAGTGACTTTAGGGGCCGCGAAGACACCGTGTGTATCCTGGGCTTTCCCGGAAGCAGAGCCTGAGACGAGGACTGTGTGCAGGTGGTTTCCCTGGGAAACAATTCCAGGGGACAGGGGTCAGGGACCCGGGGAGGACCAACGAAGGAGGCGAAGTCAATCTAAAGGTGTGGCCAAGGTGCTCCTAGCAGGAAGCAGGGATATAAGGTGTGGCTGGGGTGTGGCTGTTGGATCAACCTGCAGGTGACTGGAATGGAGACAGGCTGGAGAAGCAGGCTGAGGCACGAGCTAGCAAATGACGCCAAGTTCCCCTGATGAGAACATTATTTCTTCTACATTTCTTGCTCAGTCCTGAAGCTCTCCGTTGAGACCCACCTTGGGCTCAAGCTCAGGCAACCAAGCCCCAGTGTACATGTATTGTTTCGTATTTACTGTATTTATGTTACAGTTGCTTCCTATTTATGTCAAATGTTACGGGTTTCCCATTGATGACAGTTGTAGAAAGTTTCCTTTAAAAAAGCCCTTGCTTACATGAAAGCTGGAAGTAGATGTAATGAACGTGACAGTGATCACAGAGATGTCCCGGGATGTGGCTCGTGTCATGAACAAGACCCAGAGTTGATGCCGAACAGACCCTACAGCCCTGCCCTGTGCTTGCTGGTCCTGCACAGACACCTGAGTTCGGGGAGTCCACTAATCCCAGACACCCTGAGCCCCATGTGCACAGGGGTCCTGTTTAGAATTGGTGGAGCCTCCTCCGAAGCAGGGGAGACTTTTATTACTGAGAGTAATAACAACAGCCGTGGCTATAACAATAATCAGAAGAGCAGAAATTGTCCTTCCTGGTCACAGCCTTTGGGTGTTTGTCACCTGCTCTCACATTTCATATGGTGTTCGGATTCGGCCCCCCTGTCTGCCTCTCCTTAAAGGACTGCTCTGGCCAGAGGAGCCCTGGGCACCCAGTTCGTGTGCAATAGACATCTAAGAACTGACCGTCTGACTGTGTGGTTGATTATAAACAGTCACAAGAGGTGGTGGGTGGTGAGAAGCAGGTCCCTGTGAGTAAATCTCAAGCCCGCGTCTCTGCTTACTCACTAGAAACCAGTGATTGTGAAAGTACTTCTGTTTTGAACTGATTAATGTTAAAAAATGTTAATAACATTTAGCTGCTAACTCTGTTAGCCCCATAATTGGGGTCCCTCTCTGCCTTGTTCACCTCCCCCATTCCCAGTATACAGCAGGGGCTCAGAAAGTGCTTGGGGTGTGAGAATCACTGTTTTTAAAAGATAACACCTCTTTTCTACTAGGTCTTAGGAGGACGGTGTGTGCAGGAGAGGGACTCTGATCTGCGGGAGCTCCTCCCTGAGAGCAGGGCCCTGGGTGCCTGGTAAAACACTGGGAGGTGAAAAGCAGCCATGAACACAACAGAACTCTGAACAATTTAAGTCCCTGTGCTAACCTGGGGCCTTGGGTGTGTGCCATTATCATGTTATTATTACAGCAAGTCCCATCATGAGAGCATAAGCTGGTCTAACCTGCACAGATTCAGAATATGCAGCTGCAGATAAAGAGAGAGCAAAAAGACACCTTCACATCCCACCTCCCCCACCGTGGGCACCCCTGCTAAATGGTGCAACCCCTGTCTGGTGTCTGGAGGTTTGTCCACACAGATCACCAACCTCCTGTGTGGCTCCCTTCCTGCCTGTCAGCCACAACCCTTTCTCAGGGTTGGCGTTCTGGAATCTGGGCGTGTGGGGCCCTTCTGTCGGTCCTGCCCCATCCTGGACACCTCTCTGAGGCGGTCTGGGGCCCATGTGCTTGGACACACCACCAGCCAATATTCCTCTGAGGCTGGCCCAGGCACTGAGGCCCTGTCTCCTCTCCCCCTGCCCCAGCCATCAGTGGATCACACAAAGCCACTGGGAGCTGAAAACAGGGCACGTTTCTCAGGGTCGTTGAAGGCCATCATGCTTCTGGTTCCCCTTCCTGCCCTTCTTGCTGTTCTAGGGTAGGTTTTCCACTGTGACAGCTCTTCATGATGTTCTCTCCCAGATCTATACCTGGAGTCTTGTCCCACACTCGGGCCTTCCATAAATCTAAAGACAGAAAAGGACTCCTTTCTTTGTCTGATGTCTGCTGCTCTATGTCTGCCCTGGGCCTGGCTGATTATTGTGGGATGGACTAAGGAATAAAGTGACAGTGAGGAGGGGGGAATATTAGCTAACATTCTAGAATATTATCCCACCACTTTCCTCAACCAAAATACAGTCTCATTCAGTTGCTCAAAAACGATGCCTTGAGATGTGTTTCATTTCTACTCCCATTCTACTGGTTAGGAAACTGAGGGTTAGTAGGTAAGTGAACTCCCCAGGGTCATAATTCACACTTTAGGTGTGTCTGACCCCAGAGCTCACCTTCTCACAAGTGCATTAACCCATCTCTCCAGGAGGAAGCTAACATCTCAGGGGAAGAGGCAGGCGGCAAGGCCAGGAATTAGGAAAGTCAGATAGCCCCATAATCTCCACTGTCCAGCAGGAATCCTGCTTGGTGTCTGTAGACAGGAGCCTTTGAAGCTTAATGTCTGGGGTTTGTAGAAGCAAGATTCCTTAGGAACCTAGTTCTTGTGATTCAGGGAGCTCACATGAAGTAGAACTGATTTTTAGTTTAATCTTCTACTTGGGAAAAAAAAATCAGCTATACCTGCTGGTGTCAACACAGATGGGCTCCCTATGTTTGGCACTATGGTTCATTTTGGCATCTGCTATTGTCTCCTGGTGCCTCAGAAGCTCAGATCATGAGGAGCAAGCAATGGGGTGTGCTCGGAGCTGGGAAACTGTTCACTTTCAGCTTTCTGCTTCTGAGAACATTTTGGAGTTTGGCTCCTGAGGGAGGCTATGCCCCCCAGGCTCCATGTGTGCCAGGCATGGTGGGCCATGCACATCATGCTTTATTTCATGTATTTCTCACATCAAACCTGTTATTCCCACTTTACAGACAATGACACTGAGAAACAAAGAGGAAAAGTGATTTACCTAAGGTCACACAACGAGTAAGTAATAGAGCCGGGATCTGACCAGGGGCTCTCTGATTAGAAGCCGCTTTCTTAACCCAGAGCTTAACATAACATAGCCTTAAGCCATAAGCCTTAACATAAAAAGTTAATAATACAAGGAATAGGGCAAAAAGAAAGGAAAGAAATGTAAGTGTACTGTTGTAATATTCTTATAAAATATGTAAAGTGGCATGAACATAAACTGGGATAAGTTAAAGATGTATGTGGTAAATCATAATAATCAGTTAAAAAATTTAAAAAATGTAGTGGAGATAAAATAGAGATATAAAAATACAATTAATCCAAAAATAAATAGAAAAAAGGAAAAGAGAAAAAGGAAGAATGAGAAAAAAAGAATAAATAGCAAGATGATCAACTTAAACTTGACAATATTGATAATTGCAATAAGTATAAATGATCTAAACATCATAATTAAAAGACGAAGGATGTCAAATTGGATATAAAACAAGTCCCAACTATATATATTGTGTAATATAGGACACAGAGAAGGCAAAAGTAAAAGGATGCCAATTTGTCCTTCAACGATGAATGAATAAGCAAACTGTGACATAGCTGTTGATTTACACAACACTGGATAAATCTTAAGTGCATTTTGTTAAATAAGCCAGATCCAAAGACTACATATCATATGATTCCATTTTCATGGGGAAAAAAAAAAAGACAAAACCATGAGGGCAGATAACTGCCAGGGGTTGCCAGGAAGGGTGACTACAAAGGAGTGTTTAGGGTGGATGAGACTATTCTGCATAGTAATATGGAGTGGAACAAACTTCACAGTATGTAATATTGAGAAAGAAAGAATGAAAGAAAGAGAGAGAGAGAGAGAGACGTCAACTAGTATGTTGAAAGATCCCGGGATGGAATGCAGACTGTGACAAATGAATCTAACTATACATTATAAACATGTGACATAATATCAACACTGAGGTGAAGAAAAATGTGCTGACCCAAAGTAAAGACAAAAAGAACTGCATGTAAATATAGTACTCTAATTGGTAAATTGGTTTCTCACAGGGGTACAGGTTAGCAATTCTGAATCTACTTAACATATATAACAGTTGAACAGATAAGTTAATAATTTGCAGTAATGGAAGCTAGTTTTCTCAATGTCAGAGAAAGAAGTTACAAATAATCAAAGGGGTGGGGAGAAGGGCCAAATATTCTGAATTATATATAGAGAGTTATAAATATATTATATATGTAACTATATATACATATATGTACACACACACATTAACTGAGCTTCAGACTGTATATTTCTCCCTTGGGAAAGAAGGACTTGGTGACTCACCCCCATAAATGGAGCATAGAGAGAGAAAAGTGCAGTGGAGAAACCTGGCAGACAGCACCTTAACCAACTGATCAAAGTTAACATCACCGGCAATGTCACTCGATATCATTTACTCCCTGATATATGTGATAAGAAAGGCAATTCACCTTCTATCATCCCAGTGTAATCATGAGAATATATCAGACAAACTCAAATTCGGGAACAGTATATAAGATACCTAACCAGTACTCTTCAAAAGTATAAAGACAATGACAAACAAACAAACAAAAAAGACTGAGAAATTATCACAGGTCAGAGAAAACAAAGGAAACAAATATGGACTCTTGGATTGGTTCCTGGAACAGAAAAGTACATTAGTGAAAAATCTGGGAGAATCCAAAAAAAGTCTGTAGTTTAGCTAATAATAATGTACCGATATTAATTTCTTAATTTTGAAAAATATGCCAAAGTTATGTAAGATGTTGACATTAGGAAAAGATGAGTCAAGGGCATACAGGAAATTTCAGTACTACCTTTGCAACTCTTCTGTAAATCTACAGTTATTCCAAAGTAATTTTTTTTTTTAAGTAAAAGGACAAAAAGTGCTATACCATATAACCACGAATCAAAAGAGAAACTTGGGTAGCTATATTAGTGTTAGACAAAAGTCCACTTTTTGTAAAATAAGGAATATTACCAGGGTTAAAGAGGTACATTTCATAAGGTGTATGCACCTCATAAAGTTTTAAAATACATTAAGATAAAAACTAAAAGAACTGAAAAGAGAAATGGAAAACCTGACAATTATTTTTGGAGATTTCAACACCCATATATCTGTAATTGAAATAACAGGTAGACTAAGACAAGTCAGAGAAATATAAAAGATTTGAACACCATTATCACAGTGCTTTAGCTAGCTCGCACTGACTAGGAATGAAAGGAGTCTATGTGCACATTTCCTCCCAATTTAACATTCGATGATACCACACTAGAAAATTTGACTATGATGGGAGTCTTTATACCACAGAAGTCATCTAATGCTACAAATTAAAGTCTTTTTCCCTCGAAGGATCCAGTTAAACATATTCCAGCCCCAGCAACAATCAATTGAAACAAAATGACATTTAGAAACATTCAGAGAGCACCCCAACACAGTAAAGTACATATTTTTTCAAGTGCTTATGGGATATTCACCTAGATAATAATTCTCAGTCACAAAAACAAGAAAGTTTCAATAAATTTAAAAGAATTGAAATCATGAGTATGTTCTCTGACCACAATGGAATTAAGCTAAGAATCAATAACATAAAGGTATTTGGAAAAATCCACAAACATTTGGAAATTAAACAACATGCTCCTAAATAAACTCTGGGTCAAAAAAGAAATCAAGACAAATAAGTAAATACCATGGCCTGAAAGTATTATGAACTGAATGAAAAGAGAGCATATCAAAATATGTGGGTTACACAAAGAGGTAAAGGATCTATACTCTAGGAACTACAAAACACTCATGAAAGAAATTGAAGAAGACACAAAAAGATGGAAAAATATTCCATGCTCATAGATCGGAAGAATAAACATTGTTAAAATGTCTATGCTACCCAGAGCAATCTATACCTTCAATGCCATCCCGATCAAAATTCCAATGACGTTTTTCAAAGTGCTGGAACAAACAATCCTAAAATTTGTATGGAATCAGAAAAGACCCCGAATCGCCAAGGAGATGTTGAAAAAGAAAAACAAAGCTGGGGGCATCACGTTGCCTGATTTCAAGCTATATTACAAAGCAGTGATCACCAAGACAGCATGGTACTGGCACAAAAACAGACATACAGACCAATGGAACAGAATAGAGAACCCAGATATGGACCCTCAACTCTATGGTCAAATAATCTTCGACAAAGCAGGAAAAAACATGCAATGGAAAAAAGACAGTCTCTTCAATAAATGGTGCTGGGAAAATTGGACAGCCACATGCAGAAGAATGAAACTCGACCATTCTCTAACACCATTCACAAAGATAAACTCAAAGTGGATGAAAGACCTCAATGTGAGGCAGGAATCCATCCAAATCCTAGAGGAGAACATAGGCAGTAACCTCTTTGACATCGGCCACAGCAACTTCTTTCAAGATACATCTCCAAAAGCTAGTGAAACAAAAGCAAAAATGAACTTTTGGGACTTCATCAAGATAAAAAGCTTCTGCACAGCAAAGGAAACAGTCAACAAAACAAAGAGGCAACCCACAGAATGGGAGAAGATATTTGCAAATGACACTACAGATAAAGGGCTGGTATCCAAAATCTATAAAGAACTTCTCAAACTCAACACCCAAAAAACAATTAATCAAGTCAAAAAGTGGGCAGAAGAGATGAACAGACACTTCTCTGAAGAAGACATACAAATGGCTAACAGACACATGAAAAAATGTTCATCATCATTAGCCATCAGGGAAATCCAAATCAAAACCACACTGAGATACCACCTTACACCAGTTAGAATGGCAAAAATGGACAGGGAAAGAAACAACAAATGTTGGAGAGGTTGTGGAGAAAGGGGAACCCTCTTACACTGTTGGTGGGAATGCAAGTTGGTACAGCCACTTTGGAAAACAGTGTGGAGGTTCCTCAAAAAGTTAAAAATAGAGCTACCCTATGACCCAGCAATTGCACTACTGGGTATTTACCCCAAAGACACAGATGTAGTGAAAAGAAGGGGCATATGCACCCCAATGTTCATAGCAGCAATGTCCGCAATCGCCAAACTGTGGAAAGAGCCAAGATGCCCTTCAACAGATGAATGGATAAAGAAGATGTGGTCCATATATACAATGGAATATTACTCAGCCATCAGAAAAGATGAATACCCAACTTTTACATCAACATGGATGGGACTGGAGGAGATTATGCCAAGTGAAATAAGTCAAGCAGAGAAAGTCAATTATCATATGGTTTCACTTATTTGTGGAACATAAGGAATAACATGGAGGACATTAAGAGAAGGAAGGGAAAAATGGGCGGGGGGAATTGGAGGGAGAGATGAACCATGAGAGACTATGGACCTGAGAAACAAACAGGGTTTTAGAGGGGAGGGGGGAGGGGGGATTGGTTAGCCCGGTGATGGGTATTAAGGAGGGAACGTACTGCATGGAGCACTGGGTGTTATACGAAAACAATGGATCGTGGATCACTACATCAAAAACTAATGATGTATTGTATGGTGACTAACATAACATAATAAACTTAAAAACTACAAAAAAAAAATATGTGGGTTACAACTCACACCATGATTCAGGGAAGTTTGTGACATTGAATGCTTGTATTTGAAAAAGAAGGACTATAATCAATAATTTAATCTTTACATGAAGAAATTAGAAAAATAGGAGCCACTGAAACCCAAGGAAGGCAGAAAGAAAAGAAATAATAAAGATTGGACATGAATGACATAGAAACAGACAAACAATCGAGGAAACCTATGAAGACAAAATCTGTTTTTTTAAAGGATCAGTAAAATGGATAAGGCTCTAGACAGATTGATCAATCAATAAAAAAAGAGATACATATAAATTACCAATGATAGGAGTTAAAGAAGGGACATGGCTATATAATTGCTACAGGTATTAAAAAGGGAAAATGAGGGGGAATTTATGAATAACTTTCTGCCAGTAAATTCAACTTGACAGATACAAGCTACCAGAGCACACTCAAAAAGAAACAGATAACTGGAATAGCCCTATATCTATTAAAGTACTAGAATTGATCATTTAAACACTTCTGACAAAGAAAACCTCAGGCCCAGGTGATCTCGGTAATGAATTCTACCATCCATTTACAGAAGAAGTCATACCAATTCTAGACAGGCACTCCTGAAGATACAAGAGAAGGAACACATCCAGAATTGTTTTGTGTGGCCAGCATTAACTTGGTATCAAAGCCAGACAAAGATATTACCATAAAAGAGAACTATACATTAATACACCCCATAAATATGCATGAAAAAGCCCTTAACAAAATTTTAGCAAATCAAATCCAGCAAAATACAAATATAATAATGCATCATGACTAACTGGTGCTTATCCAAGGAATGGTAGACGAATTTGACATTCACAAATTAATGAGTGCAATTCACCTTTTTAACAAACTAAAGAAAAAACCATACATAGTTCTCCTATAACAATTGTTTGGAAATTTCAATTTGTTTCAATACAATTAATACAGTGGGTTCCCTAGTAACTTGAGCATAATGTGAATTTCATGTTTGCTTATGCACAATTTTGTTTGTGAGAAACACTAAGTGAATGCACAAAACCGCCTCCAGCTGAAATGAGCCGTATAGGAATACACAAAAAGCACCAGACACACACCTCAAACGTCTACTGACTACTATAGTTTACCACATGTGCTATGAGCCATACCCACGGTCCTCCTCCTCCTTCAATTTCAAGGAAACTTCCTGCCCTGCCCCCCCTCGCCCCAACTTCTCATTAACTCATAAGCTGCAACTCTTCTGATAGCCACTTTCACAAGCAAACTTTAGGTCTTTTTCAAGGTCAAGTGCCATATTCACTGTAGTATTTATGCATTCCTTAACCTGGTAACAGTATGTTTGCATTAAGTTCCCATCTCTTTGGATGTATCTCTGATGAGGTTTTGGGATATTGTGCCCCCCAGGCTCCCCATAAGCACTGTGGTTTTCCTTGCAAGATTTTGAATAGCATGGAGCTTTTTAGAAACACGTGTTGTTGTTATAACAAAATTAACTACAACCATCTCAACAGATGCAGAAAGAGTATTTGCCAAAATTCAGTACCAACTAATGATAAAAACTAAGCAAATGAAAAATATAAGGGAACTTCCTTAACTAGATTAAAGGCATCTATGATCTATGAAAATTCTATGTCAAACTTAATGATAAAAGATGGAATGCTTCCCCTAAGGTTTGGAAGAAGGCAATGATATCTCCTTTCAATTTTATTCATATTTATACTAGAGGTCCCATCAGTACAATAAGTCAAGAAAAGAAATAAAATACATACAGGTAACAAGATAAAATATGAAGAAAACCCACAAAATTTACAAAATAAGAGAGAATTAATAAATGAGTTTAGTGATGGGCAGGATATAAAGTCCATATATAAAAATATAAAAAAATTAATAAAGTAAAAATTTTAAAATGCCATTCATAATGGTTTGGTCAACAATGTTAATTAATCAGGAATAAATAAACAATGTGCAAGATTTATATGCTAAAAACTATAAATTATTGCTGAGCTAAAGTAGAAAAAACATATAAATTGAGGGATATACGATGTTTAAGGATTGGAAAACTCAATATTATGAATATCTCACTTCTCCTCAAATTGATCTATAGATTCAATAGAATTCCAATCAAAATTCCTTCAAGCATAATGTGAAACTTAACAAGCTGAACCTAAAATTCATATGGGTATGCAAAATCCCTGTAAAAGTAAAAATAATTCTGAAAAAGAGCCAAGTTTGGAGAACTTAAAGTATTACATTTAAAAAAATATATTTATTTATTTATTTGAGAGAGAGGGAGACAGAGCAGGGGTCAGGGCAGAGGGAGAGGGAGACAAGCAGACCCCCTGCTGAGCGTGGAGCCTGATGCAGCTCAGTCCCAGGACTCGATCCCAGGACCCTGAGATCATGACCTGAGCCGAAACCAAGAGTCAGACGCCACCTAGACACCCCTTAAACTATTACATTTTAAGAATACAATAAAGCCACAGTAATCAAGACAAAATGGTATTGATGTAAACATGTACATCAGTGGAATAGAATAGAAAGATCAGAAATGAAGTTATACATATATAGTGAATTGGGTTTTCACAAAGTACCAAGGTTGTTCAATGGGGGAAAGAATCTTTACAATAAATCCTGCCGAAATAACTATATATCCATATGGAAAAAATAAACCTCTTCTCTTATCTCAGACTGTACAAAAATTAACACTTCTGGAAGAAAACAGAAAAAAAAATCTCTGACCTTGGGCAAGGCCAAAATTTCTTAGATAAGCCAGAAAAAGCACAAATCATAAAACTGATCAACGGGACATACCCAAATCAAAAACTTTTACTCCTTGAAAAGCACAGTTAAGAAAATGAAAAGATAAGCCACAGACTGAGAGAAAATATTTACTAAAGATATCTGAAAAAGGACTTGTATCCAGAATATATAAAGAATTGGTACAACTCAAATATTCAGAAGACAAGCAACCCAATTTAAAAAGGGGCAAAAGAGGGGCACCTGGGTGGCTCAGTCAGTTAAGCATCTCCCTCGGCTCAGGTCATGATCCCAGGGTCCTGGGATTGAGTCCCACGTCAGGCTCCCTGCTCAGTGAGGAGTCTGCTTCTCCCTCTACACTTCTCCTCTGCTCATGATCTCACTCTCAAATAAATAAACAAAATCTTTAAAAAAATAAAAATAAAAAGGGGCAAACGGTTTGAACAGACCCTTCACCAAAGAAGTGATACGGATGTCAAGTATTTAGCATACGGGCAGTTGCGCAACATCATTCGTCTTTAGAAAAATGAGATAATACTATATACACCCCAGAATGGTAAAATTAGAAAGACTGGCAATACCAAATGTTGAGAGGTGGAGAGTGCTGGTACTCCCATCCCTTACTCGGGGGAATACAGCCATTTTGGAGAAAAAGCAGTTTCTTATAAAGTTACTATATATTTATCAAGGGACCCAGCCATCCCGCTGCTCAATACTTACCCAAGATAAATAAAAACACAGCGTAACACAGTAGCTCTATTCATAATGGCCTCGATCCGGAAACTACTCACATGTCTATCACTGGGGTACAGAAAATCCGATACATCCCTACAGTGCAATGCCCCTCTGCCATAAAACAAATCAAACACACAACAAAATGGCCCAAACTCAAAGCAGTGTGCTCAGTAAAAGAAGCCAGATACAACAGAGCATGTAGGGTGTGATTCCTTTCAGATGAAATTCCAGGAAAGGCAAAACTACAGTGATGGAAAGATCAGAGGTCGTCAGGGCCTGGGGAAGGAGTCCAGAGATCAGAGATCGGACGCAGGGGAGCTGAAGGCATCTGGGGAGTGATGGGAATGGTCTAAATCCTGGTTGTGGTGGTGGTTACACAACTGTGTACATTTTCCAAGACCCAGCAGATGGCTGGCACGATTAACACTGGTCACACCGCGTGTGAATTGCACCGTGTGACTTGTACCTCTATGAAGATGGTTACAAAAAGTCCCTCGGATGGGACGTTAGGGGAGCTTTGGGAGGGGACTTGGGCCCAGGACCTGCTGGAACCTCTGATGAAACAGATGTTTGCTGTGAGGAATATCGAGGATGGGCTTTGCAGAAAGCCCTGTTTGGGCAGAGAGGGCAGGTCTTCGATGGCTTCAGATGATGCAACAAACCCTGGATTTTTCCAGATGAGCTGGATTTAAATGTCTACTCCGGTCTTAAAAATGACGTGAGTGCTGGCAAGTACCTGGGCTCTCCTGAACCTGTGTTTCGGGTCCTCGCCTACATCGTGGGCACTGAGCCCACCCTGCCCCACTCCCAGTGGTGCCAGTCAACTGAGTTAACAAGTGGCCAAAAAAAAAAAAGGCTCTGCAAACTTTGAAGTGCTGTGCCTATGTGAAAGGAGAGTGGAGAGACCGGCGTTGAAAATGGCAAGCTGAGTTTTAGGTTCGAAGTCAGGGCGCACAATCTTCAAATTACTGTTGGCATTGAGCAGAAGGGAAGAAAGGGAAGATCTCCTCTCTTCCCACTGGATGTTTTAACCACTTATCTGGAGGCTTCAGTGGGTTTGTTTAGATTTAAAGATATGTTGCCCGCGACCCTCAAGATCAAAGAGAACAAAGCTCCTATGTAAGGAGGCCCTTATAGGCCAACCTAGATAATGTCATTATCCTATAAACAGGTGATAAGGGCAGAGCCGGGCTCATCTCAGACTAATCCAGTTCTAATCCCTTCAAGGGTCTGGAAAGATGTCAGGGAATAAAAGGCCACTGCCACTTAGCAAGCTGCATCTTGTGAGTGGATTTGTCACCCTTCGGGCCTGAGCATCTGTCTGGTTGTCCAGACATGACAGGCGCCGGGAAGGAGGGGCAAGTAAGTGCTTTCTCTTGTGTGACCAGGAGCTGGAGAAGTCTTGTGTTCCCTCCCGCTCCTTGGGACGTGGGCTTGAAGAAGGATAGCTCACAGAGCCTTTACAGCAACCATGACTATAGCAGTAAGAGTCACTAACAGGTACTGAGCCCACAGCACAGTCTCCTGTCCTCAGTTCTGGTTTTGGCGAGTGAAGCAAGGCTGAGAGACGGGGACGAACTGTCCAAGATCGCAGGGAAGTCGGAGGCGCCACCAGACTCTGGGCCGGGCAGCCTGACCCAGAAGCCCCGCAACCACCATCTCCGGCTGGCTGTGGGACCCTGGGCAGGTGCATTCTCTGAGCTTTGGCTTCCCGCACCCTAAATGGAGTTAAATAGGGTATGAGAAGATCACATGTGATAATGGATGTCACGTGCCTTGGAGAGTATGCGGCCCTTACTAAATCACTCAAACAACATCAGAAAAACCATCAGGTTCCATCCCCTTCCCTGCCCACCTTTGGCAGGCAATTCTCCAGCCCCGGGGGCAGTGCAGGTCTCTGAAAATGTTCCAGCAGAGGTCACATCAACGGAACGGTCCTTCTTGCTGACAAGCCATGGCAAGACCTCGTGAATGTGAAATTCAGCCTCCATCAAGGGGTTTAGAGGCCCTTGCTCTGCCCAGTCTGGGACCCCCGTGTGGACACTCCATGGCTACTGATGCTGGGGGAACCCCCCTGTCCATCCCAGTAAGGAAAGACTGTCTACCACATCAACGGTAGAAAGGCCTGAGCGCCTAGGAAAGAGGTCCCGCTTTTAGCTCTGGTTTGGGAGCCCTGTGGGATTACACCTGCCAGACTTCATCCATCACCAAGGACAAGGGAAGGGCTGGGGCAGGGGCTGGGAAAGGGGCAGGAGCAGGGGCAGGGGCAGGAGCTCTGCAGGAGCAGGGGCAGGGCTAGGAGCAGGGCCAGGGGCCAGGGCAGGGCCCGGGAGGAGGAAAGAGGGGCAGACTCAGCCTTGATCTTCCAAGCCCAGCGTGACAAGGGACTTTCCTGGTGGTGGCTGCTCAGCAGCCGCTGGTGAGCACTCCTGGGATAAAGGAAAGCTCACTTTATCCCCTCCTGACAGGTCCATCAGCAGTGCTCAGAATAGAGACAAAGTGACCACGGCTCCAGTTGCAGAGATCCTGTGGGAGGGGCGCACAGCGCCCCAGCCACCGCCTGGCCGGCTCCTTTCCCCTGCGTACCCACCAAGTCCACTGGCCGCAGTCTGTTCAGTAAGTGCGAGACGAACATCATCTCAATTAACAGCGTACCTCGAGGGCGTCTCCGGCCAACTCTTCCAGCCCAACCGTCCACGCGGCCATCAGGCCCTAATCAACTAATGATGGCGGAAAATGAGGGAGGCCAATCCCAATAAATTCGAAGGAAAGTCATTTTTCTCTTTTAATGCCCCTCTCCCTCCTTCCTCCTTCTTCCCAGGGCACAATGCAGTAAATTAATGTCACCGTGGTTATTACAGCACCGCTGCTGTGCCAAGTATTCAAGCTACGGTCCTGGAATATTTTACCTCAGCATTTATTTGTCCATAAAATAAAACAGGATTTATGGGATGACTCTCCAGTTTGAGGGCTGCATGGACAGCAGCTGGGGCACATCCTTATCTCCTCCACAGGTAAAGATATAGGGATGCTCTCGGGAGCAAAAGATGCCCAGTGGACCGCGGGGTGCCTGAGCCGAGGAGGGCGAGTGCCCCAACGGACCCGCGGGCAGAGCCTGCTGGAAAAGACTTCAGTTAAGAGGACAGTGTGGCTTTGAGACGGGGGTTCGGGTGCAGGGGAGGAAGGCGGCTTTCCGAGGGGAGGGTGCAGATGAATAAATAGCATGCTCCCCCAGCATCTGGTCCCCAGCTGAGCCAGCACCAGGGAAGCTGGAGTGGGCATCCCAGGGCACCTGCCGGGTGCTGCCCCACTGCCTGCCCACCAGGATCCCACGACCATCCCGATTGTCCCCTGTAGTCGGCCTGAGTGCCTGGGCGCTGGCCGAGGCAGCCCTGCCGAGCAAAACATACAAGTGGAGTTCATTAAAACACACCCGCGTGCACAAAACTCTTCCTGAGAAGGCGAGGCTCCACCTTTGAGGACGAGCTCTGAAATTATAATTCACTGATTCTGAAGCCAATCATTTCGTATTTTGACTGCTGGCTTAGGAATATTCATATTTTCCACTGCATTTAAATTTCCCCGTGCCATTAAAATCTCCGAGCTCTATAATTAGGCCTCTCCTGATAGATATGGATGAGGTCTCCGTTCCGGGGAGAGCGAGCAGGAGCCTCTGGGAAGCTGGGGGTTTGCCGGGAGGGTTTCCCCTTGGCGCCGCTCGCATTCCGTTCCCTCTCCAGCTGGAACCTTCCGGCTGGCTGGCCCACCCTCCACCTGGACCTAGACCAGGTTCTTGGCAGACTAGTTGCGCCCACTCCCCGCTGCCCCTCTCCCTTCCTCTGCTCCGGCTGGCTGCACAGGCCACTAAAATGTTTACTCACTTAAACATAATTTGCATTCCAAAAGCTGTATTCCGGACTCACAGGGTATTTATGAAATAAAGCTCTCGGCTGGTTGCAACCACCAAAACAGATGTGGCTGGCTACACCCTCCATGTATTTGAGACTGTGCTCTGGCCCCAAAATAAATAAATAAATAGAAACCTTCTCCAGAGGTAAATATTATTTTATGAAATGAAATACAACACAGAAGCCGTTCCCGCCTCGTCCGTGTAAACTGCCCTGGAGCCGGCGGAAGGCCTCCAGCTGGCTGGCCTCGCGTCCCCTTGACCACACGCTGGGGCGTCACCAAGGCCTCAGGTCCTCACCACATCTCCCAAGTCAGGTTCTGCTGAGATCGACCGAAATATTGGGTAATGGAGATGGAAAACTAATAAAGAGTGGGGGGGAGGGGGAAGAAATAAAGAATTGCTTAGAATGAATTCTGTACATAATTACCCGCGTTTTTGCTAACTATTGTATAAACAACACTTTGAACAAGGCAAATTGGAATCTTGAAGACAATTCTGCTTAGGGATATAGCTTCAATTTATTATCCCAGGATAACTGAAAACTTTTTTTCTGCTGCGTTGCAGTCAATTTCCACGGCGCGCACATTTCGAATGTGTGATTAATCATAGGAGTGCAGGGGTTGCCAATAAACACCAAAACTCTCAAACTGTAACAACTTGCTCATTTTGTGCGGTCATTCCAAATAGCTAAACAGCCCGAGACTGTCAATGTGCACCAGGATCAATGCTCTGGGGTCTCCGCAAAAGATTGATTTTTCTCTCAGAGGATTTCATTTTGCTCATCAACAAAAGTACTTGGCTCCCTAAATAATCTGATCGCAGACTTCAGCGTGGGCTGGGAGAGCGGCCACCCACCACCCTTACCCCGGCTGCTGGGCTGCCTCCGAGGCCCGTAGTGCATGCTAGAATCTTGACCAAAAGAACACTTTACCTAGAGTTTGGTGACTCGGAAAAAAAAAAAAAAAAAGAAAAGAAAAGAAAAGATAAAGGAAACAAGTGAATATATCAAAATGGTTTAATTTGAACAATTATGCTTTAGTATAAAACTAAGAAATTTGGGGCGCCTGGATGGCTCAGTCGTTGGAGCATCTGCCTTCGGCTCAGGTCATGATCCCGGGGTCCTGGGATCGAGCCCCAAGTTGGGCTCCCTGCTCCTCCAGGGGCCTGCTTCTTCCTCTCCCTCTGCCTGCCACTCCCCCTGCTTGTGATCTCTCTCCCTGTGTCAAATAAATAAATAAAATCTTTAAAAAATAAAAATAAAAAAATAAAATTATTTTAAAAAAATAATAAAAAACAACTAAGAAATTTGAGGACGGAGTTGAGAAATGCTCTCCTAACTTAAGCCTGTATCATATCCACTTCAATCATGGTTATGTCTCTATTCTCCTTTTCTGGTTTTTGATCAATCTTCATTGCTTATGCCTCGTTTCTGATGAACAGCTCAAATGTGGAATAAAGCAGGCTTGCAGTGGCTATTTACTAATAACAGAATGTATATACTGCTTCTTTGGTATTTATCCCTGAAGTTAAGCCTCCGTGATGGTGGAGGATATGTATGAACAAACACATTGGCGCCAAAAATAAAAAAAAAAATGTTTTCTACCTAGTGTCTACATGGAACTTTAAAATGTTTGCTTTACCTACTAATTAGGTGATTCTTTCGCTGAGGGTCTGGGCCATTCCTCACCTGCATGTAAAGCCTGCTTTGAAAGGAGCACTTTTTCTGAGTGGGGAGCTGTCTGCCCCCAAAACCCCCACCGGGAAATGAGAGTGGCCCTTCGTCTATCAGGCGGCCGCCCTCTGATTAGGATGGCTCGCAAAAAGGTCTTGATTGACGAAAACTCAGGCCCAGGATGTAAACATCGAAGCAGCGCTGAATGCCAAACACCTTTCGAAGGAGGAAAAGAAATAATAAGGTGAGATCACTTCATTCTCTTGCAACCTAAAAATAAATGGAAGGGCCTTCTCCCAGCTTCGGAGAGTGCATATGGATTTCTTGCTGACATTCGATTCTCTGAACTGAATGTCACACTCGCTGAGAACAGTTAAAAAAAATAATAATGCTAGACTGTTATCGTTATTAGAAGGGCAAGAAGAATGAAATATCATGATTATCATTAGGAAACCCTGTAAAACATATTTGTACATTATCTTGGGGCAAATACAAGTGTCATGTGTTACCAATTGTTAGGCAAAGAACGTGGTAATATATTGTTCCCCTCCGGCCCTCGGTGCAGCTCAGCGCAGGGCAGAAATGATGTGCACCGCGTGTGTACGATCAGCTGGAATGCGCCTGCGTGGGGCGTGGGGGGCTGAGGGCCGCCCCAGGACCGGTGGCCCAGAATCAGTTGAGTCTGGGGTACCTGGAGCCGCAATAGGGGAAGGCAGCCCAAAGCCAGGCTGGAGATGGGAAAGCTGGGCTCAGTGTGCAGGAGTCCAGGATCCTCCACTCATGGGGCATGGTGGGTAGGGATGGAGAGCGGGGATGGGGGCAGGTCTGCTCCATGCTGGGATGGCTGCCTCCCTCAGGAGCCCCAGATTCCCAAGGAAGAACCCGACTCACGTCCCTTGTGTCAGACAAGTGTGTGTGTCTGAAATGGGGCTTGAGGGTGAAGTTGGCCTGGAGAAGGGCTCCAAAGAGCCCCGCCATATGAGCCCAGACAAGTCCAATCCCTCTTCAGTTGTCAGTTTATGGCTCTGCAAGGTAAAGGGGCTTTATTTGTTTTATTTGTTTCAGCATCAAAAGCCTTTTGCGAATGTCATGAAAATGGAAATGCACGGGTGCTCACAGTATTTCCTGTCAGTGTCGTGGGCCCACCATGCCCCTTCAGATTCATCCGGCCAATGCCTGGCAGTCCACGGGTCTCAAGCAAAAAGCCTGCAGTCAGCGTGATGTAAAGAGGGCTGGAATTCAGGGTCCCCCATTCCTAGAAGCATCCATAGGGCCCTCTGCTGGATGCATTTTCTGGCCTGGGTTCCATCCACCATCTGCTCAGTAGCCCTCAGGGAAGGCCAGAGAAGGGAGGGAGCTCTCGTGGTCAAGGCACAAATCCACGGCCCCAGGAAGTCCATGGTGGGTGCCCACGATTCCCAGGACCCTCTCTGCCTCTGGAGGCTGTGAAGATCCAGAGGGGCCAGGGAGCCCCAGGAGGGCATTGTCCCACAGAAATGACAGTATCTGCAAAGGAACCACGGGACACTGCTTGGAGGGCACTTGCCCACAGGCCCGTGGGCTTCCCGGATGCTGCGGCGGCGCTGACCTTCCACCTCCACCCTGCGTCTCTCGTGGGTTTTCCTCACCCCGGAGGAGCAACACTGTCCCTGCCAGGGGACCGAGCTGGAGGCCTTCATCTTTGCCGAGCAGGGCTCACAGGGAGCAGCTTGGGGTGAGGGAAGCCTGTGCCTCCGGGGCCCGATCGCCCACCCCTGCAGCCTCACCGTGCCCCCTGCCCTGCTGTGAGGGAGACCATCTATGAGACAAGGCACGGTTATGCAGTGTAGGGGAGCCCCTTTGTCCCCAGAGGAATGCCATACTAATGGTGGCATTTCAGGCAACTTGGCAAGAAGCGGGGAAGGTATTTTGGGATAGGAGTTCCCTCAATTCACACCAAGCCTGAGACATCTAAACATAACTGCTAAAGGTTCTGTCTATTATGGGAAACTAGAATCTCAGAATAGCTCTGAGAGCCTCTCGCCTAAACTCCTTGTAGGGAAACTGAGGCCCCGGGTAGGGGCGGGGGAGGGGAAGGGGGAGCTTGCAGCATCTTTGTACGTGGCCTTGCGCCACCGAGCCCTGCTTGGTGTGAAAATCAGTGCTTGGGTTCCCTGCAGCAGAAGGTTTCTTTCTTTCCAGGACAAAGCTGATTTCTGCCTGTGGGTTTGCCAGCTCCCCTTTGCAGGCCACAAGCACTGAGTTACATGAAGTCGTTCCTCTCAAAGATGCAGTGTCTGAACCCCTCCCCAGCCCTCCGGAATCACCATGTGCATCTGCACAGAGCGCAGCTGACCTGCACGCTGGGAGTTGGGGAGGTGCTGCTCTGAAGTCCCCTCTCTCGCCCTCTCTTCGAGGACACTCAGAGTCTTGTCTGACATTAGTAATTGGCTCATCTCAGGTCTTTAGATTTTCGCTCTTCTGGCTTTATCTCTAATTTTTCAAATTGACAGTGTTTAATTTTCTCTGCAGTTACAAGCTGGGCAGGTAGGGCGTGAAGGGATGGTTGGTGAGCTGGTGGCCAGAGGTCCCAGGGACACGCAGGGCACGCGAGACCTCTGCACGTCCTCAGCCGGGCACCTGCAGGCAGTGTGGACGTGCTGTCTGGGAGCTTGGCACGGTCTCTCCTCCCACGGCTCCATGGCCCTCTGCCCTCACAGCCTTGTGCAGACCCCCCCTTGTCCCATCCACCCTTACAGTTCCTACCAATCTTCTACTGCTCCCCACAGCCCCATGACCCCATGGGTCCACGTGGACCCCCACTGGCCCCCACTGACCCCACAGCCTTCATGTTCCTCCAGCACCACAAGGGACCCCCACAGTCCTCCTCACGGGCCACTTAGGCCCCCACCCTTCCTTCCCCACTGCACATAGGCGACCCTGGACAAGTCGCTGTCCTTTTGGGGAGGAAACTCACTCCTACCCAGAGCTCTGGAGCACCCTTCCTTTTCTCTTTGCATTTCAGACCCCTTCTCCCCGATGTGCCCACTCGTTCGATGTGTGATGCTAAGTTGTGAAAAAGTGTGAGGACATTAACCCGAGGTGTTATTTATAAATATGTTATAATTTATTAAATTATATGGCACTCGACAACTCAGATAAAGAAGCACATTGGAGTGTTACTCCAGCATATGCACTATTTTAATAATCCTTTTATCTTAAAATATTGCCTCCTATCAGGCTGTCAGGGAGCAGCAGGAGAATCTGTTAAGTGTAGAGAGGAGGGGCATCTCTCCAACACGCTCTTCAGTGAATTATTAAAGGAGAGAGAGACGCCAACTAATCATTTGATAAACGCAAGTAAATTATGTATAATGGGCACCTTCATGCAAAGAGCCGGAAAGTCAAGGAAAATTCTGGGGTCCAGAGCAGAACTTGCTCAAACAAGCTTCTTCCATGGCATTCTGTCTCCTAAAGCAAGTCTGCCAGGCTCGAACTTCGGAGGCTCATCTGCCACCATTTTTGGCCACACCCGGGAATCCCTGCTACTCTGTTTTACTTCATATTTTTATTTAATTTATATTCATTCTTTTTTTTTACTTAAATAGATTTAATTTTTAAAGGAAGCTATCATTACCATGAATAGAAAACTAATAGCACTTACCATAAATATGAAATAACCATAAAAAAAGAACTTATAATGGAAACAAAATCATGTAATTAAATTCTAGCTCAATATGAAGGTTTGAGGAAGTCTGGGGCCTGCTCTCTCTGTTAAAAGGGGGGATTATCCAGTGTTACAGAGGCATTCAAGACGTGCCGGGGCCAGAGAGAGCCTTCTGCCCTGACCTCGGGAGATTGAGAGCATCCAGAGGGGCCCCCTTCCTCATCGGCCAGTCTGTTCCGATTGAACCTTGGCTGGGCACCACTAAAGCTGCCTCATGCTCCCACAGTGGTCCTGAACCATGGTTTTGGAGGCGCTGGACCCAAATCAAGGAAAATGATCACAACGCTATTCTCCCAGTCACCACATTACAGGTTAACAGGTAAGCGCTCTCCTTTGGAAATGTTGGTGGAGCGCGCCCTGTGCAGGGGTGAGGACTGAGCCCAGGAGGCTTGGATGGGAACTCCAGCTCTGCTGTGTGACTCGGGGCACATCACCTTCTCTGCCCTGTCATCAAAACCCAGAATCGTCTGGGCTGCGACACACCTTCTCTAAGACTGAATGCCTCCTCCCAGCTCCACACTTCCCTCCTCCACAAGCGACAACACGAAGACATTTTTTCAAGTGTTTTTCATGTCACTGTGATGCAAAGCATGTGTTGTTGGGAGAAACTACCTGGGACTGCATGTGTGAGGTTTCTCCCTCGAACTGCAGAAAGGTAATGCTGGGTAATCAAGATGCAAAGCCAAATAAGGGCAGAAAAATGAACCTAAACGAATCTCTCAACCCCAAGGAAAGCAAAAGCATCTTGCTGTCAAAATAGAAGTCTGAGCCATGTAAAATAGAAATATCCAAATGTGAAGCCAAGCTCTCCCATCATACTTAGGACCCATTTCAAACCAGGAAAAGAGAATGTCAGATAATCAAAATTCACGTGAGAAAACACAGCTACAGTTCTTACTGTTAGCTGCGATTAATACGAGCGGTTAGAGAGAAGCTAAAATAATGAAGTCATACGTTATTTTTTTTTCCTTGTAGGTATAGATTTTATTTGACCTATTGCTTTTAAAATAGAATACCTTCCCAAGCACGCTTTACATGATAAAACTCAGAGACAAAAGAGAGAAAATGCAAATCAATTCTACATTACATGTATGTTGCTGCATTTGGCAAAATCAAATGAGATCTTTTCATCTCCTTACTGTAGAACAAAAACAGAGCAATATTATGAAATCTCGCAGAGCTTTATTTCTCGGCGTCTTTTGTGTCCAGCCTTTTAAATTCAGGTTTTTCTGCCTTTTTTACTGACAAGCCCACAATTTTCAGAAAAGAAAGCTAGCATTAATTAAGACAGTGCCAGATGTAATTTTCTTGGGAAGTAAATTTCTGCACAACTAAAGGTTACAGAGACCTTTTCACTGTCAAAATTTACTACAGCCTGTGAATGTTAATGTTTCTAATGAAGACATGTTCTCTGTCCCTGAACTTAAAAGTACCCAGAGAAGAAGGCAAAGAGAAAAAAAACTCTATTTGACGAATGTATCTGGAGCCTGTGCATTAATGCAGGGAACTCTCGGCTGCCGGTGCATGTTGTAATTATAGTGTTTGGATAGCCTTGTTTTCTAAACAAGGAATATTGCCATAAATTGGCAATTTTGCATGAGGAGTGGGATTGTAGTAGGTGCCTTATGCTACAAATGAGCTCGTAGTATAATAAGCATTTACCCCATCGGTTAAGGATGGGCACCCTCTGACTCCAGGGCAGGCAGGAGGAAAGCAAGCAGAAGACCCACATTCTCCAAGACGGGGCAATCAGTCAGGATGGGCCACCACGGGCTTCCAGTTCTCTGACATCCCAGCATGTGGGCTCAGAGGGCAGCCTTGGTGTTTCAGGCTATTCTCGATAAACACCGGCATTTTCTGTCCAGCTCCCAGGGCAACCACGGCCATGCTGAACAGGAAACAGGGCCTCCCACTCCACCCCTGGGGCTTGCTACCCTCTGGGCTGCCAGTTCCCAGCATGAGAAGTTCGCAGGACTCACAGGGTGATGTCTGCTTCTTGATTTTTCCTCTTCAGGAAGCTGAAGCATGAGGTGGCATGGCCCCATTTAGGTTTAAAAGAGAGTCATTTCATTGGCTTGGTTTTGTCATTCCCAGAATATCTCCTAAAGAAAGAACCGGTTATGAGCATAGAGAAGTCTGCACAACGACATTCTCCACCTCCACAAACAGCAAGTAGAAAAATAAAAGACAACGTTCAACAACATGGAGATGACTAGATAAAACATAATAAACCCACAAAATGGAATATTATATAGGTATCGATCTTGCTGGTTCAGAAGACACTTCAATCAAAAGGAAAACACTTACATTATATAAAACGTAAAAAGCAAGATACAAAATTTCCTAATCTCAATTTCATTTAAAAAAATGCATAGAACCAAGACTTAATGGAAAGGTGTCAAAGTGTTGATAGTGGAAATCTCTCGGGGGTAAAATGGTTGATATTTTACTTTTCCTAAGGAAGTTAGCAAAAGGGAAATTTCTAAAAAATTCCAAATATGTATTTTTTTTTTTTTTTTGTCATCAGGAAAAATGCCAGATAGGGTCATCGGGATTGAGTCAGTGTCATATTCTAGTGTGGACCTTCTTGAATCTTAAATCCTTTACACTCTGTTTTGTCATTGTCTGTCTTTCTTCTAAAGCAAAAGTTGGCAATTTTTTTTCTGCAATGGGCCAGATTATAAATGTTTTAGGTTCTACGTGCCCTAGGGTGTCTGTTGCAACTGCTGAGCTCTGCCCTTATAAGCCCAGAAGCAACCACCGACAATGCATAAGCTAATGAGTATGAGTGTGTTCCGATAAAACTTTACTTACAAAGACAAGTGGTGGGCCACATTTGACCTCAGGAGGCAGCATGCCAGCCCTTTTCTGGATCAAACCACTGTTGCATATTAGATTCCAGCACTTGAGTGTAATTCTCCTAACACCTCCAAGATACTAGAAACTAACACTCCCATTTTATGGATGAGGAGACTGATCCCAGAGAGGTGAGGTGAGTTGCCAAAGTCATAGGACAAGTTTCTAGTAGAAATGGTAAGAAAATCTGGGACACCCTAACTTTGCAGGAGTGAAATCAGCCTCAGAGGTGGCAGCCTCGGGCCCTTCTCAGTCTAGTGTTTGGGGATCTCAGGTCTTGCTTTGCACCATATGCCCTGCCCAGGAAAGCTCTTCAGCAGTGGTGGGCAGCCCCAGTTCCTGCCCCTCTTCACCACCTTTTGAAGGACTTGAATGGCACTTTCCATGGCTCTCTCTGATCACCATCTGCTCCGACTGGTACCATGACCAAAAGTCCTGGTTGACCTGGCACAGACCTGGTCTTGCCTATTGTCCTGTCATTACTAACTGTGCTCCCTTTCACTCTCAAAAATGCTAGGTTTGCACAATAAATCATGTGATCCCCTCCCCAAAGCTAAATTTGGTGGAGTTGTATCCTGTGCAAGAAAAGCTGTATACTATCCATACAACGTACGAGAAAGAAGACCAATTTGGATGACCCTGTCCACTGTTCTGGTGATGGAATCTATGTCTCAGAGCAGGCCTGCTGTAGGCCAAATGATTCTTAAGTCTCCTCTAGTGCCAACCTGGCGGATCTTAAGAGATTGTGCAGTGGTGATTTTGACCGTTGGTGATTTTCCCGCATCTGAGGGCCTCTCTCTCAGTTTTACCCCATTGTCCTTCTCCAAGTGACCGGGGTGATTTATCCAACTGCCTTCTTTGGAATCATCCAAACCCTTTTCAATCAGCCCCCTCAAGACCTCCTTAGACGGGGGAGTCAAGAGAAGAAGTCTGTGAATGGCTAGTATCAGAAAGACAAGGAAAAACAAGTGTTGGTGAAGATGTAGAGAAAAGGAGACCCTTGTGCACTGTTGGTGGGGATGCAAACTGTCAGGGTCACTGTGGAAAACAGTATGCAGGTTCCTGAATATGATCCCGCAATTGCACTGTTGGGTATTTACCCAAAGGAAATGAAAACATGAATTCAAAAAAAGATATATGCACTTCTATGTTTATTGCAGTGTTATTTATAATACCCAAGGTATGGAAGCAACACAAGTATCCACTGACTGATGAATGGATAAAGAAGATGTGGCATAATATGCAATGGAATATTACTCAGCCATCAAAAAGAATGGGATTTTTGCCATTTGCAACAACATGGATGGAGCTAGAGTATATTATGCCAAGTAAAATAAGTCGGATGGAGAAAGATGAATACCGTATGATTTCACTTATATGTGGAATCTAAAAAACAAAACAAACAAACAAGCAAACAAAAGCAGAAACAGACCCATAAATATAAGAACAAACTGATGGGGGCCAGAGAGGAGGGGGTGGGGGGATGGGCGGAATGGGTGAAGGGGAAGGGGCAGTACCAGCTTCCAGTTATGGGATGATAAGTCATAGGGATGAAAAGTACAGCATAGGGAAGACGGTCAATGGTACTGTAATGTTGTTGTCTGGTGCCAGATAATAGCTACACTTGTGAGCAGAGCATAAGGTATAAAGTTGTCAAATCACTATGTTGTACACCTGAAACTAAAGTAACATTGTGCGTCAACTATACTTCGATAAAAGAGTCTGTGGAAAGTACATGCCAGCTCCCGAATAGGCACACTGATTCAAAGAGAGACCAAGAAACAAAAGGAAATCCAACAGCCAAAGAGTCTCAATGGCAATGAAGAGAGAGAAGGAGCAAACAGAGGACAGGGGGAAGTGTGTGCGATATCCATCCTCCCAAAAGGCATCTGTCCTCTCTGCCGGACTGTGGGAGAGGAGGAAAAGCAGGTGGAGAGGCAGAAGCACGGGAATGTCTGGCCTGGCCCAGAATTCACAAGTTTCCACTAGAAGGCCATGGTGACTACAGAGCCCCAATCAGCGGCATCAGCCTCATCTGGGCCCATGTTAGAAATGCAAATTCTCGATGGACAACTGGGTGTATCAACGGATGAATGGATAAAGAAGATGTGGTATACATACAATGGAATACTCCTCAGCCATCAAAAAGAATGAAGTCTTGCCGTTTGCAATGATGTGAATAGAACTAGAGAGTATTATGCTAAGTGAAATAAGTCAGTCAGAGAAAGACAAATACCATATGATCTCATTCATAGGTGGAATTTAAGAAACAAAACTGATGAACATACAGGAAGGGAAGGAAAAATAAAATAGGATAAAAACAGAGAGGGAGGCAAACTATGAGACTTTAACTCTAGGAAACAAACTGAGGGTTGCTGGAGGGAAGGTGGGGGGGATGGGGTAACTGGGGGATGGGCTTTAAGGAGGGCACTTGATGTAATGAGTTTTGGGTGTTATATGCAACCGATGAATCACTAAATTTTACCCAGAAATTAATAATACACTATATGTTAACTAACTTGAATTTTAATAAAACCAAAAAAAAAAAAAAAAGAAGAAGAAGAAGAAACGCAAATCCTCAGACCTCCCCAGATCTCTTGAATCAAAAGCCCTGGGGTAGGGCCAATGTTTTGGGAAAGAGCCCATGTGGCGGCAGACACAGGGTGAGGCTGGCCCCCTGTCCACGGAGATGATGTGGGTGTCACATCGATTCCGTGCTCTGTGAGATTTTCCTGAGCGGGGTCAGGCCAGTGGCCAGTCCTGGCCAGTCCCACTCTCCAGGTGAAGAGGCCGGCCCAAGCCAGCCACGTGCAAGCCCTACTTTCCCAGCTCCTCGGCCTCCCTGAGCTCAGGTTACTAAGGAAACCACCACGCCGCCTTTGTCTACACATGCCTCACACGGTTCTTCGGAGTCCTCTTGTGCAGCACAGGCCTCCCCGGAACAGCTGAGGACAACAATGTGTGAGACCCATAAAAATGACAGACGGCCACACCCTACCGCGGTGGTGCTGTCCGTGAGGGATTTTCAATGCTGGGAGGCGACATAGGCCGGGGAGGAGAGAGAATTTGAGACCTGGGCCCTATGATTCATATCCCAGGATTAGCCGGAGGTGTCCACGTTCCTCTGCTGCAAAAAATAGGGCACAAAAGGCTGATTTTTGCCAACGCACCTTCCCAAGGCTCTTGTAGTGACTGCCGCAGAGCTCAGGTTTCTCCTAGGCTGCTCCCGGCCAGGGCATCTTGACTTCAGGACAACGGACATGAGAGATGGAGCTGGAATGGAACAGCCGACTTGCTTGCAAACCTATGATTTTTTTTTCCTTTTTCTGTTTTTTAAAATATATATTTGGATTTCATAGTCTGCTTGGCTTTCTATCTTTCTTATTCAAAAGAGGCTTTTTCTTTCTTCCTCCCTTTCTCTATTCCCTCCTTCCTTCCTTCCTTCTTTCCTTCCTGCCTTCCTTTCCACCCTCCCTCCCTCCTTCACTCTCCTTCCTTCCTTCCTTCCTTCCTTCCTTCCTTCCTTCCTTCCTTCCTTCCCTCCCTATGCCTCCCAGTCCTAGTAGAGTGAAACACTCAAGTAGGGAAATTACAGCCCAGCTGAATGTGATATAGAGACTCGAGGTTGCCCAAGTGCTGGCAAGTTCTCTGTACATCACACTCCCACCTCCTCCCAACTACGACCTCCATGAAAATGCCCATTATTCAAACCCATGTGTGGCATAGGTCTAGGGGTATCTCTGCAACTTATGCGTCCCTTTGGCAAGCTACCACCAAACTCCATCTCTGTGCCACCTCTGTCCCGGGGCTCTGGGGGTGGTATGCACATGGATGGCTTGTGGCCTCCTTCAAGCATGCATCAGCACCAAACAATGAGATCGTCAGGCTCCTTGCAAGAAATTCCCTAAGAAGGCAAAGTAAAGGCTCTTGAGGAGAAGTTACCTGGTAGAAGAAATCTCACAGAATAGGGCCCTCAGTCCGGGGCCTCCCTGAGCATCCTCCAGGGGATGAGGAGAAAGTGATTCATCGTGTCACAGCCTCTTCTGTCTGACCAGCCCCCGACTCTTGACAGGTGCAAAGAGCTTGTAGTAGAGGCACTGTGGAGGTTGGGGGTGGAGATGTGGTCACGAGTCATGAATTACAGGGTGGAGAAGGTCCCTGAAATGGAAGATTCCTCTGCACCCCGTGGAAAGGGCAGTCTCGGAGAAGCTGGGGAAATGACACGAGCGAGTTCACCTCTGGATGTTAAAATGCGTGTGCCTGCACCTGAGGACTGCCCAGACCTTCAGAGGAGGCCGTGCGGGTTGATGCTGCCAAGAACCCAGGCAGGGACTGAAGTGGTGTCTTTTCCCTTGGTCCCGCCCTCATTCCTGTGAGGATAAAGGGCCCCTCCCAGCCATGTGCAAGACCCTAAGACATCCCGAGACAAAGCCCACCCATTACCCCTTGGACTAGAGGATGCGCTTCCCACTGCTCACTGTCATTGGCCCTCCTCCTGGGTGACAGCAGAGGACACGGGAGTGGAGGGGGAGGACCCCGAACCCTCAGAGGCCCAAGGATATGAGACCAACAATGAGGCTAACATTTGCTTTTATATGACATACATACGTTTCGAATCATGGTACAGTTTTGCTGATTCTTGCTCAGCTTGGGGGCCACTCTGACCCTTAGCATACTTTCTATTGCCCTGCTTTCTTCTGTTGAGGGTCTGCTTTCGCCTGATATACGGCTGGTTGAACCCTCTCTAGTTCTTATGCCCCTGGCATCAGAGGCCTCCCTCCTAAATGTAGGGGAAAGGTTTGGGGACACAGAGAAGTAGAAGGAATGTTACAAAGTGACTTTGGCTGAATATTTTCCTTTTCAGCCTGTAGCTAACTCCTTGTTGATTCATGAACTTAGAAATGGGCTTGGATGCCACACTAAACGCCTACAGTGTCTCCCCCATTTTCAGCCGAACAAAAATAATTTCTTGGTCACCTCCCATGTGGCTCATACTGAGTCCCAAAGGCTGAAAATCACTGGTGCACAGAACAGCGAGGACTGGTCCCGAGGGGCCCGGGGAAGGACTCATTCCAGCAAGTCAGGACACAAAAGGGGTTAAAGACAGCATGGTAGTGCGCTGTAGCAGGTGGAGGTGGTTACTGGCTGGGAAGGATGCAGACACCATTAGCATCCTCGTTTCTGACAAAATCTAAATGACATGCCCAAGGTCACATGGCTGGTAACTGAAAGATCAAATCCAGCACACTCACTCTCTTAACCACCGCACCACATACCTGCCAGTCCTGCTAAAGCTCTTCTTCCTGCAGGAAGCCTTCCCGACTGACCCTTGCTTCCTCCACATGTCTCTGGGTTAGATCACTCTCTCCCAGCCTACCTTGCTGTGAGCACTGGGTGCCCTCCTCGAGGGCACATCTGGGCATGCAGGGCTGGGGTGAGGGATGCTCAGAACCATTTGCTGACAGGATCTACTGACCAACGACTGGACACGCTCTGAGCCCTCAGCGTCCTGCCTGCATGGGAACCTTTGGAGGGGAATGCTGACTGAAGAAGAGGGTCAGCTCTAGGGGGTGCGGGGGAAGGGATGGGGGGAGAGCGGAGACAGGAAGGGTGAAAGATGTTCCGTTAGATTTCACGTTAACAAAACCCCAGATGGCCCGGAGGCTTCACTGTGATGCTGAGCACAGAAAGAACAACAGGAGGCTGCAGGGTTGGGAAGACTTGCCCATGAATAATAATAATGATGAATAAGACCTGCCCTGGCCACAGGGGACACCGGCACGTGGCAGCGATGTGACGGACCTCTGGCTAGAAATGCTGGTTCCCAGGTCCCTGGCGAGCTCATGCCCACCACCTGGGACCCTGCAGCTGTGGCTGACTGTCCCCTTGTGGAAATCTGCCCCAAATGTTTCAAGAGACATTGCAAATCTGGTTCCTCACGTGGAATATCCCAATTTCAAGTTCTGTGACTAATTCAAAAAAATTGTAAACACTCTCTGGACCGAGTGAGCGCTTTTCATGGATTAGGTTAGGACTGAGGCTTGCCGGTGTGTGTGGCCTCTGGTTCGAGCTCAGTCCAGAGCCTCAGCGTGCTGTCGCAGGGACCAGAGGGAAGGGCAGGGTCAGGGACTCAGCTGTCAGCTGTCAAAGGCTCACTTTTCCAGAACATTTCAGCCAGAGTGAGATGCTTCGGTTAGGAGGTGCTTCTCCTTGGGAGTGTCCTGCCGCCCCATGTCCCTGCAAATGTCCCCTCCAGGCCCCAGGCCTCCTGTCCTCTGTCCTCTTTCCTGCCACACAACGCGGCCCCCTGCCGTCAGCAGGCACCAGCTCATCCCACGCCCCAAGTCCTGAGTTCCCACTGCCCAGCTCCCCGGGCACTTCCCACTGCTTCTGCTCATCCAGCTCTGTCCCCAGCAGGACGTCGCTGCCAGCCTGCCTGACAACTGTCACCATGAGGTGTGGACACCTTCTCCTTGGTGGCTTCCCCTTTTTCATTAGGTTTGACAATGCGTTTTTCTGAGATTAATAGTGCAGGGGGAGCCAGGATATGAGGCTTTTAGTGGTGACAAACTGCCAGGCCCAGGTGACTCTGAAGGTTGCGGCAGCAGGCGCCGAGGCAGAGCCCCGGGGGCCGGAGAAGGGAGTGATGGCTGCCTGTCTATCAGAGGCTGGCTTCCGCTAGACCCGGGCATCGCAGCCTCGCAGCCCTCACCCTTACCCTTGCTGTGCAGCAAAGACAGTCATGCCCAGCCCCACACCCCCCAGACACACACGTGCGCGTACACACACACACACACACACACACCCAACACCCCCCTGGGTGGCCCCTGCGGCTGGACGTGCGGTGGGTGATTGGTGGCCGCTCCTGGGACTATGCTCGCAGGAGGTTAACAAGAGGCCAAGAAGGTCAGCTTCAGGTCAGCTCTCCAGGCTCAAGCACTTCTGCTCTGGGCTCTGTTTGCTCCTGCCCTCCTGCGCCCTTCTCCATCTTCCACGGGCCCAAACTAGGATCCTCAGACTGTCCTAAGGGATTGAAAACTCAAGGATGCGAAAGTGTGGCCCGATCTTTCCACTCTGCCCTGGCCGCTTCTATTGTACTGGTCCCTACAAACTGCCCTATGCATCTTCCTCCAGCTCCCAGAGCAGTAAACAACACATTTCTCATTGTCCGGGCTGGGAGGGAAGGGCTCTGGAGTATAATCAGGGAAATTCAGGAAAAGGACACGCATCTATTAATTCTCAGAAATAGTATTTTGTCACACATGAAACATCCTCTCCACACACCCGTACACACCTGCATGTGCGCATGCACACACACACGGGAAACATACCTGCGTGCTCGCGTGCACACATATGCTCAAACCACATGTGCACACACTCACGCACATGCAGCCATATGCAAGTGCACAAACACATTCACTGACGTTCACACACAAGCACATGCATGTACAGATGTATGCACATACACAAAACACATACATACACACACATACACACACACCAACCCTTTTCTTAGATAAAGCTTCTGGCCCTATGTGAGGTTCAACATGATCCCCAGGCTGGAAGAGGCTTTAGGAAGCAGCCTGAGACCCAGAGAGGTGAAGGGGTTTTCTCCAGTCCACACAGGCTTTCAGGTCTTGAACAGAGCTTGAAATCCTCCCCAGATGAACTGAGTCCCTAGATTTTTACCATAAAAATACTTCCCGGTTTACATTCATTACAGCTTTGAACCCTCATGAGTCATTTGAGATGGTCACTGTCATTATTATTATTGGGTTCATTCTTTGAGTAAGAAAAAAATCTTCTAAACCAAGAACTTACTTATCTAACACACTGATCTGGTCATCACGGTAGGACAGCCCCTGGACTGCCCGGGTCTCAGGCTGAATCACTCTGATGCTCTCTTATGATGCTGAGTCATCTTGAAAGTTCCTTCTCTGCCCCCAGCCTCCTCCACTGCACCCCTGGAGCATCAAGCCCATATCTTTTCTGGGGGCATAGGAGAGCTGCATGACCTTGGGCAAGTCACTCCAACTAGCTGGACCCTCATTTACCAAGCTATAAGATGGGTGAGGAGAGTGATAATAGCTATCTTTCAGGATTGTCTTAATGATTAAATAAACTCACATATGCACATATTTTGCAAACTGGAAAACACTGGGCGAAAATGTGAGATGTTATTGATGTTACAGTGCTTAGAGAAACTGAGGCACAGATGGGGTTCCTCTCTGAGGGAATCTTTCGTTCTGTCATCTGTTTGTTATATCTAGAACATAACTGTCACAGCTAATAGACAGATGACTGAATACAAGAAGATATTTGAAATGTCTAAAATTGACAGGGGATTTATACCAAGACCACAAAACAGAGAAATAGCAACCTAACAGAAAAATGAGGAAAGCATACGAAGAGGAAATTTATAGAAGGGGAACCCAAAAAGCTCATCAGCATATGATGAAATGTTCAAAATCATTAATAATCAGAGAAATACAAATTCAATCAATAAGCTGTTATTAGGCAATTATGAGGCAAAAATTAGTGAGAGGTAATGCTAAGTAGAAGGAGGAATGTGAGGACAGAGAGGCCTTGAGTACTGACAGGGGGAGAGTGGGCCCTGTGGCCATCCAGGGGGGGCTACCTATAATATTTAATCAAGATACATACACGGAGCCCATATGTTCCAGGTGAGTCTTGCTGCGTAAGAAGCCATTGCATACCGAATGGCTTATAACAACAATCATTGTTTTGTTCCACCATCTTCAGTTTGGGCAGGGCTTGGGGAGGAAAGCACATCTCTGCTTCTTGTGGCATCATCTGGGGTGGTCAGAGGCTGGGGGTAACTTGAAAGCTGAGGACCAGAACCTTCAGAAACTCACTCCCTTGTCTGGCAATTGATGCTGGCCATTGACTAGAATCCTGGTTGATACCGTTGGGCAGAATGACCATGTGTGACCTCTCCACATGGCTACTTGACTTCCACTCAGCATGGTAGCTGGTTCCCAAGAGTCAATGGCCCCAGGAATCAAGGAAGAGATGCATGGCATTTCCATGACCTTGCCTCAGGACTCACAGAGCTTTACTTCTACTATACAGTAGGGTTTAAGGAAGTTGCAAAAGTCCACTCAGGATCAAGGGAAAGAGGACAATGGACCCCTCCTCTAAAAGGGAGGAGTGTCAACATCATACTGTAAGAAGAGTGTGGGGATGGGATGCATTGTGTTGGTCATTTTTAGAAAAAGCGATTTTCTCAACCACAGAGGAATTCTCATTTAGGTCCACAGGAGATGCATGGTAATGTTACTGTGGCATGGATTTGGGTGGCAGGAAGTTGGAGGTAATATATTATATTATATATAATATTATTATAATATATGATAATATAATATATTATATACTCACAATGTGTATATATATTATATATATCGTATATATTATATATAGCACTATATATATAGCACTCATAGTAATATATATTTATATATTATATACAATTATTTGTTATTATTTATATTATATACATAATATATTATATAATATACACATAATATATATGATATGATGAAATGTATACTTTGAACACACTGCACTGACATCTTATGTTTGGGGAAAGAAAATTAGAGTGGGTAATAAGAATAAAAAGGAATTAGGGTGGGGAGCCTGAGTGGCTCAGTCATTAAGCATCTGCCTTCGGCTCAGGTCATGATCCCAGGGTCCTGGGATTGAGCCCCACGTCCAGCTCTCTGCTCAGTGGGAAGCCTGCTTCTCCCTCTCCCACTCCCCCTGCTTGTGTTCTCTCTCTCCCTGTCTCTCTCTCTGTCAAATAAATAAATAAAATCTTTTTAAAAAAGGGAATTAGGGTGAACCCAGAAATAGACTCACACTGAGTCATTTGATTTTTTTTAAGACTCTATTTTTAAGTAATCTCTACACCCAACATGGGGCTTGAACTCACAACCCTGAGATCAAGAGTCACATGCTCTACTAACTGAGCCAGCCAGGCATCCCAAGTTATTTGATTTTTGACACAGATGCCAAAACAATATAATGGGGGAAAGAGAAGTCTTTTCAACAAATGGCGCTTGAATAACTGGATATCCATATGGACAAAAATGGACCTCAGTTCCTACCTCACACTATATACAAAAATAATTCAAGATGGATCATAGGCCTAAATATTCAAGCTAAAATCATAAAGCTTTTTAGAGGAAAACACCAGAGAATATTTTTGTGAACAGAGGGTAGGCAAAAATTTCTTTAATAAGGCACAATGAACAATAACCATAAAAGAGACGCATGCTAATTTACATTTCATCAGAATTATAAACCTTTGCTCATCAAAGGAAACCCCCCACACAAATATAGATAAGTGAAAGACAAACCACAGACAGAAAAAAACACATGTAAAACATATATCTCACAAAGATTGGTGTGAAGGATATATGAAGAATTCCTACAATTCAATAATGAAAGGACAAATAACATTAAAAAATGGACAAAATATTTAAACAGATGCTTTGCAAAAGAAGATAAACAGATGGTCAATAAATACATGAAACAGGGCTCAGCATCGTTAGATCTTAGAGACATGCATATTAAAACTGCAATAAGGGGCGCCTGGATGGCTCAGTGGGTTAAATGACTCGGTTTTGGCTCAGGTCATGATCTCAAGGTCCTGAGATCAAGCCCTGCATCAGGCTTAGCGGGAAGTCTGTTCAAGATTCTCTCTTTCCATGGGGTGCCTGGGTGGCTCAGTTGGTTAAGCGACTGCCTTCGGCTCAGGTCATGATCCTGGAGTCCCGGGATCGAGTCCCGCATCGGGCTCCCTGCTCGGCAGGGAGCCTGCTTCTCCCTCTGACCCTCCTCCCTCTCATGCTCTCTGTCTCTCATTCTCTCTCTCTCAAATAAATAAATAAAATCTTTAAAAAAAAAAAAAAAAAGATTCTCTCTTTCCCCCTCCCCCTGCCCATCTCCCCACTCTCTCTCTCTCTCAAATAAATAAATAAATAAATAAATTTTAAAGATTGTATTTATTTATTTGAGAGAGAGAGTAAGAGAGAGCATGAGCAGGGGGAGGGGCAGACAGAGAAGCAGACTCCCTGCTGAGCAGGGAGCCCGATGTGGGACTCGATCCCAGGACCTCAGGATCATGACCTGAGCCAAAGGCAGACGCTTAACCGACTGAGCCACCCAGGCATCCCTATAAATAAATAAATCTTTAAAAAAATAAAAAAAATAAAGCTGCAGTAAGTTATCACTAACCATCTGCCAGAATGCCTCAGTTTAAATCTAACACTACCAAATAATGTAATGGAATTCTACCCAGCAATTGCTGGGAACTATGCAAACGATTAATACAAAGAATGACACCAATAGGACTTTGAAACTTTATAAATGGGTGAAAGGAGCCCTACACAAAATAATGTATGTTGTATGATTCCATTCATGGGAAGGTCCAGAGCAGAGAAAGTGACTTCCTGGTGGAAAAGAATCAAAACAGTGGTTGCCTCTGAGGAGCAGTGCAGAGGATGGATTGGAAAGGCACATTAGGGAACTTTCTGGGTGGTGATTATGTTCTGTGTCTTGACAAGGGTTAGGGTGATACTGGTGTATTTGTTATACCTCCACAATCAGTACACTTGATAATTATACATTTCATTGTATGTAAATTGTACAACAGAAGTGAAAAAGAACTGAAAACAAATACTGAAGTAAAAATAGAAGTATTTACAGGGAATTGTACTGAAATCTGCAATTTCCTTTGAAATGCATCCCAGAAGTGGATTAATTGATGGGTAGGAGTTTGCATCAATGGGCAGATACACGATCGAGAATCAACAGTCATATGTTAAGGCAGAATTGAGGAGGTAGGTGTTCAGGTGTTCACCAGGTATATCTTTCAACTTTGCTGTATAAAATGCTGGCGGGGGGAGACTGAAAATAAAAACAACAGAGAGCCTTGCACGAAGCAACCATGAGTTCATGACCTAAACTGAGGAGTAGTAGTGACTCAACCCTCTGTAGCTAAGATCCTGAAAAAAAAAATTAAAAATACCCTAAAACCTCCTGGGTTTTGAGCTACACGACCAGATATTTGACGGTGGCAATCATGGGTCTCGATGGTCCGCACTGGTGAAGATTTCTCAGACACCGGGATGCCCATGGCTGTGCGAGGAGTCAGAGTCGGTGCCACAGCCCAGGCATTGCCCTGTCTATCCCACTAGAAGGCCCCATACCCAAGGGCATGCCCCCGGCCTTCCACAGTGCCCTGGGATCCAGAAGAGGGCCTTGCAGTGAAGTCGGGGAGCAGTGTCTGGTGGAGGAGCAATTGGAGCCCAGAGTGCAGGCACAAAGACTTCTATTCACACAGTCTTCTGAGAAAAACTGCACGTTCTGCCAAAGCAAGGCCAGGGCCCCTCCTCTGGGCTCTCAGAGTACATGGTTCACACACCAGCAAGCCTTTCACGCTTTCTTGACGGGCACGTTTGCATGCATGGAGGAACATAAGGGCAAGACTGGCAGCTAATGCCCCTGTATCTTGATAAGAAGCGCTCAGGAAACATCTGTTGAATGAATGCCAGCCTGCCTGTTTACATCAATGGTGCCGAGGCACCATGGCCAAGATGGGATTCTCTTGGCCTGAGCGCAGGAAGAAGAGCTTAGAATAGAAGCTAAGAAGATTTGGAAAGCTTTATGATATAATTTAGATGTCTGCATTTGACCCTTGCTGTTGAAAATGCTTTCTCATTCTACTCAGTATTTTCTAAGGTCCATCAGATAGACGGTGGAAGGAGTTCCAGAAAATTCCGTCTTCCCGGAGCTGTTTTTATGCTTGTTTTATAATTGGGAAGGCTCAGCTGTGGTGTGTCCATGGTTTCCACCAGTTTCACAAGGACAGCGGTGGCAGATCTACATCATGTGGTAACAGCAAGAATCAGAGCAGACTTTTAAGTCAATAGGACTGTTTTATGTCTGCGGCATCCCACTTACCAGCTGCCCTACCTTGGGGGAGTTGCTTTATCTCTTTGAGTCGCAACTGACTCACCACGTCTGCCTTAAAAGCTTGGTGTGAGGATTATATGAGATAATATATGTAAATCATTCCACAGAGAGTCAGACACCTCATGGCTCCAACCGGATGGTTTCAACCCCCTTCCAAGAGTTTTGAGAACTCTCACATCATCTAGGAAATTTTGCTGGTGTTAGACCAACTTACTCACCAGGAGGATTTGGCCAACTGATCCTCTGCTCAGATTTCAGTGGGTAGAGGAAGGAAATCCAACTTTGTTTGCTGTGGATGCTGCGAAAACAGCTCCCACTTCTTGTTACCAAAATGGTAGCCAATAGACCAACTGCCTGATTTTTCCCTTTATTTTATTTTTTCCCACTGGGTGAGTGTTAAACCAGGGGCATATCACAAGGAACCACCGCAGCCCTTCACAAACTGTGAGTCAAATTTCCTGGGTCCCTGGGTTTTTCCCACCAGACAGAGGGAGAAAGGGCACAACCATTTAAATAAAAGCCCCAAACACAAAGGAGCCAGCACGTTTTTGCCTTGGAAGTCAATAACGCCTGCTCCCCCACCCAGCAAATGAGAGCTTAGCCCCAACACGCTGCTCTCCCATCAATCCTAGACTACCAACTGAGCAGAGGCCATGGGCACGCCCAGAAATTCAGGCCTCTAACCCTTGAGGGGCAGAGCCAAACCTTTCCCCAAAGGTTAACGAGGCAATTACGTTTCTGGTTAAAGATGAGAGCAGTCAGGGCCACTGGGCTCATTATAACGTTTAGAATACAGAGTGCTAACTAGGGAAGGAAAAGCACAGGGGAAGAGGGAAGGCAGTAAAGAGAAGCATAAAACAGATTCAATAGGGAGACAGACCACACACTTGCCATGAGTGTAAGAATTGCGTTTCCTTTTATTTCCTACTTCTTCCTCAAAATCTTTCTCCAGATGCCCACAGTGTTCTCTTCGCTATGTCCACAAGCTCAGGAAATGTGTTCAGATCACATATATGAGGCATTCTCCACCCGGGCCCTGGGCAGGCCGCGTCCCTCAGTTCTCTGCTCAGTTTGGATATCATTTGGATATTCCAGGGTCTAGAGCTAGTCTTCAGTGGGGAGGGTCAAGCTCCTTCTTGTTCTTGTTTGTTCATTTAGTCAATTGGAATCTGCCCTCACAGAGCTTACCTTCTAAAGAAAAACTTGACAGCATAGAAGTCTAAAATCAAATATCCCACAAGAGGGGCATAGAATCATAGAAATTAGGACATACTTAACCCATGACAGAAAAGTTGTGTATATATGGTAGGGACATAATAAAGGAACCATGTCTAACCTTGGGGGTCCTCTAAGATTAGTAGAAAACAAAAACTAGTTTGTAGGGTGCGTGAGTAGCTCAGTCGGTTGGGCGTCTGCCTTTGGCTCAGGTCATAGTCCCAGGGTCCTGGGATTGAGCCCCATGTCAGGCTCGCTGCTCAGTGGGGACCCTGCTTCTCCCTCTCCTCCCTGCTCATGCTCTCTCTCTCACTATCTCTGTCTCTCTCTCTCAGATAAATAAACAAAATCTTAAAAAAACCCTAGTCTATAAGAAAAGGGCATGAACAAGAAGGATGCAGTCAGAGAAGCATGCTATGCAAAGGCCTTGGGGCAGGACAATGTGGTACCCTTGATGTCAGGCTGAAGAGCACTAGTGTGAGGTCCAGTGTTAAGGTAGGCAAGGGTTGGCATATTCCTGCCTTTAAGAAAATTAGGTCTTTATCCTAAAAGCAAATGGAAGACTTCAAGAATTTTACACAGTATTCCAAAATGAGCTGGAGGGAAGTAGGCAGGTAAGAATCAATAGGACTTGGTGATGGTTCAGATATGGTGATGGGGAAGGATTGATCAACAAGGAGGTTTCTCAAATGATGCTTAGGATTCTGTCTTCGAAAATGGTCAGCGCTGTACCAGAAGAGCCTTCATTGATGTCCCACAGTGTGACTGTGGTAGGTCCCTGACCTAAGCCAGGCCTGCTCTCTGAATACTCGGACCTTCCACGATGCTTTGCTGCGAAAGAAAAAGAGTTCATGGTCTTGATATCTGCAGTGCTCATAGCATAACTTGGGAGACGCTAAAAAAAAAAAAAATGGCTTGCAGGTTTACAGAACTTCCTTCATAGGCTGCGTAGCAGATTGATATCATCATTTCTTCTGCACCTCGTGGAAGGTGCGAGTGGGAGGGTGCATAAGCACATTAGCATCATTGTTTAAAGATCAAGAAACCAACTACGCAAGTTTCATCCCAGGTGGCTTGTTCACAAGCATATAACCTGGCCCAGGGCCCGGCACATAGCAGATGGTCAATACATGCTTGTTGAGTTAAGGAAGAAGGGGCCTGCCTAAGATCACATAGAGCAAAAACTACACTAAGGATTTCCTCCAGCTCTTCAAATGACTTTACGAATCACCATCCCTAGGACATCTGGACTCTGCCCATTTGGGGAGGGCGCTATAGAGAAAAGACATGCCAGAGACTAGTGCAGTGAAGCACAAGAGGTATGGCTGGCTCATCGTGGGCAGTGGCTTTTCTAGAGATTTGAGGGTACTCATTAGATGCAGACTGAGAGGTGAGGACATTCCAGATGCTAGGATTCAGGTGGGTTGTCATGGAAGGTAAAGAAACTATCCAGTTCCAGAAGTAGGGAGCAACTTCCCACTGGTGGCAGGAGCAGGGGTCACCAATATCCCAAGCTAGGCTCTGTGTCACCCTGCCATGTGCATACATGGCTGTGGACCTACCTAATTTGCTTTTAAAGATTAAGACCTACGTATCTGACTAGGTCAAAGTGTATGGTCATATTTTGCATTCTTGATATATATTGCCAATATTGCACCCCAGAAGGGTTTTACTGATCCTCGTGATGACCAGCCGGTACCTGAGAATACCATTTCTCCACACATTCACCACAGTGAATCTTACATGCTTTTAAAAAATGTTGCCATTTTAATAAATTAAAATTAGTATCACATTGCTATTTCTTTAATTTCTCCTGAGTGTGATCATTTTATATGCTTATTATCCATTTGCATTAATATTCTATAAATTACTACATTCTTTGCAACCCTCTCCCCAACCCACCCTGTTGGGGTAAACGTGTGCTTTAAAGTATTGTGGTCTGCAATCTGCTTATAAAATAATGCATGCTTACTGCAAAATATAAGAAAATACAGAGAAACATTAAAAATAAAGATTGCTAGTATTCCCACAACCAAGAAGAATCACTAATTGATTTTTTTCTTCCTGGTAGATAACTAGTTTTTTTTTTTTATCATTGATTTTTAAGTAATTTTTAAAACATGAAGGAAATTAATTCCTTATCTATAGTGTTTTTAAAAATGCCTGTTTTTTGTTTGTTTTTAATGGTGATGTATTTCTACACAAAATGCCAATAGTGTTCACAGACTTCTTTCAATCTTCCCTCTTTTGTTATCTTACAGTAATTTTAGGTTTGGAAGTTCTCCCTCAACTTAATTGCTGTTATATTTTCAGCAAATTTTTGGCATTTAACTAGTTAATTCATCAAAAATTGGTTTTGCCATAGAATGGGATATATGGATAGAACTTGAATGTTTTTCCTAATGAGCTAGTAATTCCCAAAGTCACTTATTGAATTATCCATCTTTTCCTTTTGGCGAGTTGCTTGTTCTATCACAAATTAAATGCCTGCATACACTAGGGAATGTTTCTTTCTAGGCTATCAATTCTCATCCATTGATCTGTTCATTCTTTTTGTCAATACCACATTGTTCTAAGTATTGTGGCTCTACAATGCATTTCAATATCTGTTACTGCAAGTCCCTCCTCTCTGTAAAAAAATATTTAGCTGTCCTTACTTTATTCTTCAAATGAATCTCATAACCATTTTGCTAATCCAGATCTACACCTAAATCTATATCTCTAAGTAAATCTACATATCTACAACTATATATCTGTGTCCATATTTATGCCTACATACACACTGACACTGTGATTGAACTTTTTGTTCATTTGGAAAGAGTAGGCAACTTACAAAAGATTTAAAAATTGAAACAAAGGAAAAAGGAAACTCGTGTGAGCAAGTGTGTGTGTGTGTGTGTGTGTACTGGGCTGTGCACTAGAGAGTTAAGGACTCCTGTCCTTCCAGCAGCCCATGGGTCAGCTGGGGATTCAGACATGGAAACTGACATCTGGATTCCATGGCGTCAAATGAGTAGAATGACAACATGTACAAAGGAAAACTCCTACAGTCCCAACATCACCCAGGGGCAAGGCTGCCAGTGGATGCCAGGAAGCAGAGAAACAGGTGACTCTATTCATTCATCTATTTCTTGAGTGCTTGCTGCATTCCAGACATGACTGATGCCTCATGGACTTTCCAGTCTAGAGAAGGACACCAGTAAGTAATGAGCAGGCATTTCACACCCTGGGATGGATTCTCTGGATGGCCCGGTGCTGGGTGCAAAGGGAACAGGGGACAGGTGCTGACCAAGGCCCAGGGGCAACGGAAGGCTTCCCTGGGGAGATGATCCTTTTGAATGGAGTTTGGGATGGAGTAGGAGGTGCTCAGGCAAGGAGAAATCAGTGGAAGGGGAGTATTCGGGGCAGGGAGTGTGAATGTGTTTGGGAGCACCCAGAAGTTGGAGGGCATATCAGGTCCAAAGGCCTCAGGGGAACAGGGAAGGAGGGTTGGGGAGAGGATGTGAGGCACTTGAGCAGATGCCACAAATCCTGATTAGGGGCATTTATATTCCTACTTAAGTTTTCCTAAAGGCAGACTCCTTTCCTGACTTGTTTTCCAAAGGCCTGACCTCCTTGGGAAAGAGATGAGATGATCAGGGGCGCTCCTACCCCAGAGCAGAACACCTGCAGGGCATACCCAGACTAAACCTATATCACTGGCTCTGAATCTGAGGAGAAACCCTGTGCCTAGGATGGGTCAGGATGCCCTTCTCCAGGGAGTGTGGAGCTTGGGTGAGGATCTGATCAGCTGACACCGGGATCAGCCGAAACCGGAGGCTCCTGGGTTTGTGGCTATTGGGTGAACCTTTGGGATTTTAGTGTGTCCAAAGGGGAATAAGAGACAAAAACAGTTGAGACAAAATCTCCCAACAGCCCAGCAAAATGGAAACTTAAGTCACGTTTATTTTGATTTAATAAAAATAATATGACAGTCCTGGCACATCTGAATTTGTGGAATAAGATTCACGTGTAATATTTAAGTCTCCCAACACACAAAATAGGAGATATATAAAAACTGGAGAAGAAAAAATTATCTACATGTTCAATTCTCAACTCCAACCATTGTTAAAATTTTGATAAACTTTGGGATTTTGCTATTAGGACTTCGGTTTTTATTTGGGGCGTGTGTGTGTGTGTTTTACATAGCTCTAACCATACTGTAAATGTTATTTCATACCTTGCCTTTTTACCTATAATTATAACATAGACATTTTTTTATGTTATTATAAAGCCTTGGTAGAATAGATCATATAGGTAAAAGATGTATAGATTTAACTCCCTAATATTTAAAACATTCAAGGATCCAAAAGTTACTATGAAAAAGTTACTACTAAACAATTAACTGTAGATGAAATTTGCATCAAAAGAAAGAAAAAAAGAAAGAAATTTGCATTAAGTAAGACCAGGAATGAATGTTTTTATTATGCAAAGTACGAACAGGAACTGATAGGAAAAAGACCAAGACCCCCAAAACATAAAAACAACAAGTAACACAGGAAAAGTCTTAAAAGAGGAAAAACATGGGGTCAGCATAAAAAGTTATTTATTCTCACTAGATTTCAAGGGAATACAAATTAAGACCTTGACATACCATTTATCTTTTCTCATATTAGAAAAGATTTTAAAATATCTTATGTCCGCAGCTTGGCAGGGTAGGAGTAAGGTGAATTATACGTGGGGCTATAGATTGGTACAAGATTTGGGGAAACTGGCATTTTGTATCAAAAACCTTACCTTTCTTCATTCATTCAGTAATCCCACTTCTGCTGCTTTCACCAGAGAACATAATCAGAGGTAACCACAAAGATTTATGCACACGGATATTCATCACAGCATTATTTGTAATGGTGAAAAATTGGAAACAACCTCTTGTCCATCCAACAAGAATTGGTTAAGTAAGCTATAATGCGGTCATTAGAATTTAGAAAACTGTGTAACAACATTGAAAAATGGCTTCTCCGTTCCCATAAGTTTTTTACCACTTTTACAAGAACACAGAAGGAGATTTGAAGTTGATTTATCCTGTTTTACACAAATAGGGTGAAATGTGTCTTTGGTGCATTGGAGTGCTCTTGGTTTTGCAAACCTTGAATTTAGACATCCCCCAAAAGTGTGCATGGCTCTCCCTGGCATTTCAGGACCGCCCCACACTCAAGGTCTAACTAGTTGCTATACTCCGTACCCTGGACAAGTAGAAGAGGTGACAGAGAGCTTGACTGTTGTCTCCTTCCTTCTGTCCCTGGAAGCCTGCGTGCTGGGCTGTTCCTTCCCCTGCCCCTGCATGCAGACACAGGAAGTCACTCCTACGCATAGAAAAGTATCTTACAATAGCCTTCACTCACAAAACAGTTTCAACATGGTAACTCAAGAAGATAGTCCCGTGTATGATCGGTTTTGAATATTTTTCTACAGATCTGACTTCTCACATTCACCAGCTCCCAACTATCCCCCAAGCTCCTGCAGGTGGGCTGACAGGTGAGCCCCGCCTTCGCTCACCTCGCTTCTCCCTTGTAAACCCACTTGTCTTGGTCCTGTGCACTTGGAGGAGGGAGAGGGAGAGCCTAGGGTCCAGGGAAGCTCTTACTTGGCTGGCAGAAAGCTCTCTCTCTCTCTCTCTCACCCTCACACTCTCATTTTAATTCCAGTGTAGTTAACATACAATGTTTAATGAGTTTCAGGTGCACAATATGATGATTCAACAATTCTATACATTTCTCAGTGCTCATCATGATAAGTGTACTCTTCATCCCCATCACCTCTTTCCCCCATCCCTCCACCCACCTCCCCTCTGCTAACCATCAGTTTGTTCTCTATAGTTAAGAGTCTGTTTCTTGGTTTGCCTCTTATTTTTTCTTTGTTTGGGTGTTTTGTTTCTTAAATTCCACATATGAGTGAATGTATATGGCATTTGTCTTTCTCTGACTGGCTTATTTTGCTTAGTATAATACTCTCTAGCTCCATCCACGTTGTTGCAAATGGCAGGATTTCTTTCTTTCTTTTTTTTTTTTTTAAGATTCATTCATTTATTTGAGAGAGAGAGAGGGAGCACGGGGAGGGGCAGAGGGGGAGACAGAGAATCTCAAGCAGACTCCCCACTGAGCTTGGAGCCCAATGCAGGGGCTTGATCTCAGGATCCTGAGACCATGACCTGCGCGGAAACCAGGAGTCCAATGCCTAACCCACTGAGTCACCCAGGCACCCTGGATTTCATTCTTTTTTATGGCTGAATGATATTCCTTGTGTATATATATACCACATCTTCTTTATCCATCCCCATCTCTCTCTTAATCCTGTTTATAGCCTCAATGTGGTTGAGGGCTTCAAGAATCAAATAACCAATTATCAAACACTTCATTTGAGATTTTCACGAGATGGCAAATGCGGCGCCCACTGCATGCTTTATCCAGTCCTGAGAGAGGAAAAGCCCGTCTAACAGCCTGAAATAACTTGTCTGCATTCTCTTGCCCTCACACATCTAAAGCCTGAGTCAGGTCGGTCTTGTGGTCCCCCTCATGCTCTTCCGCCCACGCTTGCTCCTCCCACCTGACTACTGCTCACCTACCCCCTGCCCGACGCAGCTCAGCGCCTCTCCCTCCAAGAGCGGCAGCAGACTCCCATCTCTGTACATCCTCAACATGTTCCTCAAGCGTAGAATGCACCCTGCCAGGTGAGACTTAAGGTTTCCCTTAACTGAGCATAAACTCCGGGAGGCTAGTGGCCACTTTTGACTCGTCTGTACAGTCCCAACAGTGCATTACTCAGGGCCGAGCACCCAGTAGGTGCTCAGGGAACACTTGCTAGATCATGCCTTTTATACATGGCATTGACAGTTGTGGCATTTATAGGACTGAGCTGTTTAAGGTCAAAGTCACTAAGGGGAGAGGTGACCCCAGGTGGGTTCTGGGAGGGCTGACGTTTATGAACGGACCAGAGAAAGGATTTCAGTGCTCTGTGCCATCCTGAAAACTCAGAGGGGCAAACACCACCAGAGCAGAACTTACTTACAGGGTTAATCACAAGGCCCAGGTTATGGGAGATTAACCAGACAAATGAAGTGTGGTGGTCAGAAAGGGCGATGTTCGCTTCTCGGAGAAAGTGTATCGCACACCTCAAGATTAATGTCTCCTGACCACTGAGTCTATTCAGGGCCCTCCTGTGTCATATTTCTATTCACTCATTCATCTTGACTGCCCACCTCGGTGCAGATGAAAGCCAGGAGTGCTGGTTGCACAAAATTAGGAAGGTTCCAAGAAACCCCTCAGGCCCTTCAGACCCTGGCTGTGACTTTGAGCTAGTATATAAAATTAAATAACTAACTTCACAGGTTAATCGACAAGAACTAGAAAAGAATCCTAGTGTTTGCCTTTTCCACATCCCAGCTTCAGCGCTGGGTTGGGATTGTGCGTTGATGGACAGGAGGTGCGTTGCCTTTGGAGGGCACGGAGCATGGCTCCACCAACTGTGATAAACAGAATACACCAGACAGCAAAGAGGACCACATGTGAGCAGCACAGGGAAGAAGCACGGAAGACCCTGGACTTTCTCCGTAGGAGGCATTTAGGACAGGAATCTGGCTGGAAGTGGGGACAGGGCCTTTCTCGGGAAGGTGTGCTTTTATGGCCGATGCACAGTTAGTACTTAACGTCTGCACTTAGGGTGGCCTGTGGGTGGGGTCAGCAAGGAGGCTGATAAAGACGAAGACTGGGGCTCCCCCAGGCCATCTTGGTATGACCACAAAAGTACCCCAAGGTTCTGTAGAAAAGTGTGGTGAGGGTTTGGAAATTACCCAATGAAACAGTCCGTGTGGACCGCTGGAACTGAATCAGCTGGACTGTCTTTTGAAATCCTGGACAAATGGAAAAGCTACCTTGCTCCTTCTCTAACTGTAAGCCTGGGGACACGCGGGTGGCAGTGGGACCGATGCTCAGGAGCCATCCCTATGCACCAACCAGGGTCCCCATGGCAACACACAACCATAAGCTCTCTCGACCCGGGAAGATGACTCCTCAAGTCTGGGACTCGGGAGGGTGACACATGTCAGAAGGGGTCAGTGCAGAAGGTCTGAAACAGGGTCTGCCACCACACTGAGATCAGCTTGAAGCGAGTGCGTGTCCACACTCCTGTTACCAAGAGAACTTGCTTTACTTTTGGTGTCCGTGACCCCAAAGAGTAAAGACCCACTTGCCCTGCTTGCTGGCATCTTCGGCAGGTGATCTTACCTCTGCCCACTACTCTATCAACCAGTCTCTGCCAGAGGCCAACACATCTTCCTTGGCGCGGTAGGCTCTGCCTCAGCCACACCTCATTCACCTCTCTTCAGGTTTCTGTGAGTGCAGAGAAGAATTTCTCGCTAATGTCTTTATAAAATAACTCTCAGGGATTTAAAAAAAAAAACATATTTCCTATGCTTTGATCTCCACGTGACCACCCGCTGTTGTGTGTCTGTTTCTCTCTCCTAGAGGGTAGGACTCTTCCCCCTTCCCAGGGGTGTTTACCTATGCAGCTTTGCTTTGATAGCCCTCCGTAAATTTTTATAGGATTTTTTCCCCACCCTATAGGTCCTGCACACTTCTCGTTAAATTTATTTCTGGATATTTTATGTTTGGGAATGTTGTAATAAATGGGGATCGTTTTCTGTGACATCAACTGGTTATTTCTGATAAAATAGACAGTGATTATATTTATATTTTATTATGTAATGTGCCACTTTACTCAGTTCCCATTAATTTCAATAGCTTTTTAGTTGATTCTGTGGGCTTTTCGAGGTAGGTAGCCATATTACAAGCAAGAATATATTTTAAAAATCTTATTTCCTCTTTTCTGGAATGTACTCTTTTTTTATTTCTGTGTGTGCATGTGTGTTGGGGTGTGTGTGTGTATGAGAGAGGGAGAGATAGAGAAAGAGACTTTCTTTTTCCATTCTCTGGAACAGTTAAATTACAATAAAATTATCTGTCCCTTTAAAGGATTGATAAATCTTGCCTGTCAAACCTTCTGGTCCCAACATCTTTATAAAGCTAGTTCTTTGACAATACTTTTCTATTTTTTTAAGGGTCTCTAGCTTACTTGTATTTTCTAGATTTTCTTAAGCCAGTTTAAATGTGTTTTCCCTGAACATTATGAATTGTATGCAGTTTCCATATTTAGCAGAGTCGTTCATAGAAATCTTTTAAACGTCTATAAATCCCCTTCCTATTTGTGATTATGTCTTTATTCTCAATCCTATTTTGGTCTCATTTTTCCTTGATTAGATTTCTTGGTTTTGAATATTTTATTCGTCAGTTCAGAGAACCCAATCTCATTTATTTAGCAATTCTGCTGACTGCATATTTATGCTGGTTATTTCTGTTAATTTTTCCCTCTTACTTTTCTTACGCTTTCTTGTGTTTTTGCTGACTTGTCAAGTTTAACAGTCAGACTATTTGTTTTTATTTTTGTCTTGCTTAATAAGAAAAATATCTAAGATTATTACTGCAATAATAAGTACAGCTTTGGCTGCAACCCATAAGTTTTCTTATGTTGTTAGCTCAGTATTTTTCAAATAGTCTGTATTTGTAGTTATGGCTTATCTTTTACTGAGTTACATAGCAATATGTTTATTAAATTTCAAGTACAGTTGACCCTTGAACAACATGGGGGTTAGAGGCGTGTACCCCCCCATGTGGTTGAAAATCCACATATAGCTTTTATGTATTTATGTGTTTATTTATTTTTTATTCAAGTATAGTTAACATACAATGTTGTATTTCTACATCTAACTTGTGGTTCCCTGGAAACTTAACTACTAATAGCTTAATGTTGACCAGAAGCCTTACTGATAATACAAATAGTCAATTAACACATATTTTGTGTGTTAATATATATTCTGTATTATATTCTTATAATAAAGTAAGCTAGAGAAAAGAAAATGTTATTAAGAAAATCATGAGGAAGAGAAAATACATTTACAGTACTGTACTATATTTATCAAAAAACTCTGGATATATGTTGACCCACACACTTTAAATGCATGTTGTTCAAGGGTCATATATATAATTTATATATAGTCCATTTGTGTTGTAATCAGAGAATATGACTGTGACAGCCTCTTTAAGAATTTATTCAGTGTCCACAATAGCCAAAATACAGGAAGAGCCCAGATGTCCTTCAACAGATGAATGGATAAAGTATGAGGTATATACAATGGAATATTACTCAGCCATCAACAGAATGAAATCTTGCTATTTGCAAAGACAAGGATGGAACAGAGGGTATTATGTTAAGCAAAATAAGCCAGTCAGAGAAAGATAAGTACCATATGATTTCACTCATATATGGAATTTAAGAAGCAAAATAGATGAACATAGGGGAAGGGAAGGAAAAATAAAAGAGGATAAAAACAGAGATGGAGGCAAGTCACAAGAGACTCTTAATTACAGGGAACAAAGTGGGGGTTGCTGGAGGGGAGGTGGGTGGGGGGATGGAGTAATTGGGTGCTGAGGCATTAAGGAGGGCACTTGGTGTAATAAGCACTGGGTGTTATATGCAATCAATAAATCACTAAATTCTACCCCTGAAACTAATACACCATATGTTAACTAAATTGAATTTAAATTAAAAAAATTTTAAAAAGAATTTATTAGGATATTTTGGAGGCCCAACATGTAATTATTACCGTAAATATTCCATGAGCACTAGAAAATAAAGCAGTATCTCTGCAGTGTGTGATATATTACTATTAAATAAACTTTATCAAGAGACTTCTCTGACTTTGATATATTAAGTGATCAAAGAATAAAATGTTACCAAATCAGAAAAACAGAGCTATAATCTATCACTAACATTGTGTTTCTCTACATTTATCTTTATATTGTCTAATAGCTTCTCAGTATATATTTTGATTCAATGTTATTCATGATGGCAACAATAATAATACCTAACATGAATGAGGTATTTAAGATACACTGAAATCTGTGCCAGACCCACTGAATGCCTTCTTCACGGGGAGGCTATGAGGCTTGTCTGCAGTTTACGGTCAGGAAATTGACACTCCCAGAGTGTATCAAGTAGGGTTGGATTAAGCTACATGGCACAGGAGAAAAATAACAGAGCTAAAGCAAAGCTGAAACTTCCTTTTGTTCACTTGTTGGTCCAGTGCTGGTGTTGTGGGGACTTTAAGCCATCTACAAGGGCATGGGCTCCTCCTCACGTCCTGCTACACTCATCTGAACCTGTGGCCGGCTGACTTCAGATTCAGGGCAGCTGTCCTCCAACTTTAGTGTCCAAAGGAAACCAATGAAGGGCCTCTGACCCTTAGGATCATCAAATCACCCCAACCATGTTCATCCCCAAACCCTTAACAGCCCAAGAAGTCGGAAGACTCTTGTGCCCATGACAAGCTTCTGTTGAAGCTGAGAACCCAGAAACTCAGGGTGCAACCTACATAGTTGTGCCATGAGCCATCCTCCCGAGACCTCGTCCCCCTCCAGGTGTTGCTGTCAAGTGCTTTTGCCATCAAGCGGCTTTAAATATTTATTTTTATGGTCTGAACTCTCCTTTGGGAAAGTAGAAGACACATCCTCTTCCTTCTGTCTCTTTATCAGTGCCCAACACTAATGCTTAGCATGATCTCATGAGCCAGCTCCTGAGAAAGTGGGGAAGAAGGGAAGCAGACAGCTTTCCTTTTGAATGGACCATCTATCTCCCTGGAGGTAGTGTCAAAAAAAAGTCCACTTTCATGGGATGGCGGAGGGATGAATAGACGAGAAATATATGCACATAAACACACACACAGACACACACACTCACAAATAAATATTTCAGCAAATTAGCCTGACACTCAAGGTCCGCCGAGAAAACTTTGAAAAGAAAGAGGTAGCTTTCCTAGGAATGTTGGGAATTATCTTTTGAGTCCCTTTGAGAAGAGCATCTTTCGCTCATGACCTTTTCTATTTCATGATGGCTGGAGGAGAGGAATGCGATTGGTATGGTGATCTTTTTTCTTTGATCTCATATTTTACTCCTTATTAAGTCTATTATTTAGAGTCCATTTTGTCTTTTCCTTTTCAGTTGTGTATGTCTTACTTTTCATTGTCTGGCTAGAACCTTCAGAACAACATGAAAAGTAGCAGTGAGTACAAACGTTCTTGTCTCTACTTAAATGGGAATACTCCTGATAGTTTAGTATTAAAAAATATTTGCTGTAACTCCTGATTGCTACTGTAACAAAGATATTCCCTATTACACCTAGCTTACCAGTACTTCTTGTAGAATAGGCATTAAATATATCACCTCTTGAAATGATAGGTTTTGTTGTTGTTGCTTAATCTTTTAAGTCAATTACAAGATAGATTTCTAAAATTGCATCAGTCTTACCCTCCTGAGTAAACCATGGTTGGTCAAAGCATACTGTGTCTTTATATAATTACTAGAATAAGTTCTTTGAGGACCTTGGAGTTTAGGTTCATAAGTAAGATTAGCTGATCCTTTTATCTTTTCTTTTCATTGATTTGTTGATTGTGTTAAGTCTCTTTATTTGGTTTGGGTGTGAAGTTAAGCTAGGATCACAGAATCAGATGAGGAACTTTAAATTTTTATTTTTATGTTCTCGACCAGTTCATATGCTATGTTATCATTCTTATTCAGTAAAGTTTGGTAGAACTTACCCATAAAGCCAGCTGAGCCTCATATAATTTTAGGGATTAATACATAACTTTCTCTTATTTTATTCTATGGTCCTTAGTATATTCAGGTGTTTCATCTCATCTTGAGTTGATTTTCACCACTTCTGTTACCCTTAAAATTTTGATTTAATGTTTACATTTCTTGGCATTAAACAGTATATGGTTTACTCATAACTTTTTATAATATTCTCAGTATCTATGCATCTGTTCCATTTTTCTTCTGCTTATTTTTGCCTCTTTTTTTCTTGATTTTTTAAAAATCTTATTAAGCAAGCTTTTTGGATTGCATTGATTTGTTTAAATTTCTGTTTTAGTAAACATTCCCATTATCTTTATTAAATACTCTCATAGAATTTTGGTTTACTTTTCATCCATTATCTACCTTCTTGCATTTTTAGGTTTACTTCTTTTACTTTTCATTTTCTACTATGTGCATTTAAGACTACACATATTTTTTTTTAAAAGATTTTATTTATTTATTTTGACAGAGAGAGAGAGAGACAGCGAGAGGGGGAACACAAGCAGGGGAGTGGGAGAGGGAAAAGCAGGCTTCCTGCTGAGCATAGAGCCCGATGTGGGGCTCAATTCCAGGACCCTGGGATCATGACCTGAGCCGAAGGCAGACGCTTAACGACTGAGCCACCCAGGCGCCCTTAAGACTACACATATTCATGTGAGTACTCACGGAGTGTTTTCACTGGCATTCGTTTTTAAAGAGAGTGTAATTTATTTGGACTTCTTTATTCCAGGAATTATTTCTAGTAGCAATAATAAAATTAATAGTAGTAGTAGTAGTAGAGGGGTTAGTCATAGTTGCTCTTATTGACAAGATGTTAGGGTTTCTACTATTTGGTTATACATTTCACTGTTTTTAGTCATAGAATATGGACCTGTCTTTAGACATTTTGTATTTATTGATTTTCTTTGTGTTAGTCTTTATGAAAGTATAAGATGTATTTCAAAATAAGCATCCTCTGCTTAATTTGGGGCATAATTTTGTTTGGGTATAAAGAAAGAGGGTTAGATTAAATTTCTCCCACATTTATTTCTTTATTCTCTCCGAACTTTCTTGGCACAACAGCAAAATAACTGAAATAATAATGACCCATAGACATAAAGAGAATAGATGAAGAACCAAGAGTACTCGTGGATATAAACGAAATACTTTGAAGGTAACAAACTGAGCAGGGGTAAATGAGTCAGAAGAGCCTACAAAAAGGAAACCTTTGTGGCAACAGAGGGGATGGCAGTGAAAAACAAAGTAATTTTCCCCACAGGGCTCTGGGAAGGCTTGGGATCTGGCGGGACCAGTCACCAAGATTGCACATCTGTACTGAGCAGTCAGATGCCACCCCCCATGCCTTTTCCAATCTCTCTGTCTTCCATGTGTAGCCAAGGATATATCCCATTTCCATCTCTACAGGAAACGGGAGTTTTATTATGTTTAGAATTGAGAGGCTCCAAATGTGGGGAAACCAGACAGAGTTGGGAGAGAAGGTGCTAAATTGAAAACAAAAGGAACAAATAAATCCAAATCCAGAATGGTCACATCCCACATCTCTTCCTTTGCCCTATTCCTAGGGTGTCAGCAACTTGTATAACCCAAACCACCAGATAGGATATTAAAGGATTATTTTCTGGGAAAACCAAATAGGCACAAATAGAATCCTTACAAGGTCTACCATTAGGGAGCTTTACAACAGAAAGACAAGAAAAGCTGGCAGCTTGACTGCACCACAGTGGAGGTGCACAGTGGTAATGCAATGGGGACACATGGAGGTTCCAATGAGTTTAGAGTCTTGCACTTAAGTATGAATGGAGAGCCAAAAATCACAATACATGAGAGAAGACTCAACATGAAAGACACAGACTAAGACAAGGAAGGATAAAAAAATAAAAGCAAATAAGCAAACTGAAAAGAACTTAGAGGAAAGGACAATAGGTGGAAGAGAATAAAACAAATAGTAGCACAATACAGTGTTGAGTCTATCCAGAGATTCCCATATCTGACCAGTATGAGAAAATTCTGGGAAGAATATCAACAAAAAAATAGTAAGAGAAATTGCCAGATAGATGGGTCCATGAAGCATGCGGCAGAATGAACAACAACAATGACAAAAGACCTATGCCAACCACATTATTACAAACTTTCAGTAAACTAGAGATAAAGAGTAGATCCTAAGAGCTTGGGTAGGGAGAGGGGAATGGCTACATACAAAGCAATAAAGCAATAAGAAATGAGATTAAAATTCTTCTTCCCCACCGTAACATTATAAGCGAGGTGGACTTCAGGAGGGAAGTCTCTGGTGGTTAAAGAACATATAAGTGCTTGGAAACATGTCTGAAGACTTGAAAAAATACTGACAGATATTTAACAGGTCTTTTGGAGCATTTAGAGAGAAATGTGTCTCTCCATGAATAGAACATTAAGTAATTAGGAAATAAAACAATTGTCAATGCCCCCAAAACCAAAAATTTGGACAAAACAATTATTGTCTGCTGCTTGGAAAGTCAGAAAACAATATGGTCATATTAATATAAACATTAATTAGTGATTTAACCACAAGTTGCGATGTAGATCTATTGATTAGATGGAGTAGGAGAAATGGGGAGTGGATGTGGGAAAGCAAAAAAAGTAATTCATAAAACAAGAAATCAGCATATAATATGCAACACTCATAAACCAAGAAATAGCAATATAAGCATTAATCAGAAATGGGTAAAATCATGAAAAGCTGTTGCTTCCAGAAAGCAGGAATGGGAAGAGGGAAAGGGCTGCAGCCCAGCCTTTTAATACCATTTCATTTTTAAACTATACATATTTATTACTTTGATAAAAATATAAGATATTTTTAAATAGTTATAAAAAATATATAAGTATATATATATATATAGCTATATTTATGATCAGCTTTGTCAATTGTGTTAGTAACCACCCTTTTCCAAGCACATGATTAATGACAAAGGTTTCACACAATTTAGTGGAAATAAGATGGTCATTTTAAAAAATGGTGACAGGTCAAATGGAGATGAGATAGATAGATAGATAGATAGATAGATAGATAGATAGATAGATAGATAACAGATAAAAATGAACCTTGACTCCTGTAATGGTTAATTTTATGTGTCAGCTTCACTAGGCCATTGGGTACCCAGATATTTGGTCAAACATTCTGTGTCTGTGATAGTGTTTTGGGATACGATTAACATTTGAATCAGAAGACTGAGTAAGACAGATTGGCCTCCCCAATGTGGGCCTGATCCAATCATTGAAGGTCTGAATAGAATAAAAAGACTGACCTTCCCACAAATAATATAGAACTCCCCCTGACTGACTACCGTGAACTGAGACATCCATCTTTTCCTGCCTTTGGACTTGAACTGAAACACTGACTCTTCTTGGGTCTTGAGCCTGCTGGTTTTCAAACTGAAACTTACCCCATCAGCTCCCCTGAGCCTCTAACTTGTCAAATGCAGATCTTGGGACTTCTCAGCCTCCATAATCATGTGATAAAATTTCATATTATATGGATGGATGGATGGATAAATAGATAGATAGATATCCTACTGCTTCTGTTTCTCAGGAGAACCCTGACTAATACAACTCCTACCTCACACAATGCACAAAAATTAATTCAATATGAATCATTGAACTAAATATGATAATTAAAACAAAGAAGGTTTCTGGAAGAAGAAATGGAAGACTTTATCTTACTAACTGTAAGAGAAAAGATGAGTATATTAGACTTCATTAAAATTAAGAATCCACATTCATTAAAAGACACCATTAAGACAATAAAAAAGCAAGACCGCAGACTTAGAAAAGACATTTCCAATACAAATATCCAACAATGAACTCAAACTCAGAATATAAAAAGAACTCCTATAAATCAATAAGAACAATTCTGATAACCCAGTAGAAAATTAAGAAAGAAATCTGAATAGACACTTTTAAATCCTCTTTTCAGAGGATTTTAAAATAACCAATAAATATAAAGTATTTGTCATTAATCATTAGAAGAATACAAATTAAAACTCAACAAAACATTGTTGCAAGACTCACCAGAAAGGCTAAGATTAAAAGATTCACATCACCAGGTTCCGGGGATAATATAGAATAGGTGGGATTCTCTTAAATTGTTAGACTATAAATTGGTGTAATCACTTTAAAAACTATTCAGCAATACCTCCTAAAACAAAATATACATATGTCCTATGGTCCAGGACTTGCCCTTATCACTTATATATTCTTGCCCCAAAGTGAGTGGCTATGTCCACCAAAAGACATGTACCACAATATTTATAACAGCACACTTCATAAAAACACTCAAATGGAAAAACATCAAGAGGGAGTATCCATAAAAGGTAGAATGAATACATAAATTATGGTATATTTATGCAATGGAATACTACTCAACAGTGAAAAAGAAAAAAAAGTTGTGACAGATATAGCAACATGCATGAACTCAGAGACATGAAGTTAAGTGGAAAAAAATCAGCACAAAAGAGTACATACTGTGTAAAACAGGCATCACTTCCCCAGCTATACTTGGGGAGATAGAGTGGAGAAGAACATGAGTAAATTTACTATATTGCTAAAAATGCTCCATATTTTGATCTAAGTAGAAATTATATAGGTTTATATGTATATGAAAATGCATTGTTACACATTAGGATTTGTATGCTGTACTCAATGCAATTAAACATCATAAACAACAACAACCCTACACATCAAAATTTAGGACCACATGACCAAAAGCCAATAAATAGACTATAGGAAGAGTCTCACAGGCTATTCAGGTAATGGAATTAAAGTAACAGGTTGGACTCTATGATACTGACATTTTTGTTGATGAAAACTGGTAGAATAATAGCAATTTCCTGTCTTTTAATCTAATAAGATTAATATGATCAAGAAAACAGGAAATTTGGAGAAAATGGATTAAAAGAGAGTATCACCAAAGAACTGGAATGTATATAAAGAGAATAATCCAATGGGGATGCCTGGGTGGCTTAGTCAGTTAAGCGTCTGCCTTCAGCGCAGGTCATGATCCCAGGGTTCTGGGATCGAGTCCCACATCAGGCTCCTTACTCAGTGGGGAGCCTGCTTCTCCCTCTCCCTCTGTCGCTCCCCCTCCTTGTGCGCTCTCTCTCTCTTTCTGATAAATAAATAAATAAATAAATAAATAAATAAATAAATAAATAAAATCTTCTCAAAAAGAGAGAATAATCCAATGGAAATTACAAAAATGCAAAATACCTTAAGGTTAGTACTTATTACATGGGTATAGCTGAATATTAGAAATAGCAGAAGTCAGGATTAGTTTATTTGAAGAGAGATCAATAGATAATATCTAAACTAAATATAGGGGCACCTGGGTGGCTCAGTTCGTTAAGCAACTGCCTTCAGCTCAGGTCATGATCCCGGGGTCCTGGGATCGAGCCCCGCATCAGGCTCCCTGCTTGGCTGGAAGCCTGCTTCTCCCTCTCCCACTCCCCCTGCTTGTGTTCCCTCTCACACTGTCTCTGTCTCTCTCTCTGTCAATTAATAAATAAAATCTTTAAAATAAATAAATAAACTAAATATAAATACTGGAAAGAATGGAAAATATAGGACAGAGCATTAGATACATGTGTGAGATGCCATTTGAGTCACAGCCAAAATGTATGTACTCAGAATCCCACAATCAGAGTAGTAGCCAGGTGACAAAATGATATACCAGGTGATAATGGCCAGGAAGTTTATAAAACTGATGAAAGACAGATTCAAGGAGCTCTGAAAACTCCAAGAAGGACCAACACAAAGAAAATTGCATCTAGGCACATCATAGTAAGACTGCAATAGACCAAATAATAAGGGGGAAAAAAAAAAAACTTTAAAGCAGTCAGAGGTGGGGAAAAGCACATTACCTTGAAACATGAAAAATACAAGACTGACAGCTGTCTTCCTGACAGAATGACTGAGGCCAAAAAACAAGAGAATGGCATCTTTGATGTGCTGAGATAAAATAATTTCCAACCTAGAATTTTATAACTAGTAATATATCCTTCAAAAATGAAAGTAAAATTAAGGTAGTTTCAGACAAACAAAAACCAAGATAATTTCATCTCCAGCAAATCTGCATTAGAAGAATACTAAAGTGAGTTCTTTTGTCAAAAAAAAAATAAAATAAAAATTATCCTGCAGGGAATCACAGAAATTAAAAAGGAATTAAAAGCAAAAACAAAGGGTAAACATATAGTTTATAATATACACATTGACTGATATTAACTATATGAAAAAATAATGGTAATGTCTTGTGAGGTTTTAAACATACAGAATTAAAATATGACGACAAGGTTGCAAAAAGCCAGAAAGAGTCTGTGGAGTGAAAATGTCCCACATTTTGAGCATCAGCAGGAAGATGGAAAGCTAACTTGTATCAGATGGTACTACATCAAGGAATGATGTTGTAATCTCAAGAGTAACTACTAGAAGAATAATAAAATTATAATTAACAAATAAGTTAATAAGGGAAAGAAAGAGAATAAGAGAAAGTTTTTGATTGATTAAAAAGAAGGCAAGAAAAGAGAGACAGAGAAACATGGAAAAAGTGGGCCAAGTAGAAAGCAATATAAAATGGAGGACATGAACACCATAAATCATTAATTACATTAAATATAAATGGGTAAATACTCCAATTAACAAAGGTTATCACACTTGATATAAAGACAAAATCTAACTATATGCTGCTTAAAAGATTCACAACTAAGCATAAGAACACATAATTATTAAAAAGTGAAATGATGAGGGGTACCTGGGTGGCTCAGTCGTTAAGCTTCTGCCTTCGGCTCAGGTCATGATCCCAGGGTCCTGGGTTCCAGCCCCACATCGGGCTCCCTGCTTAGCGGGAAGCCTGCTTCTCCCTCTCCCACTCCCCCTGCTTGTGTTCCCTCTCTTGCTATGTCTCTCTCTGTCAAATGAATAAATAAAATCTTAAAAAAAAAAAAAAAAGTGAAATGATGAGAAAAGACATACAAGGCAAAGAAAGCTGGCGCAGATATAGTAATACCAGACAGAATACATTTTAAAACAAGAAACACAACTAAAAGTAGAGATATTTCATAATGATAAAGGGATTAATCCAAGGGATAGTATCACCGTTCTAAATGTGAATGCTTTTTACCCACCTGAGAAAGGAAAAGTTAAACCAAATACAAGCACCACTATATACCCATCACAATGGTTAATATTCAAAAGACTTGGGGTACCTGGGTGGCTCAGTCTGTTAAGCATTGGACTTGACTTCTGCTCAGGTAATGATCTGAGGGGTATGAGATTGAGCCTCACAATGGGCTCCATGCTGGGAGTGAAGCCTGCTTAAGATTCTCATTCTCCCTCTCCCTCTGTGCCTTCATCTAAAAATAAAGGAATAAAAAATAATATATATATATATATATATATATATATATATATATATATATATGTGTGTGTGTATAAGCAAATATTGAGAGAATTCTAATTAAAAATAGAAAACAACAATAATCAGAGGGAAAGAAAAACAACAATTATCAGAGGGAAAGACTTTGACATACTCTTCATAATTTAATGTGGTGAATAGCCTCTACAAATTTTGTAATTTTGTGGTCACTTTCATTCTTGAAATAAAACTATTTTGGTTCCACAAATAAGTGAAACCATATGATAATTGACTTTCTCTGCTTGACTTATTTCGGTTAGCTTAATCTCCTCCAGTTCCATCCATGTTGATGCAAAAGTTGGGTATTCATTCTTTCTGATGGCTGAGTAATATTCCATTGTATATATGGACCACATCTTCTTTATCCATTCGTCTGTTGAAGGGCATCTCGGCTCTTTCCACAGTTTGGCTATTGTGGACATTGCTGCTATGAACATTGGGGTGTATGTGGCCCTTCTTTTCACTACGTCTGTAACATAAGGAATAGCATGGAGGACATTAGGAGAAGGAAGGGAAAAATGAAGGGGGGGAAATCAGAGGGGGAGACGAACCATGAGAGACCATGGACTCTGGGAAAGAAACTGAGGGTTTTAGAAAGGAGAGGGGTGGGGGGATGGGTTAGCCTGGTGATGGGCATTAAGGAGAGCACATATTGCATGGAGCATTGGGTGTTATACACAAACAATGAATCATGGAAACTACATAAAAAAAAAACTTAAAAAAAATAAAATTAATTTGGTAATTTTATATTCTCTTTTTAACAAATTGTTATTTTGTAGGGCTTAAATTTTAACTCATATTGATAAGTAAGATTGACCTATTCTTTTCAATGTTGTTCTCGTTTTGCTAGAATTTTTGTGCTAGCCACCTAAAATGACTTAGGAATTGTACTCTCTTTTTGTTTTCTAAAAGTGTTTGTGAAGGTTAAGGATTATTTTTCTTCATTGCTTGGTAGAATTTACCTATAAAATCATTTGTCCCTAGTGTTTTCTTTGTGGGAATATTTTTAAACTATTGATGCAATTTATTTAATGGTTCTAGAACTATTGAAATTTAATATTTCTTCTTTGGTCAGATTTGTTGATTTTCCAGAAGTTTGTCTATTTCACATAAATGTCCAATATATTGTCATAAAGTTGAAAAAAAATTCTTTTCTTTAAATGCCTGCTTGATCTGTAGTTTTTCTTTGTTTTTTCATTTCTATATTATTTTATTTTTGTTCTCTATGTTTCTGCTCTGATCCATCTCACTGGAGTGGGACTATTTTTATTAGTCTTTTGAAACAACCCAATACTAGCTTTATAAAGCCTCTCTAGTACAATTTCATTTTTATTAATTTTTATTCTACCTTTAATATTTATCTTTTCTCTTACATAAATGACATACATTTCTTTTTAGATGCAATTTTCTTGGCTTTCCACAAATTATGAGATTATATAACTATACATAGCTAATAGTTAAAATATGTGCCTATTAGCTATATATATGTCATTATTATATATACATATATGGAATTATATGTAATATGTATACATATGCATATATATATGTTATATATATAATTCAGTATGAAATTAATTCTTTGAAATTTTTGAGTCTTACTGTGTTTCAGTTGCATAAATATTTCTGAAAGAAATAATTTCTCTGTTAATAGTTTCTCTGTTAATTTTTTTACCTGATTTATCAATTAATAAGAGAAGTATATTAAAATCTCCTGCTGTGATAATATATTTGCCAAATTGTCCTTTTATATGTCCATTGTTATTTGCATATTGTAAATCTATGATATTAAATACATAGAAGATTAGAATTCAATATGGGGTGATATATTCAATGATGTGTTGTGACATAAAATCTTATTTTTTTCTAAGGTTGATATTGCCATGCCAGCTCCCTTTTGATTGATTAGTGTTTATCTAGCATATTCTTCTTCATCCTTTTACTTTTAAACCTTCTGAGTTTGAATGTTTTGTGTTCCTCCATTTTTTCTTTAAATGCAGTCTGAAAATCTTCTCCCTTACCCAGAATATTTAGTCCATTTACATTTATTGTGAAAATTGATATAATTAGCTCTATTTTTACCATTTACTTTTGTTTTCTTTTTGCCCCTTTTCTCTGTTTTTTTTTTTTCCTCTCTCCTTTTATGCATTTTTAAATTTAGGTGATTGATTTTATCTTCTATTCTTCCCTCTTCTAGTTAATCAATGTCTTTATCTTCTTCCAAAAAAATGCAATTATTTTATAATATTTAGATCTTACCACTTATATACGCTATTTTTGCTCAGTATTTTATTTCTACTCAATTTATACTATACATTTTAGAAATCATGTTTGTTGCAAATGATTAGTATTTAAATAGATTTACCCCATGCATATCTTTCTTTTCTTTTCTTTTTTTAAATCACCAATTCTTCCTACAACTCCGAACTATTTTCTGAATTACGAAGAAAAGACTTTTAGAAGTTCCCTTTGTAAGAGCTTGTTCTTTTTAAACTCTACGAGTCATTCTTATTTGCAATATGTATTTATTTCATCTTCATTTTTGCAAAAGATAATTTTATACTCAAATACTAAGTTGAGAGTGGTTTTTTCCTCAGAATTTTAAAGTTATTTTTCCATTTTTTTGGCATCTAGCATTGCTCCTGATAAGTCAAATGCCACTGTAGGTATCATTCCTATGTTTCATTTGCTTGTTTTTTTGGCCACTTTTAAGGATGTTCTCTTTGTCTTGAGGGTTTTACAGATGTAGATTTATTCATATTCATTCTCTTTGGGAGTAGTTGAGCTTCCTGAATCCGATGATTGGTGTATTTTTTATCAATTCTGAAAATCTGCAAATCCTGTATCTTTGAATATTGTATCTCTTCCAGTTCTCCTAATACATTTATTCTGGAACTCTGAAGAGACATATGTTAGATTTTCACACTCTATTCTCTATAGCTGCTTACTCTGTGCATTAAGTTTTTAAATTCCTAGAAATTCTATTAATTCTTTTTCAAATGTTCCTGGTAATTTTTTATAGTTACTAGTTCCATAGTCACACTTTTAAAACTCTCCTTTATTTATTTAATCATAACAAATATAGTTTTAAATATTCTGAATTTTACCATTGTAGTAACTACAGGTTTTGCATGTTTGATGATTCGGTAGGTTTGTCTTTTCTGCTAATTCTTGCTGTGGTACTCATCCCCTTATGTGATTTGTAATTTTTGCTTTAAGTATGTGTTTTCTGGAATTTTAACTATTGGAGTTTTTTGAGACCTCAGTTTAAAACGGTTCTTCCAAATAAGCTTGTGTTTAGCTCTGCTAGGCACATATGAATATTGCCAACCTGAAGCCACTTTAGATTTTCCTGGGGATTTTTAGGCCACACTGGTAGTGTGAATTCCAGTCCCAAACTCATGCAATGATTTATATTAGAAATTCTTAGAAGAAACTTTTTTTAAATTCCCTCCATCTAGAGCCAAAGACAAGATAGAAGGGTATTTCATTTTCTCTGTGGGGTGTTTTTCCCTAGCTTACCTTATGGAGTTGCTTGCTATATATAGCTGCCTCTGATCTAACCACCCACCTTGAACATACACAGATTTTGTCCCCTGCCCTGCTTATGTGACTTTTAAATATACTATGCCAGATTTTTAAATCTTCTATAGCACAAGTTTTTCTCTGGATGTCAAGCCCACCATATTGCTGGAAAACGATGGGCCCTGTTCCATTGTTCTTTTACTCCTAAAACTGCAACGCACACATTAGAAGACAAGCTAATTTTTCTTCTATTATAATTGACTTTTTCCTCCTCTTTGAAGTTTTTCTTACCATTTGAAATAAAAATATTTTACCAGAGTTATGTACATGGATTGATCACTTTTCATTAACCTTGTAAACATCTAGCCATATGACTCTTCAGATTTATGTCTGTATTCATCCAAAGAGATTCATTTTATTATATCCTTGTTAACTAATTCAGTTATATTTTTCTGTTTTCTTTTTTAAGAATATCAGTGGTGTATTTTTTTCTTCTTATATCTCAAGTCATTTTTTTCTAGGATTATGATGAGTGGAAATTTGGATATTTGAATATTTGAAATAATATTTGGATATTTGTTTAATCTCCTCCTTGTTTATCTTAACTCTTAGGAATGTCTATCTTCTTAGCCTGAAAAGGAATTTCTGTCTTCTTAGAGCTTATTCTGTTTGTATTCTATATCACTGGTTTGGTTTTCTTTTGTGTCATTTTTTTTTTGCAATTTAGTGCCTGTCATGTCATTTTTACCTATACTATGGCCCTCTTTGTTTCTTTACAGACTTTTAGTTATTCATTTCATTTCAGTCTGCTTGCTCACTATCCTATCTTTCACCTCATTTTACAGAGTTTACTTTTTCTGAATTTAACTGAAAGCACATGGTAAATAATGCAGTGTATTTTAAGTATGTTATAATTTCCATATTCTTCTGCTTAAGTAATGCAGAGTCTTTTCATAGGTACCATTTTTGGTCACATTATTCAAGCTAAAACAAGAAGTCTATCCAAACTAGTTTTTGCCCCAAGTAGTGTGAGCTGATTCTCCTTTAATTCCTCCCTGACCACCTGGATACTTGTAGATCTGAGACTGGAAGATGTATTGACATAGTTTATAAACCAGCTTAGTCATAATGCAATTGGAAAGGAGTAGAGAGGATGCCAGGAGACAATCATAACAGGGAAATTTCAATTCGCTACAGTTTCCTTTCTGTGTTTGTTGAAACCCTCCACCGAGGATTGGCTTTTCCTATGAAGTACAGAATGTCACTTACAGGGCACCCATCATGTCAGGCACATACATCCTAGGCACCAAAATACATCTGTGAACGAAGCAGACAAACAGCCCTAGCAAGGGAGGCAGTAACAGTTAATTGACAGTGCTGGTAAGGAAATCACATAGTATGTTAGAAGGTGGCATGTGTAAAGAAGGAAAAAGAAGGAGCTGGGTAAACGGGGAAGCAGTGCTGATAGGGGATCAGGGGAAGCCTCGTTGAGAAGCTAACGCTTGAGCAAAGGTGTTATATAATTAGTCAGGGTTCCCCAGAGAAACAAACCAATAGGAAATGTATAGATATATAGGAAGAGGCTTATTAAGAGGGACTGGCTCACACCATTATGGAGGACAAGAAGCCCTCCGATCTGTTGACTGCAAGCTGAAAGTCAGTGGTGGAGTTCCAGTCCAAACACAGATGCCTGAGAACCAGGGAAGTCTATAGTGTAAGTCCAATTCTGAGTCCAAAGGAACCAGAAGTGCTTATGTCCAAGGGCAGGAGAAGATGAATGTTTCAGCTCAAGCAGAGGACAAATTCACCCTTCCTCTGCTTTTTTGTTCTACTTGGGCTCTCAACAGATTGGTGCTCACACCCATTTGGTCACTCAGTTTCACTCAGGGAGGGTGATGCTCTTTACTCAGTCAGCTGATTCAAATGCTAATCTCTTCTGGACACACCCAGAAATAATGTTTTATCAGCTGTGGCACCCCTTAGCCAAATCAAGTTGACACATAAAATAAATCACCACAAGTAGGAAGGAGGTGAGAGTTGGTTACATGAGTCTCTGAGGAAAGATTAAGGGTAAGGGCCATGCCTTTTATTTGGTTGCGTCCAGGGCACACATTTAGCACACAATAGGGATGAATTAATCCATGAAATTTCAAATTTACCAGAATACTGATGGAAGCATGTGGTCTTCTCAGCCCAGAGCTCAGAGAGAGAGGCTTCTGCAAGGTTCTCAAGAATGGTTTTTGAACAGAACCTTCACCACTGATAGAAGGAAGGAAGGCACAAAGGAAGGCACGAAGGAAGGAAGGCAGGAAAGCAAGGCAGGAAGGAAGGCAGGAAGGCAGGAAGGAAGGAAGGCAGGAAAGCAAGGCAGGAAGGAAGGAAGGCAGGCAGGCAGGCAGGAAGGAAGGCAGGCAGGAAGGAAGGCAGGCAGGCAGGCAGGCAGGAAGGAAGGAACTTACCAAGATGTGAAAGACTAGCTCTTCAGTTTTCAGAGGCAGTACAACTTTTTACCTAGGGCATGAGTGTGACTTTTCTCAGCCAAGAAGCTAAGAGACCTTGGTTCAGGGCAGGTCTGTGGGTTTCCTCAGTTTCCCCTACAGGCTCATAATGCCCTCAGCAGGGGCTCATTTGCTCTGAGGGGCCAAGGTCCATCCCAGCCCACAGACAGCTCCCAGCTGCTGCCACCACCTGCTTCCCCCATTGCTGCCACATTGTGAAATTTTAGCTTAGGTCATCCTATTGGGTTCATCCCAAGGTCAGGCTCATCCCCCAGGAATGTGGTCCCTGTGAGGAGGTCTCTCACAGCCCACAGGGCCCCTTGCTCACCCTCACCGCTCTGCACAGCAGTGCCGAGGCTGCCATGTAAATGTCTGACACTGTCTGCCCACCCTGGAAGCTGGCTGTCCTCCAGCCCTCCCCTGACTCTCCCGGTGCCTGGAGCTTGCACACATTGAGGACGTAGAGAAGAGTGGCAGTGCCAGCACAAGGCCAAGGGGACCATCTCCAGAACCACAGGGAGGGGCTAGCCTAGACCTGCACCTTCCAATAGGGAGCCTCTGGCTGTACATGACTACTGAGCTCTTGAAATAATGGCGAGAGAGACTGAGAAACAGGATTTTCAAGTTTCTTCATTTTATTTAATTTAAATTCAACTGACCGTGACTGATACTTGACTCAGCTATTGAAAAACTTCTAAATACGTTTAAATACATTTGGAACAGCTTAGGTATTTGAATCTACTTTTTCAATTGCAAATGTTGTGATGTCTAAATACTGATGAAGAAAAATGTAGCATCTTAATTGAGATGTGTCCTAGATGTAAAGTACACACCAGATCTTGAAGACTAGAAAAATAGAATAGAAAATATCTCATTAATACTTTTATATTGATTACATGTGGAGTTGATGGTAGTTTGGCTACGTTGGGTTAAAGAAACACATTATTAAAATTAATTTCACCTATTTCTTTTTCCTTTTTTAATGTGGCTACTAGGAAATCTAAAATCACGTGTGAGGTTCATATATTTCTAGTGGACAGTGTCAGCCTAACCAGATGGAGGGTGGTCCAAGTCAGTATTCCAGACCGCGAAATAGGCCAAGAATAAACCAGCTCAGAGCTAAGGAATTTCTTCTCTAGACAGGAATTCCTGCTCCCTTCTCCCCCAGATAAATCCTGTTGGTCTCAAACACATGTGTAGGTAGAGATTGGTCACCCCCAGCAAGAACTATCACCTATCTGGTCACCTGCTGGTTACTTTAAATTCATATATTTTTTTTAATGAATGTGTTGCTTGGGCCATTTATAAAATACTTTGGTGAGATATTTAAGTAGTACATAAACCAGTAGAGTAAAACTTGAAAGATACCTTTTACAAATATACTCATATATCTTTAATTCTTGTACATCCATGCCACCACCTTCAATGCACTGATCTGAGAGCTGCATTTTTGAGTGAGAGTTACCGCAGATTCTGTCCTGTCAAGTCAAATGGAGCCCTATTATTCTTTTTACCAGCCACGTGGTATTCCGTTGTATGAACATACTTGATTTTCTTCTGATTAATAGACATTTAAATGTTCCATTTTCTTCCATATTGCAAGCAATGCTATAGTGAACATTCTTTTACTTACACCTTTTTAAGCATGTGTGACTCTTACTTTAGGATTCCTAAAAGTGAAATGGTGGGCCAGAGGTTAGCCACCTTTTTATTTTGATAGATAGCGCCAAATTACTCTCCAAAAATGAATCACCAATTTATATCTGTCCGATAACATCCTCACTAACACAACATTTTATCAGTGTTGGGTGTTCATTGGTGTTTGAGAATGTTTTCCTCAAGCTTCCAGTGAATCTGAGGGACTCTGCCTATGTGCACCAGCCAGCTGTAGACAGCATGTGCATTGTTTAGTACAATCTTCGCCTACCTATTTTTGTCTTTTTTTTTTTTTTGCATAGAAGCTCTATAGTCAGATATTGAATTTGTGGTAGTGTAAATCCAGTAGGTATTTTGTCTCAACCTGCCACCCTTTCTTTTATTTTTTTTTTCTTACTTTAATTGAAGAATACCACAAATGCAGAAAAGTACGTAAGTCAAAAGTGTCAAGCTCAAACAGTGAACACATCCATGTAACCACAACCTAGGTCAAGAACTAGAACATTTTACATACCCAAGAAGCCCCTTTCTCACACCCTCACAGTCACTATCTCCTTCCTATACCCAAGCTAGTGATTTCAAAACAACAATAACGGTCAAAAGATGAATTTTTCCTTTTATTTTATTTTTTAAAGATTTTATTTATTTATTTGAGAGAGAGAGCATGAGCAGGGGAGAGGAGCATAGGGAAAGGGAGAAGCAGACTCCCCACTGAGCAGGAAGCCCAATGCAGGGACTCAATCCCAGGACCCTGGGATCATGACCTGAGCCAAAGGCAGACGCTTAACCAACTGAGCCACCCAGGTGCCCCGAATTTTGCCTTTTAAAATGTATATAAAAGAGGTCTAGATCATCTGTTTTTCTGTGTGTGACTCTTGGTTGCTATTGGTTGGCACCATGTTTGTGAGGATCATCCATGTTGTGCCGTGTACCGGTCATATGTTTGCTGTCACTGTGGTATCATATTGCATTTAATAAGTACCATATTTTCTTTACACATTCTACTGTTGATTGACACCTGGGCTGTTTTTTGTTGTTTTTTTTTTTTAGATTTTGGTTTTTATAAGTATTTTTGTTACAAAAGTCCATGTTCATGTCTTTTAGTATATATGCATATATTTATATGCATTTCAGTTGGGACGTGCTAAAGGGTGGTCTTGCTGAGTCAAAGAGCATAGATAGTATCAGTTTTTCAAAGTCATCGTATCAGTTTACAGGCCCCCAGCAATGTAAGAGTTTGGGTTTTTTCACATCCTCACCAATACTTGGTACTGTGAGTCTTTTTTTGTGGGGAGGGAGGGCCAGAGGGGAAAGGAGAGAGAGAATCTTAAGCAGGCTCCAAGCCCAGCGCAGAGCCCAACACGGGCCCGATCTCAAAACCCTGAAATCATGACCTGAGCTGAAATCAAGAGTCTGATGCTTAAAAGACTGAGCCACCCGGGCACCCCAAGTCTTTTTAATTGTAACTATTGCGATGGGTATATAGTGGTGCTTGCATTTGGTTTAACTTTTCCTTTCTCAGGTGAGTAATAAGCTCAGACCTTTTTCACATGTATATTTGCCACCTGGAACCCTTTGTTATGAAGATACACTTGTCTGCTTCATTTCTCTGTTGAGTTATTGTTCCAGTCAGGACACAAGAGACGGATACCACACCCGATTATTTGAACAGAGAAAATTTATTGTAAGTACTTGTTAAGGAAGGGGTGGCTAAAATCTGAATGGGGTAAAAACAACACAAAACTCTGAGATGTATCTCCTTAGCAACTGCAGAAAGCAGCCAGCCCCAGGGCTCAGGGAAAAGGAAACAGAAAAGAAATTTGCAGCCCAGAAAAGATGTCCTGTAAGACTGAGATTCAGATCTCTGAGATGATGTGGCTGCTACAGAAACATGCCACATGCTTTCACAGTAACGATGAAGTTTGCTGGGGCCACATGAGAGCCAAGAAAGCCTTGCACCCTCATGGGGATGCTGCAAAAACCCACTGCCCTCCAGCAGCTCAGCTCCTCTCCAGTGGGGAAATCCCGGAGAAAGAAGGACCTCAGTCCCTCCTCCATCCTTGCAGTCTCCTTCCGCGCCCCCTATTGGCAGAGCCGGACATAGAGCCAATGGCAAAGCAGAAATGAGGTTTGCAGAGTCCAGCTCCAGCGTTATAAAGTAGGGGGAGATAGGATGAATTTGGAACTGAGAGGCAATAAGTCAATAACTGGCACTTATTGTTATTTTGCATTGTGTGTCATTTTGTATTGATTTACAGTACTTCTTTATATATTCCTGCAACAAGTTGCTTATTGGTTATTTGTGTTGCAAATACGTTCTCCCACTCTGTGATTAATCTTTCTGTCTCTTTATGATGTCTTTTAAAAAACAGAAGCTTTTAATTTTAATGCTGTTCAATTTGTCAGTCTTTTTTTTATGGTAGTCCTTTTGATCTTACTTAAGAAGACTTTTCTATCCTAAGGCTAGAAGAATATTCTCCAATGTTTTCCTTAAATCTATGGTTTTCTTTTTCCATTTAGATTTACAGTCTACCTGGAATTGATTTTTGTGTATGACTGGTGTGAGGTAGGGAGGGAGTCAAGTTACTTTTTCCTCCGTAGTGCTACCCAGTAGACCCGATGGTATTTCTTGGAAAGAACACCATTTCCCTGCTGCAGTCATGGGTCAAGTGTCCGCATATGCCTGACTGTCTCCCTGGCCTCTCTCCTATTGTACAGCCCTGTTTGCCCATCCTTGAACCAAAAACACAGTCTTAATTGCAGTAGCTTTATCATGACTGTGAATAACCAATAAAGTCATTCTTCCTACCTTCTACTTCCTAAGCAGTATCTTGATTATTCTTAGCCCTTTACGTTTTCATTAAAATTCAAATCAGTTTGTCAATTTTCTAAAAAAAAAAAAACTCAGTATTTTTATTGGATTGCATTATATGTATAAATCATTTGGGGAGAATTGGCATAGCTAAATTATTGACTCCTCCAACCTATAAAAATAGTATAGATCCATTTATTTAAATCTTCTTTATTCTTAATAATATTTTATATTTTCCTGTGAAGAGATGTGCTACACCTTTCATTAGATTTCTTCTTAGGATGTGGAAATTAATACTATTGCAAATAATTTTTAAATTTTATTTCTGTTTATTACTGGTGAATTACCAATAAATATAAATAAGTTTATTCCTGGTGATTTTTAAATTTCTACATAGTAAAATCTGATTATTCTTTGTTGTTGTTTTTATTTCTGGGTTTTCTCTCTTTCTTATCCAAGTCTATAAAAGAATTTCTACATATTGTTCTTTAGTTTTAAAGTTGCATTTTTAAGCGTGTAGACTTCTGACCCACTTGCATTTAGCTTTATTAATGAAGGATCTTATTTTTATAATACTCTAAAATTTCAAATAGATATGGGAGTCAGTACCCAGTTTCTCTTTTGTCACTGATATATTTGTCTTTTCCTATGTAATAACACACTGTAATCACTATATTTAAAATACACTCGAATTATTCTATTTGATGGTATGTCTTGATAACACAAACCCCTCATTTTTTCCCCAAAATTCTCCTGACAATTCTAGAATGTTTTATTTTCCGTATGGACATTAGAGTAACTTTGTCAGATTATTTACGCTGAATTGTTGATTAAAATAATTAATGAATTGGGGAAGTATTGACCTCTCCAGAGCATCGAGCCTTTCCCTATAGGAATATAATCTGTCCATTCATTTTGTGTCTCCAGTAAAGTTTCCTAGGTCTTTAAGTTTATTTTTTATCAACTTTTTACTCTTTAAAGTGTTTTGAGCAAGTAACGTATTAACATGATCTCAAAAATTAAAATTTATGTAAAAAGGCATACCCAGATTGTCTCACACTTACACTGGCCCCTTCACCTACAAGAAATTACTTGTATTACTTTCTTGTTTATCCTCACAGTGTTTCTTTTTTTTTTTAAGATTTTATTTATTTATCTGAGAGAGAGAGACAGAGAGCACAAGTGGGGTGAAGGGCAGGGGGAGAAGCAGACTTCCCACTGAGCAGGGAACCCCATATGGGGCTTGATCCCAGGAACCTGAGATCATGACCTGAGCAGAAGGCAGACGCTTAACCAACTGAGCCACGCAGGCGCCCCCACACAGTGTTTCTTGAGGCAAAAAGAAACAAGTACAGATATATCTTTGTGACCCCCTCATCTCTTACAAAAAAGGAGCTCACTGTGCACATTGTTTTGCACTTTCTGTCCTTCAGTGATAACAAACTAACACAGCTCCCACCTTCCTTTTCCCGGCTGCAGCTGTGGACTGTTGCAGTTTTCTTGCTCTGATCGCATTTATTTAAACCACTCCCTTAAATGGATACTGTATTAAGTATCCATTATTTTGTTATCACAGCTTTTCTTACTGAAAGAATCCTTGTAAAGGAGTCAGGTTGTGTATGTGCACATAAATCTGTAGGATAAATTCTCAACAGTGAAGTTGTATGTTCACCCAGGATGTTTATTTTCTGTTTTGATAAATATTGCCAAATTGCCCTCTACGAGCTGGCTTGATGTTGCCCTGAGCCAGCAATACCTACGGCTGTCCCACCATAGCCTCCCCAAGGGCTGGAGTTTGTGCTCTGATAGGTCAAAATTGGTATCGCAGTCTCTAATTCACGTTCCTCTTGTTATAAGTGCATCTGAGCATCTTTTCATGTTTTAGGGCCATTTGTGATTCTTTATCTGTCTATGATCAGTATATATCTCTTGTCCTGATCTGTTTTCTACTGTGCTTCCTATGGGTTCTGTTTTGGGGAACCTTGTCTCATTCAGTCCCCACAATTACCCTGATGGTGGCCATTGGAACATCCATTATTCAGTCAGGAAGGGTAAGCTCCCAGAGTTCAGGTAGCTTGTCTGAGGTCATACAGCTCACTGGGATGCGGGGCTGACATTCAAATCTATTTGTGTCTGGCCACAAAGCATCCTTTGCACTATGTTACCCTGATTCTCCAATGGGACAAACCCCGTTCGGTGTCTGAGTCCCACTGAAGGACCCCAGATGCAGAGTTAGGCTGCTTCTGCTGGAATGTCTCTGCTAACAGGACCCAAGCAGCCCGCCCCACCTTCTCTCCTTCATCTTTGCTTTTCTATTCTGGCAAAACATACATAACATAAAATTTACCATTTTATCTTTTTGAACGTATGGTTGATTGGCATGAGGTACACTCACATTGTCGTGTAACCATCACTACCAACCATCTCCAGAATTTGGTCACCTTCCCAAACTGAAACACTGTCTTCATAAATAATTTCCATTTCCCCTCCCCCAACCCCTGGAAAACACCATTCTTTCTAGGTCTATGAATTGCACTACTCATGTAAGTGGAATCATACAAATTTGTCCCTTTGTTTTTTTTATTTAATTTTATTTATTATGCTATGTTAGTCACCATACAATACATCATTGGTTTTTGATGTGGTGATCCACGATTCATTGTTTTCGTATAATACCCAGTGCTCCATGCAGTACGTGCCCTCCTTAATACCCGTCACCGAGGACATTAGGAGAAGGAAGACAAAAATGAATGGGGGCAAATTTCTCCCTTTGTAACTGATTTATTACAGTTAACATCATGTCCTCAAGGTTCATCCATCTGGTACCATGTGTCACGATTTTCTTCCTTTTAAGGCTAATATTCTACTGTATTTATATATCATATTTTGTTTACCCATTCATCCACTCATGGACACTGGGCTGTGTCCACCTTTTGGTGGACAATGCTGCTATAAACATTGGCGTATAAATGAAATAACAACTAAAGGCCTTGCTTTCAATTCTTTTGGGTATATACTCCAGAGTGGAGCTGCTGGGTCATGTGGGAATTCTGTGTCTGATTTTGTGAGGAATCTCCATATTCATCCCTCTTTGGATTCTAATTGTCATGGCACTAAACTCACTGCTGGTCTCCCATCCACGTTCCGGAGAAGTCCTGGCTGCATTCTCAGAATTCTCCCTGACCCAGCATTCTGAAGGGAAGGTTTTTGAACCCTTGGAAGAAGCCCAATGCTTCTGATCCCCTTGTTGGTCTTGCTCTGGTTGTCAGGGAAAATTCAGACCCTTCACAGATGTTCTCTCTTAGGCAGGAAGCTGCATCCTTGACACTTACGTCCTGGAGCAGGTATCATTAGTTCTGCCCACTTGGCAACGATGTCTCCAACTTCTGGGAAAAAGCACCCGACTTTCCCTTTGGGGAAGTCCCCTTGTGGCATTGCACTGTCTGGGGGGACTCAGCCAGCCAAGGGACCCCTGCTTTCCCTTAAGCAAGGGCTCCAGGCACCAATGACTCTCTCTCTCTCTTTCTCTCTCTCTCTCTGGGCTCCACGCACCAATGAATCTCTCTCTCTCTCTCTCTCTCTCTCTCTCTCTCCCTCTCTCTCATCCTTCCTCTTTCTCTCCTCTCTAAGGACACTTGACATTCATCTCATGCCAGCAGAGGTTGCCTAAAGCAGCTGCCTATTATTGCTTGTCAATTGTATCCCAAATTTTCCTGCCTTTCTCACATTCTTCAGTCTTTCCTATGATTGTCCCAATAAATCCTTATTTTTGCATAAGATATCCAGACCCAGTGAACTGGCACACATCAAGCTCCCAGCCACAGAGGGGAAAAGGTACCCAGTCTCTTCTGTCTGAATATTGTCCTGCAGGGCACAGCTCGGTGCTCCTTTGAGCCTCCAACAACCTCTTTCTCACCTTTGGATTGTGTGAGGACCAGAGCTGACAACTGACATGCCACTCTCCTCTGTGCAGCCAAGAGGGGCCCGTGCCTGTCTCCCAGCGGCAAGACCAGCCCTCCCCTTCCATGCCTCTTCTATGTTGGGCAAGCCTACAAGGCTGTGGTAAATGTTTATCGCATTGACTTGCGGAGAGGTGGGCGAGATCCTACGCAATTTGGGTTTTCCTCTGCCCAAACAGACAGTCAACTAGATAATTAACTGATTCAAGAAGTGAGGGATTGACAGCAACTTTGAAAAACACATAAACTGACAGAAGCCAGGCTCAGATGAAAGCAAAGGGAAAAAGCTTTGTTGAACATTTCCAAGGAATTACAGAGAGAATGTTCAAAACACGTCTAGAAAGTTCTCTGCTGCCATACCGAGACCAGCCCTCTGCGTATCTGAAAGACCATTGATACTGGGTGGAGGTTTTACCTACGTCAGTGTGCATCCCCCTACCCCTGTTAGAAAACAAATGTATTACAACAGACTTGATTGCACAGCAACAGGTTGTAGGAGGATTATCCTAGATATTAAGTAGAAAATTCTGAGCTCTGAATGTGGGTCATCAAAAAATGACCAATAAGAGGTAATCATCATAGTTGTTACTATCACTATGGAAATGCACTGGAGGATGCTCAGCCAGGGGTACTGAGGAGAGGCCAGCACAAGCCAGCTGGGTTTGAATCCTTTGCTGAGCATCATTTCCCATGCACCCAGGAGAGAGGCAGCTAATGGTACTGCTGCCTTCCAGCTGAGGCTTCCCCAGAAGCAAGCAGGAGCTCCAGATCTTGGCTTCCAGCTCCGACATGGTTATTCTGGAAAGCTTCTTGGAGGAATAAGGCATATTAAGGGCTTAAACGACAAGACTTACCCAGCATGGCCATGAGGATAAAAGCAAAGGGACCTCAGAAGAGACTGCAGTTGGGGGCACTGTGCATACAGTGTGATGTGGTAGGGAGACAGTGGGTTTGGGTTCATGGAGACTGAGCCTGAATCCTAGTTCTGCATAAGCTCTGACACCTAAGAGAAGTCATTCAGCCCCTCAGAACCTCAACTTCCTTCTCTAAAACTAGGGATAAAATACTTGTCCCAATAAGTTATTAGAAGGATTCAATGAAACAACATATTTTAAAGTCCCTGGTAGAGCCTGACATATAGTAGTTGCTTGATAAATGTGGCCCTTATTCTTCCCCAATTTTTATCAGTTCTGTGGCTCATGTCTTATAACAACCAAGTCCAGCTTTTAGAATGTGGGTATGGCCAGGTGAGAAGTGGGACTTAACAGAGAACAGCCCAAACCTGAGGCTGCAGTGACAGGATCCTGCTCACTTGGTCCCACAGTCCTTAGCTTGTCTGGGTCTTCCGGGAGAAAGAAGGGCAGCCCATGATGACTGTGGCTTCTGGGCCAGGGACCCCCTTGGGCTGGCGGTGACAGGGAGGGCCAGTGGACCTCCATGCTTTCATGAGTGAGGGCCCCAGAGGGACCAGGACTGGCTGGGCATCTTGGAATTCAACAGCTCAGAGGGGTTCTCCCTGACTCTTCATTCTCAAGTAGCCTTTGATGGTTAATTTTATGTGTCAGCTCATCTCGGCTAAGGGGTGCCCAGAGAGCTGCTAATGCATTATTTCCAGGTGTGTCTGTCAGGGTGTTTCTGGAAGAGATTAGCACTTGAATCAGTAGACTGAGTAAAGATCATCCTCACACCAGCATGGGTGGGCATCATCCAATCTGTTGAGGGCCCAAATGAACAAAAAGGCAGAGGAAGCATGAATTTTCTCTTTGCACTGGGACATCCATCTTCTCCTGCCCTTGGACATTGATGCTCCTGGTCCTTGGGCCTTCGGACTCAAGTGGGACTTAATCTTTGCCTCCCCTGGTTCTCAGGCCTTTGGGCTTGGACTGGAACTCCACCACTGGCTCCCCCGGGCTTCCAGCTTGCTGTCAACCGATCAGGGGCCTTCTCATCCTCCATCATCATGTGAGCCAGTCCCTCATAATAAAGCCTTGTCCATGTACGTGTATATTTCCTATTGGTTCTGGTTTCTCTGGGGAACCGTGACTTATGCCTGCCCCCTCTCATCCAGAGTCTCTACCTCACACCCCATCATGTTGCCCACCTTTACTTATTTATTGTCTGTCTCTCCAACAGGAAGGGAAGCCTCACTGTGAGTGAGTAAAGCTTACCCAGATGGGTGACTATTCTATATGATGAAGCCAGCGTGATGAATGCACACCTCCCAGCTATACCATGAGAGGGATGGGGGGAGTGGAGATGTTCATCCACTCACCCTGTCAGTTCTTGGCTCAGAATGCCTCCTGGGTGGAGAGCACACTGACAACCTCACTTCTGTCCTGGCTCCAGGTGTCAGAGAAACTTCCCAGGCACTAAAGTGCAGGCTCCAGCAGGTGCATGTTGGGCCAGGGTTCCCAAAGAGAAAAGAGCCAGGCTAGAGTGCACACAGCATCTGCTCTACCTGCATGCTGAAAACTTAGAAGATTGTAAATGGGCCAGGGAAAGAAGTTATAAAGCTAAAAAGTGTGGGCCCACAGAGTAGTTTTCTGGGAGAAAGGAAGAACTCCCAAAGTTAGGTCTGGTGCCTCACATCTTCTCCCACTCCCCCAGAAGCTTCTCAGGAGTCAGGATGGCTGTCTGTCTCCACTTGGAGTGACACCTTTCAAGGAGGGCTTCACTTGGCAGCCACCTGCGGGGTGCTCTCTGAGGACCTGTCTCCTCAGCTAGGCAGCATTAGGCTTCCCCACATCCTTCTGTCCTGAGCCCATGTTCCCACTGGATGGTTTACCCACAAACATGCCATTTCCTCATCTCTCCACTCTTCTAAGGTAAGAGGATGAGTCCAAGAAATGACTGGCTTCCCAGCATCTTGGTTTTTGCTGCAACATCTTAAAGAATATGTATGCAAAGGGGAGGGCTTCTGGCTACTTCCTCAGGCTGTGACCAGGACTAATTAACCTCTTGATATTTTCTGTGGGAAAGGGGAAAAAGAGAAAGAAAAAAATGTTGCCTAAATGGCAAGGTTGCTAAACCTTCTAGGACCAAGGCTCCATTTCAGCCAGTATAGGACCTGTAACTCTTCTCTGGGGAATGGCACATTTCCTGATCATCCTCCTGGAGAAGGTCAGTATGATAACTTCCCATTAGACAGAAGTCATGAGCTAGCCTTAAACCAAAAAACAACCCTACAGAAACCTAAATTAAAGAGTAGTTTCTCCATAACAATGTTATTCCTGGTGGACACTGCCTACATACAGTTGAATAGATACGTACTTTAGGGTAGGCTTACACCATGGGATCTGACACGGCAATAGAAAGAAGGAACTACAACAACATGCAAACACATGGATGAGATTCACAAACATGATGTTGACTGAAAGAAAGCATATACTGTATGCGATAGCGTACGACTTCCTGTACAGACAATAAAAACAGATAAAACTAATCTATAATGTTATAAGTTGTGGTGGTTTTAACATATTTCCGCAACATTTTTGTGCTCACTTCAAAAGATGGAGCCTAACTACGTCCCCTTGGATATGGGTTGGACTTGGTGACCTGCTACTACCAAATAGAATCTGGCGGAAGTGATGCCCTGTCACTTCAAAGGCAGCTCATAAAAAGGGTAGCTTTGCCTGGCTTTCTGGAGGAAGCTGGCTGTCATGTTGTAAGGAAGCTGGCTGCCTGCCTACAAGGTCCAGAAGGGAGGTCCATGTGGGAAGACTTTAAAGCCTCCCACAAACAGCCAGCACTAAATCGCCAGCCATGTAAGTGAGCCACCTAGGGAACAGATTCTCCAGGCCCAGTCCAGGCTTCAGATGAAAGCACCCTGGCTGTGACTTCATGAAAGACCCCAAGTCACAACCACTCAGCCAAGCTGGTTCCAAACTCCTTACCTGTAAGGGATAATTCACACATACAGTAGTGGATAAGCCATCCAGAAGTCAGGACACGCACCCTTGGTATCTGAAACTCCTGGGACTTTGGTGTCAGTGTTAATGTTGTTTCTTGACTTGCAGGTTGATTTGACTGATGTATTTTTTAAAGACTGTACTTATTTATTTGACAGAGAGAGAGACAGGGAGAGAGGGAACACAAGCAGGGGGAGTGTGAGAGGGAGAAGCAGGCTTCCTGCTGAACAAGGAGCCCAATGCAGGGCTCGATCCTGGGACCGTGGGATCATGACCTGAGCCAAAGGCAGATGCTTAAGGACTGAGCCACTCAAGCACCCCAGATTGATTTTTTTTAATTATTAAGGTATATACTTACGATTTGTGCACTTTTCTATATGCATATGACACTTTAGTGAAAAGTCCAATAATGTTTCACACAAAAAAATTGTCTTTAACCCAATACTGATCCCTGTCTAGTACGGTAAGATTACCATACCCAGAACTTATTGTTGGGATGCTTGGGGACATTCACAGAGGGTCACATTCTAGACAGGTTGAACCTTGTACAAACCTAAGTTATTTTTTGTATGCAGACTCCATGAAGCCAGGCCCCAAGGTAGCATGAGGGAGGGAGACCTTGAAGAGACAGTTGGCTTTGCCCTCCCTTCTATCTTAGATTGCTTCATTGCTTTCCCAAAATTAAGAATGGATTCGGGGCCATGGCTTCCCATTATCTCCAGAGATTTTTAAAAATGTCTGACAATGGAGTGGGACAGCTTTCAGCCTTGTGAAGCTAGCATCTGGGCTCAGAACTGTGGGAGGATCCAGGCACAGTGTAGGGAGGTTAGTGGGGATGCACCTGGGAGTCGAGGATGGCTGAGCACCAACATTATGGTGGATATAAGTGGTCCAGGCTGCCTTCATTTTATTTTCTCTCCAAATTCCATATTTCTACTCAAGTATTTATCAACGTTGTGATCATTTTCACCATCAGAATTGACAAGTTTAGCTATTTCTTATCTTTTCATTTTTTTCTTCTTTATTTCCCAAAGGCTTTGAATGGCTTGGGCCTTAAGCTTGACTGAAGAGGGCTTATTTCCATGTATTTCCATAGAGAAGTACATTGATATGTGCTTTATCCTGCTCCTAAATTTCCTCCATTGGACTGGGTAAAGCACAGCATCCTCTGGGGTCTTCCAAATGTTCTCTTCCTGTTTTATTTCCCAGTTCTCCAATTCTCGCCTTTATAACTCCTCCATGTGCTCCAGCTGAGACCACCTACCCAGGATTCGCTATTCCATCCCAGCACATTCCCACCTCCTTGATTTTACTCATCCTATTTTACTTTTCCAGATCCTGCCAGTCCTTCAAAACCCCAGTCATCGTCTCCTGACAGGAGCATTTCTTGGTCCCTTTACTAAAATTACAAGTTCTATTTGTAACCCCACTTCAAGAAATCACTCTCCTCTCCTTTTGAAGTTTCTGTTTCTGTGTGAAAAGGGTGTGTTCTGGCCTGACTTCCTTGTCAGAACCAATAAAGGGCAGAAATGAGTTCTTGAATGGTGAACGAAGGTCCAGCAATGTGCCCACCAGATGTCTGGCTGATACCTCCATGAGTGGTGTAGGTGTCTGAGTTTGGGTTTCCCCAGAAGCTGACCCTGATAAAAGAATTTGACTGTAGGGAATGCTGGTAGGTTGAGGGCAAGCTTAGCCAACAAAGGGTGCTTTGTCAGGATAGCTACCACAATGTTACCTGGAGCCGTGGGAAATCCTGGGAAGCCCCACCTGAGTGGTGAGGACACTGACGTATGACAGCCCACTGTCAACAGTCATTGGTTGAGGACCGCTCCTGGGAGCATTCATTCCCTGATGCTTCCCACCTTCTGTGTGCAGGCACGGTGGGTTTCAGTGCCTCTGGAACAAAAAGCCTGAGGCACAGCAATGCAGACACTGGCACTTGGAAGTTGAAGAGGGTCAATGCACACTGAAATAGTGATATCCAAAGGGTTGGTGCGGAGCTTGGTTATTCCTGGGCTCATCTCACTGAGCCCTGGTCCTGAGGCTGGGATGATTCATATTGCAGGGTCAGTTCCTACAGCTGCTGTGAGGGAAGACAGATGTCCAGAGCCCAGGAGTTCATGAAGACTCACAGGAACACTTAAGAGTCCAGGTTAGGCATCCTCCTAAGCAAATGCTTGTCCCCAGTAAGCAGACATGCAAGATGTAACCCACTTCCATACTTTGGTGTCTACCATGTTTTCCAGCCACAAGAATTTCTTCCTCACCCTTCTTTTGTCTTCTTCTGTTAACACTTCTCTCCCCAGGGAAGCCAGCAGGTTGCCCATCGGAAATATCTGTCCTGGGAAAGTGAAGCATACATTAAAGCCCCTAGTCCCAGCTCCAGACCTGGCAGCACCCACCCCCCAAGGAGGGACACTTTTTTGGTGGCTTATCACTGGTTTGTAATTACAGCTTAGGGGAGGTTTTAGCAAAGTCACTGACTGGGGTTGGAGCTTAACTGAATTTCCATTTGTGAGCCTTCACTATGTGCTGGACTGTGCATTGCATACCATAAAATATTCACTTCAGGTATTTCTTCATTTGGAACTCATAAAATCTGCAAGAACACAAAACTCTATTTTTAAAAACTCAATATAAACAGTAAAGTCATTGAAATCAAAAGCCAGAGTAGTATCTGTCATGCATTAAGAGTTCCTCCTTCAAGTAGGCAGAGAAAGTGGGGACAGCATGTCAAAGAGGCTCTTAGAGTCCATTACAGTTGACAGTCACAGGGCTGTATCCTGGGATGTTTGGAGACAAAAAGAATCTCAAGCACTGAGAATTCTCATTGTGTAAATATGCTTTCTATTTTGGAATTATTACGTATATCATATGCAGATGAAAATGGATGTAGCTGGAGTTGTTTTGATAATTTCTTATAAGTTGGAAGAAGAATTAACATGATCTTTGAAATGTTCCTGACAGGAAAAATGGTTCCTTTGGTCCCTCCTTCACAATGTATCACCAACAATGAGGGAAGAAGCTTGAAACATAAGGCTTCTCAAGTGGCCTAAGAATGGTGCCCCAAGGTGGCAGAACGTGATGAAGAGAGTCAAGGGACTGCCCACAAAGAGAAGACACAGGGAAGCATTCTTAGGATCTACGGGCCCTCCTGGTTGGCAGATTCCTCACCAGCAGCTCAAGGAGTAGGTGAATGTGAATTCTGGTTTTCATTATTGTCTGGATCCCACAGGGTGAGAACTAAAGTTTTCCCAGCATCTAACGGGTGTCAAATCTGAAGCCACATTGGCAGATTCAAAACTTTCAGCGAAGTTCAGCTTAGTCCCCAGGTCATGACCAAGTTCTAGTATCCCTGACTTTCCTCATCAAATCCACTGAAAACAAGAGGAGCCAAACCACCCTCTCTGACCAGGCACTAGATACTTCCCTACCTTGAGCTACTGACAAAAGCTCCTTTGCAAGATGCCCTGGCAAGTTGCCACTGGTCATTCTGACTCTGATGCTCAGTCCATGGATGTCCTGAACCGCAGTCATCTGGCAGACTCTGTGGCCAAAGGAATCTCCAGCTGGCTAGTTCCAACTCTGTGAGATGTTCTGGAAAACACACCCTCTGTCCTGCCCTGTTTGTACCCCTGGGACACACGGGAGGAATCAAGCAACATCCTCCAGAAAGGGGCTGATTTAATAGGTAAAATGGGATGTGGCCACAAATGGTCACACAGAAGCCAGCCAGGTCTCAGCCTCACACTGTGTCAGAGGCTCACACTGGCCCTGGGGCTGGGTCACCAGAGATGTTCTGGAAAGGCAAAGGGGGCAAGGTGGAGAAACATATGGTGGAATTAGCTGAAAGGTTTTCCTTCATTCCCAGCAGATGGTGAAGAACCTACCATGGTTCATTTCAGATAGGGTGAAATACTAGTGATGTGAGGTCTAAGAAAAATAATGACTCCTAGGACTGAGCTGTTCTCATTCAGGGATTGCCAGTCACCCCAAACTACTCTTGTCTCATTTCTTTTTAGGAAGTAGGGAGAATCTGGATTCCTTCTCTCCTTCAGTTAAACCAGCAAGTATCTGTCGCACGCTACTTGGATGCTCAGCCCAGTGCCAGCATCCAAAGTGTCTGTGGAGACTCTTTATCTAGCCCTTCAGACAGATATGTCCCATTGAGACCTTAAGGAGTTAGTCCCATCGAGCCCTTAAGGAGTTAGTCCCATCTTAAGATGGGATAGGTATATCCCATTTGGTACCTTCAGGCTCATAAACCCGGAGATAGAACCCGTGTGTGGACTCCAGGCAACACCGTGAACCTCCTGGGATGTTCTTTCTCTTCTCATTCCTAGGGCTCAGCCTGAAAGCTCCCCTCTTGAGAGGCCAACTTGCTCTCCCTCTCATGGCTCCTCATTGCCGAACTTTCTGTCACGCTACCCTCTTCCTTACTTTTGTGGAGTATTTTACAATCTGAAATTATATGTTTGCTTAACTGTGTATTGCCTGTCACACCCCCAAAATGCAAATGCCCTGAAAGCAGGGATCTTATTGGTCTGTCTTTCTCACCCCTGTGACACAAACAGCGCCTCTCACAGGGAATGGGCTCTATTCTCACATATTCATAAGTGTTGAATGAACCAAGGTACAAATCTGCTGGAGTAATTTGACTGAATGTCAAGATGGTTGACATCATTGGCAACTTCTGGAAGCAGTAAAGAAGGGAAAGATTCATGTTGGCTTGGATTTAGAAAAGGGTGGATTTCAGTGTAGACCTTAGCAGGTGGTAGGAGTTTGGCAAGGTTTAGGGTAAACCTCCCAGGCAAGTAGAGGACAGAAGGCATGAAGGGACAGAATATTTCTGCCAAATAGGTATTGTGGAAAAGGGCTTGTCCCAGGGAGTACAGAGAAATCCCTCTGAGATTGTCCCCACAATCTATAGCCTCTTTAAGTGCCAGCCCTCCCTTTTACCAAAGGTGTCAATGTCCTGGCTGACACGTCCCAGAAGATTTATTGACATAATAGACACCATTCTAAAGAGTTGGCCCAGAATCACACATCAAAATTTCAAGTTTGAAAGGATTAGAGACATACTTTGGACACATATTTTATCTTGACTCTGGACTTAATTAAGATATTGCTGGAGCAATACCGTAGACAAGCAAAGAACCAGCACTTTATTCAGCCATCCCCCATCCCTGTAAAAAAATAAAATAAACGTGGATTGCATGGAGTGAGGTATTCATAATTATTTCATGCAGAAAAAAATGAATGAAGAGGTATCAGGAGCTCCTGTCATCAATTTTGCAGATCTCAGTTTAATCAGAACACCTTATAATGCTAAAACACCATCCTCTTTATTCTAAGATGTTTGTAGGTATCATCAAATCAATATCAGTTGAAATACTCTTTAATGATGTGATCATTTCAAAATTAGACTAATTTTAATTAGCAACAAAAGCATTTTTGGAACAGAAAACCTGTAGCTTTGTCAGCTGATCCATGCTTCTGCTAACATTTAGAAATTTTCCTAAGGGAGAGAAAGCAGGATTTAACTTCCAGTGAACATTAATGCTGATTTTTCTTAGCGCCCGATACTCCCAGGTAAGTTAAGTTCTTAACAAAGTTCTTGACTTTTTAAAGGTCTCTGCAGTGCTGTTGGGGCCCATTGAAATCTAGTCTATGTGTTATTTCCAGGCAGTCACAAAATGGAAGAAAATAAGATACCAAGAACTCAG
>NW_022589761.1:2499344-2591844 GCF_004348235.1 Phoca vitulina | reverse complement strand
ACAGCCCGGGTATGGAAATTGCCGACAAAAGAAATTAAGAGCAGGAATGTTGTGATTAGACTAATGCATTGATCAAGTCAGACCCTCTCCGTTTCACTGCCAGCACCGCACATATAAAAGCGTCATTAAAGAAACTCTGCCATCTCCTCTACTAATGGTCTCCGATTTGAGCATGCCCCAGTGATTGACAAGTGATGCCAGGGCTGCCTGTGTTGTCTTAAAAAAGCCACATCAGATCAGCAGAAGCTTAAAGCAAAGCATAAATTATAGATACACGTCTGTTTCTTTGATGAAGTGAGACTCGTAGGTGCATCTCTGTTCCATCACACAAAGAATTGTGCTTTCAGGAGGCTTTTTCACGATGTCACATCATATTTGAAAAAACAACAGGAAAAACATAAACCTTTTTTTCCCCTATTTCCATCCTTCTTTTCTCTGCCTTATTCTTAAAACAAAATATTTTAAACAAACAGTCTGCTTCAAAGGCAGCCTGGAAGTTTTCCACTTTGGAGAAATTAATTAAACATAAAATAAGTGTTTAAATACAAAGTTCAATGCAGCAAGGATTATTGCATCGTGGCTGTATCTATCTGTCAACCCCGCTAACTGTTTCACTGCCTGTTGGAGGCAGGGTTACTGAATTGGAATATTCTCAGCATCTTGGTCGTTCAAAAACAAAGACGTTCAGAAAGTATTAACAGAAGCATTCTTTGCTTCGTAAATTTTATTGTCAGCTGGCGATACAATCTCCTTATTACAAAGTTCTAAAAGTCTTCCGTGGAAATATTTAGGGGGCACTGTGGGAAAAGGGGTGGGGGTTGTGATGAAAACGTGTGGCTAGAGTACAGGAGAGGTAAAAATCAGGACAGGAGAAAGCGTTTCTCGTCACCTTGCCAGGCAGGGGTGGGTGTCCAGGTCTATGGTCCCTTCATAACCTTTGCTCGTCCAGCTTTTGATCGTGAACACTGCCCTCGCTCGAGCTTCGAAGCAACATTTTCCTCCTCAGTTGATTCCAGCCAAAGGCCCTCTAGTCCCTTTGGAACCTCACCGGTGCTCCTTTCTGGGAAGAACAGACCCCTGGACCAGGAGGACCCACACCAGGGAGCCGGGGCACGTGGCCGATGAGTCCCCGAGTGACATCTCCGAGTGAAGACAACATTTGCAAGGTTACTAATTCAGAGGTCCTTTTAGATTGAAATAGAAATTTTGTTCCTGCCAGAGCCAAATTGAATTCTGTAGAATTAGCTCATAGGCTGTACTTGGAAAATACTCATCGCGTATCACTTTTCTTAGAGATAAGACATTTCCTTTTCCCCCAAGGTGCCAGGATCTCTAAGTTGACATAATTCTGCACAAATCACTCTGGTGGTGTAACTTAGAGTGTCCCAATCCCCTTTGGACCCTGGCCTTTGTAACTGGGCCATCACTCACTTAGTTTCACCTTATCTTTAAATAAATGTAACCAGAAGGGACTTGTTCGGCTCACCACCTCTTGAGTGATGTGAATTATTTATATGGTCTTCATACGCATTCGTTAAGCTGCACACAGCCAAGTGGAGAGGAGCTGTTTGTCTCTTGTTCAGCCAGAAGGGTAAGACCGCAAGGTCGGGGTGCGGAACAGGAGCATCCGAAAGGTTTCCTCCGGCTTGGCCATGAAGAATAGGGATGACCCAGGGTTGTTGTCTTTGTCAGGACCCTGGGTGGCTGCACTTCAGAGGAGAGCTACTGAGGCCGCCTGTCCACCAGGGAGATGTGGGAGTCTCGGGCGTCAGCCCACAACCCGCCTGGCTCGTAGCAATACGCTCTGCAACCCAGGCTCTGAAACGCGGGCCTCCCTGGGCTGGCAGGAAGACCTCCGGCTAATCAGAAGAGGAGCAAGAAAGGCTGCAGCTCCCTGGGAGTTCCCTATAAAGAAAATCAGTCTGGAATGATCTCCAAGACAAAGGCCATGTTCTGGTTAATCGGGCATTCTGGTTAATAAAGATTTCCCACCTGGTGCTGAGGAAGAATGAAACTGGGAGTTAGAAGTGCCTGGCTAGGGCAGTTCAACCTCTGTGGGCTTCATCCATCAAACGAGCATGACATCAGCCCAGCTCACATGCTTGACGTGAGCAGGAAATGGAATAATATATGCAAACGTGCTTTCTAAGCTCGGAGCTCTCATGCCATCGTCAGCCACGCATCCATGCCGTGGGGGGGCGAATTTCAAACACTAAAACTTAGGGACTATCTTCTTTCTGAAAAGCCTTGCAGGACTATGTTCGTTTTCCCGTGGGAATTAGAAGACACTTCCCCACCCCACGAGCCTCCAGCTCTCACTGTGAGCAGCGATTAGGGCTTGTAAACTTCCTGAGTGCCTGAGATTTATTTGAGATTCTGGCTTAACAAGAATGTGCTCTGTTTCGCCTGGGACCCTGGAATATTCAACCTGGAAAGGCTGCAAAGGCCTAGAGAGAAAGAACTTACAACCAGATTTGCTATTTGGGGATCTATTGCAATTTGGTTCCCAGTCACCATAGCGTAACGCTCCCTCTACCAGATACCAGACTCAACCGTCTATAAAAGCCAGGCCAGTGACCTCATCTGTGAGGTGAGCTGGGCTGCAACTGGATTTGCTGGTACTGCAGCCCTCTGAGACCTGATCTTTCTATTTCGAGATTCAGCTTCCTATGTGAAATGTCCTGAATTTCAAACACATTCTATTTAAAATGCTTTAGGAGCACCATGCATGTCAGATAAAACTCACCAGAAGGTTGCCTCCCATTGTCAAATCGCTGCTCTTGCCCCTTGTTTTTGTTCTCACGGTTTTGAGTCTTAACCCTCCTTGAAGAGCTTAGGCTCTATTTTCACTTCCAGAGAAGGAAACCAGCGTGTCCCAGTTTGTCCAGGACTTTCCCAAGTTCGAGCATTGAAAGTCTCATGTCCTGGGAATTTCTCAGTCTCCAGCAAACCCAGGACGTGGGTCACCCTGCTGCCTGAGAGGGATCCGCGTGTTTGCGGGTTGTTTCTGAGAAGTGACAAGTCCCCTGCTAAGGTCGGAAACGCATTTGTGGGATCAAACAGAATCTGGGTTTAAATGCTCTCTCTGTCACTTACCCCCCGTGTGGAGGTGATGTGAGAAGCTAACCATGAGGCGCCAGGCCCAGGAAGGGTCATCGTTATCACCCTCCGGTAAGTGTTCCCAATATCAGAATGCCGACCTGAAGCCCCAGACCTTCTGGGACTGTCCCCTGACAGCTGCCCACTCATCTCTCTCTGGTCCCTTAGCCATGTCCTTGGAAGTTCGGAATGTCTGTGGGATTTCAGTGTGGGCCCCTCTGAAGGGCTTTGCTCAATGGAAGGACTGTGGTTTCCCACATCTGCTTGGCAGTTTGAGGGACGGCAACCTGTTCCTGTTGCAAGAAACCCAGGTGCTGACCGAAGAGAAGGAAGTTCGGCTCGTCCCCTCCTCTCTGGCCCCTGGAAGCTGGGAGGGGAAGGCGCTGGTCCGCAGGCCCGGCTAACAGCATGGGCTGTGTCTCCTTCTGTCAAGGCAAATTGAAATTACAGGAAACTTCTCCCACAGTCTCCAATAGGCTTACCATAAGTACTTCGCCGTAGAATATTGTATTACAAACTCTGGGCAAAGCAAAGCAAAGGACTTCCATGTATTTAGAAAGAAAAAAAAGAGTAGTGTTTTTGTTTGTGTGGGTTTGTTTCCTGACAAACGCCAAATCCGCCAAATCGTGGCTTCCCCTTGACTAAAAGTTGTTCTCACTCACGTTCTGTGATCTATTTCTCAGCCCCCCAAAATGGCCAATTAAAAAAAGGGAAAATGTCCGAGAGACCCACTAAATTTCTGAGGAGTTATTTGGAGTTGTTGAATCTGTATTATAGGGCTTTCAAACTCTGTATTGAATAAATATCAAATTCCCCAGGAGACAGAAATGGTTCCAAAGAGATTTTCCCCAGGGTCTCAAGATCTGTAAATCGAGATAATTCTACGCATTGCTGCCCGAGTATGGAAATTACCAACAAAAGAAATTAAGAGCAGGAACCCCGTGATTAGACTAATGCATTGATCAAGTCGTTCTTCTCTGTTTCACTGCCAGCTCCGCACATAAATAACATGTGGGCAATTACCGTGAGTAAATTATATGTGTTTTATAACCTTCGGTGAACATTTTTCCTTAAAAAAAAACAACAAAACAAAGCCAAACAAAAATATTCCTCAGGGGAACTGAGTATCAGACAAAAGAGTAAAATATGTTTTTAAATTTCTCTGTGGGTGGGAGAAGAGAGCAGGGTGAGGCAGGACACTCTCCGTCCTGGCGGTTGGGCTGGAGGTGGACCCGCGTGCATAACAGGTGCATCTCGTGCTCCTTCCCTCGCCTGCGTGAATCTCCTTCAGCTTCATGGCTCTCCCTCTTTCCTGCTGTCTCTCTCTGCCTCTTCCTCTCCCTTTGCTTCCTCTGTGTCTCTGTCTCACTGTCTTTCTCCTTCCCATGAGGGTCGGGAGGACTTGAGAGAAGAAGAATAAGACCTTTCCAAGCCCAGCAGTGGAGCTCCAGAGGTCCGGGCAATAGTCGGTGGAGCGTGTGACTCTTGATCTTGGCGTTGTGAGTTCGAGCCCCACATTGGGGGTAGAGTTTCCTTAAAAAAAAAAAAAATAGTGGGCCAGTCAGGTGGGAAGTGAGGTCACTACTTGCATCCTTCAGCCGTTTCGGGTGTTGCTAATGCAGGACGGAATTTCTTGCCAGTGTGCTGACCAAATAGATGACACACGGAACAGCCTTGCCCTTCTGTTGACCAGCACAGCCCACCAGCCCCGTGCACCCACCCAGGTGGGGGTCCCAAGGAGTCTGCTTTGCAGGCCACGTACTCTGTTTTGGGGTATGTGGGTAGCCAGCAGTCTGGACGCCCGTCTCTCTGGGGACTGCTGGTCCAAGCTGCCACCTGCTTTGCCCTCATCCATCACGGCTTCCTGTGTGGGCACCCACTTCATCTCTGTGACCTTCCACAGCCATGGCACTTGACCAGGCTCCTCTCTCTCCAAGCTCACAGCCGAGCAGAGAGGGGCAGCAGAAAGAGCACCACAGGATGCCACACAACATCAAGTGGGGGGGGGGGGCGGCGCCTAACAGGGCTTCCAGCCCTACATCCTGACATCTGGGGAGGGTTTCGGAGCAGGTAACATCTGAGCTGAGTTTTGAAGGTTGAGTAGGAGTATTCCTGTTCCTCATCCAAAGGAACAAACAAACCCTAGCTGAAAGTACGCCATGTGGTTTTCCAGCCCCGGGGGATCTTTCTCCACGCTATGTGTCTGGTCCGACAGCAGCCTTGCTTCCTGCCCCCCTCACCGCCTGAGATCCTTGTGGTTCTCAGCAGTGTTGACAGATCGCTGGCCCAACAGACCTCAAGCCTGGGGAGGACCAGAGCTTCCCCCACAAAACCCAGGCGGGCTCAGTGCCAGAGTAAACTAAGGTCTTTCTCCACAGGAAAGTTTTTCCTCTCTTTGTCTCACAATTTTAAACTTTAAAATATTTGGCCAACTGGGGCAAAATGAAACTCCTTACCCAACCTTCAGAGGTCACCCCCTCAATTGGATCCGTGGCTCAATCACTTAGGCAGGAGTCTTCCCCAATCTCTGACAACGCTCTTGAGGGTGTGGGTTCCAGAACCAGGTGGATCTGGGTTTGTGCTCTGGCTCCGCCCCTCCCTCTCCGTGTGCTTGTGCAAGCTGGTCACACCCGCACGCTTCCACGTCCTCATCCATAAACAGCAGATGTACAGCTTCTGTAATATCAAGTTCAGTCACATCAGGAAAGCATCTAGCCCAGTTCTGGGACACAGTGGATGCCCAATCTTTTTGGTATGAGACTGGAATCATGAAGACAATTAGCAGGTAGTGGCCAGGGACCTGCCAGGTCTTCATGTAGACCTCGCTTAGAACCCTCTGGACACAAAAGAAGCCACCTGTGCCGGGCGGAGTGCTCATTGCATTGCGCTCTTTCCTCTCGGAGCACGTGGTCAGGTCCTTGGTGTAAGGAGAGGCATTCGTCCCGTGACTTGTTTATGGAGGGAGGATGCTCTTCCATGCTTCATCTTTCAGTGATTCTGGATGCATCTATGTCACGTGCCTCCCTCACAAGTGGCCTCCCTTCCTTAGAAGGACCTTTCCTGCCTTCCTGGGGTAGGGTCCTGAGCCAAGCCTTCCCATTTCTCTCTGTGCATTCTGGCTGACTGCACCAAAACATAAAAATCTTGATTTAAGTATTTTTGTATTCAAGGATCATACGCAAGTGTTCATTTGAAGGTTCAGTGGCATTTTGAAATGAGAACATCATATATAAAGATGTCAGCGATGGAGCCTCCCACAGTGAGGTTGAAAGAGAGAGAGGAACAAAATGAATAGAAGAGTTCCCGGGATCCAAGAAATTTTAACATCTCATTATTTAGATTACCCTACATATAATTTTCCAATATTTGGTATTATAGACTTTTGAAGGTATTGGTTAAAATTACTTCATGCCTGACATCAATTTAGTCTTATTCATTATCTAGCTAAAATAAAACCTTAAAAATAGCTGGTTAGAGTAAGTAAGCAATTTTCTGATAAATGCAAATTCCCCACCATTTCCAAAGGAACGCTCACAGCAGACAGAAATAGAAGGGCCAGGGGGTAATGGTCCTTCAGTGTTTCAGCATCCTGGCATGGAGCAATGTGGATTCGGGAACGCTCCTAATGCCTGCAGGATTTGATTGTGTTTGGAACGTGCCCAGATCTCCCCCACAGGCTCCTGCCTCCATGACAGGCCAAATGCTGTAGACTCCATTCCCCCTAATGTTGGCGATTGCCTTGATTTTGCCCCTAGCCCTTTGTGAGCCAGTGAACCATAGGATCGATATGTCCCTGTCATCTCAGAGTGAGCAAAAACAGATGCATCTCTGTGTCTGATCCAGGCCCTCACTTCAGGGGCTCCCTCCCCAGCCACAGAAGGTGCCAGCCATCTTTACGGAGCTCATGGCTCGTCAGCCTGGCTGGGCCCCTAACTCAACAGCACTGGCCCGCACCTCCAAATCAGTTACCCTGAATCACAATTTTGCATCTGGCACCTGCCTGCCTGGCAGCTACAGATGCGCACTTCAGGAGTGAGGTTGTCCAAGCAGGAAGGACAGCCACCCCAGACAGACTCGGTGGCCGGAGTCAGGCTTGTTCTCACCACGTGGACCTCCACAGAGGTCAGTAGCTAGATGCACATGTACTGCTATATCTTGGAGAATTCGAGGAGGCCTTCCACTACGCACAAGTAATTTCAGCTCCAGGGTCTTCAAAGTGTCTGAATTTTTATCCAGATTTGCTCCTTTGACTCCGGGCGTTTTCTGGAAAAGCCCCTTCTGCATGTCCAGATGTATCCCCGACCTTGTCATTCCTGTCCATGCCCTCAAGTCTGGTGCGCCCTTGGGACCTGACACCATTACTCCACTGTCTGATTTGTTTCCCTACAAGAAACAGGAGTGTATTCCCAACCCTACCACTGAGTTCTTCCCGGAAGTGTGGTGCTCAGCGGGTCCACTCAAGGGTCAAAATGCACTAGCACAGCTGCATCTGCCGCTAAAATATTGGAAGATATTGTCCTGGTTGACAAAAGCCAGTTTCCCGAGCCTTGAAGGTCCTCCGCATCTTGGCCATCCCAGCCCTCCCTGAGGCCCTAGGACCTTCCACAACCCAAGGGCTATAGGACGTATGATTGGCAGGTTCCAATAAGCTGCTCCCATTTTGCTTGTACAACAAAGATTGTTAAGTATTTGGGTGGTATCCCTTGGAAAGGGAGAAAGGTTTTCCCTTCCATACTCCACCTCTGTCCCCAGAGATACAAACCACCCTGTCCAACTCACAGGAAGTAAAGTTTAGGAGTGGCCTATGTTCTTAAGTGGCCACACTAGATGGGTCAACGCATCCTTGAACCTAACCTTGGGGAACAGACAACCCTCACCTGCAGGATAATCAGCAGGCATCAGGTTGGTCACTGTCCTCGCCATCCTCCACCAGGACAGGGCTGAGAGTAACTGTGGCTCCATGCACAGTCAGTCATGCTGGGAAGTGGGATGACTTTGGTCCTCTGCTTCTGCCATCACTGCAAACTTACCCACATGGTTCTCCTCACCCTTCCCTTCTCTTACGGTCTTGGCTGGATCTGGAATATGCTCATCTTTGCTCTTCCAAAATGTTTGCCTATGACAAAATCAATGTTCTTGGAATCTCAAAACCTTTTACTTTCAAACAATTTGCTGTGCTATTTCGAAACTCATTAGCTTAGACTCTACCTCCATTTCTTTCTCTGAACATTTCTGCTGCTACAACCTCTTTACCAGGTCACTGAAGAAGGGAAGCCTGGGATTTCATCTCCTACTTTCTCATCAGGCCCCCTCCCTATCCCTCACCCATCTCTCCTCTGCATCTTCACCCCTGCCCTTCTGGAGCTGAGGGTTAAGGTCAGAGCTGTAGGGAAGGGCATATGTGACCTTGTGAAGGGGTGCTGGCCACCACACGTCAGTCTGTCTTCTCTGGCATCTTGTTCCCTTTTCCTTTGGGAAACTTGTGACTCGAATCTCCAGGAGTTGAGGGTTTGGAGGTAGCCAAGAGATGCTCCCACTAGCACAAATCTTGCCATTATTTTGAGCAACTTAACTTTTCAGTTTCTTTTCCTCGGAAAAAGCAATCCTTTCCATAGCCAACCATTGACCCTGGCCTTCACAGAACTGCTCCACGCTGGCATTTCAAAATGCCCATAGTGCATGCCATGACCACGATCACCTCTCTCTCTGGCTTTTGCTCAGTGGACCCAGTGCTGGTATTCTTGGCCTCATGTGCCTCTCAGCCCTCAAACTCCTCCTATTATTTTCATGTTTCTTCCCTTCTTTCCAATCCAGGACCCATCCCCTCACTCACTCACCACTTTGTCCCCCAGCCCTCCTGCCCATCAGGACCAGCCCAGAATCAGCCCCTGTTTACCCACTCTGTTCCCATAGTGGTCACCACCTCACTGAGCCCTCTGCCTGCCCCCTGATCCTTTTCCTAGCTCGTTTCCACTTTCTCTACTCTCCTGAAACTCTTACCATGCCATCTATTTCTTTATTCTCATAAGGTGATCAAATGAGAGCCCCTTCAATTTCCTTAACCCCATCCTCAAGAGTTAACCCTGTTTATCTTTTTCCCCCCCTCTACCTGTCCAGATCACACACTCCACACCTGTGCCTGGGATTTCATCTCCTCCTTTCTCATCAGGCCCCCTCCCTGTCCCTCACCCCTGTCTCTTCTGCCTCTTCACCCCTGCCCTTCACTGACTTCTCCCTGTCAGATTTTGAGCAAGTTCAAAACCTTTCTCTCCCATATAAATTAATGGGAAATACTGTCCCCAAGTTCTCACCTCCTCCAGCTACTTCTCTCGCCTTTAAAGTCTTTGCCATCCCCACTCCCATTCCCTTTCGATGTTTCTTTCAAAGTGTGATTGGACGTTTCTCGTGCAGGTGTTTTTTTTTTTTTTTTTAATTTGTGCAAATGGCAGTGCATTAATTACCTTATTCTGTTTCTTACTGTTTTCACAGAGCGTGGTGTTTTTATGCCCATACCTGTTGCCAAGTGATGACATAGTCTGCAGCTTCTACTGCTACATGATACCCTGAGGTGGGGATCCACCAGAAGACATAGCCCTTTGCTCACCCAGGGATGGGTGCCCATGCTGCTTCCAGCCCCCCATCACCATGGGCAAGGCTGCAATGAGCGCCTTTGCTCAGGTCCTTCTGGGGACCTGTGTGAGAATTTCTTAGAGATGTGTACTGGGGAGCAGAACTGCCCCACCAGAGAGGAGGAAGAGCATCATTTTGACTCTCCTGTGCTTTATCCTTTTCTAGAATGCTTGCATCAGTCTATACCTCATCTAGCTCCATGTGAAAGTTCCTGTAACCCCACATCCTGCCAGTGGTTAACCTCATGCAGCTGTCTGATTTGTGCCAATCCAATAGATACAATAGATACAAAGGAGCATCTTCTCATTGTTTTAATTCGCATTTCTCTGATTTCTAATAGGTCTGAGCATCTTTATGCATTAATATTTTGGATTTCTTCTTTTGTAAATTGCTTGTAAATTACTTATTTCATATCCTTCGTCTCTTTTTTTAGGTTGTTCCTTTCTTCTACATTTGCTAGCATTCTTTTTAATATAACCCCATGTTGGTCAAAGAAATTACAAATATCTTTTCCCAATCTGTTATTTGTATCTCAGTTGTGTTCACAGTTTCTTTAATTATGACAAATTGATCTTTAATTACTGTCACCTCTTTGGTGACCCTAGAGCACACCTTTGCTTACCCTCTTGTAAAATGCAGATAATAGGGGTATTTACTTCACATGGCGGTTTTGAGGATTCAACAAATGGCGTATCAAATTCACATAGCAGAGCTCAATAAGCAGTGTTTGTAGTAGTCATGGTATTGGTAATATTGGTAGTTGGTGGTTTTTTCATGGGATTTTATGGGTTCCTCAATGACAACTGAAGGTATAGGGTAAATGAAGCAGAAGCTAATCAGATGCCACATCAACCGGTCACATTCTCTCTCTAACCAGAACCACCTTTGGTCCTTTTCAATCAGCAGCCTTGGGTGGTGAGGACTTCACCATATCCAGACAATCTGTACAGCACATACGTTTCCTGAGGCTCTATCACAAAAGCACATGATCCCCAAAGGCAGTTCATATTTACTGTAGGCTGCTCACACTGGAACTTGCCACCCTTGCCTGGTGTTTTGCAAAGTCCCAAACCCATCCGGAAGGACTTCGGTGTGTGGGTACCTCCTCGTCTGTCTCTGCAGATCAGATGAGCAGTGGGACTCCCTCTTTGGGAGGAATGATTACAAAAGGCCGCCTGGGAGAGGCTTCCCTGAGCAACATTAACGTGAGTCAGATTCACACACATTTCATTTCTCTCCCTAACATAGACTTGAAAATTAAAGGCAGGAATCTTTGTCAGAACACATTGTGGCTGTGATAGGAGACAAGAGGCCAGTGTAGAATACTGGAGCTGTTTTAACAGATCTGATCTCATCCAGGAGAGCTGGAGGTCTCCTGTAGGAGATGGGGGTACTGAACACCAGGCAGGTCTGGCAGAGGCAATTCTTGTAGCCAGAGGAAACAGCGATCCATCAGCCCTGGCCTGAACTTGCTAAGATGAGTTCCAATGGGCACTTTCCTCTTCCTCCAGACTGTGAAAATCCTTACTCTCTGAGACCTTCCTATTCTTCCTTGGGAACAAGGATGGCTCCATTCCATTTAGCTATAAAGATGGAAAGAAGTCACCCCGTGCATGTGCTTCATTCACCAGATGGGGAAACTGAGGCCAGAAGGAAGTGAACCCCCTCAAGGGAGCACAGCCAGTCAGTAGGAAAGGCCGATGTAGAGCACAGAATTATTCCCCCAAAGTGGTTTTGTCCCCCCACGAAGGGACCTGTCTCTCCAAGGAGGCTTCTGGAACTATCCACCTTCTCAACGGTTCTTGTTCCACTGGAAATGGGGGGCCAGGAAAAGGCCCACCATCACACCAGTGTGGGAAAACCTCACCTCCAACGGCCCCTCCCGGAGGCCGCGCACAGCAAACAACTGCATCTGAAGCTTGTCTTTCGCTAAGTACTCTCTGTAAGGGAGCCGTGCCGGAAGCCATTTTCCCCCGCGTTCCCTCACCTCCTGAGAGAGGCCGGAAGCGGCAGGTCTGAAATTCACCACAGTTCCATGGAAAAATAAAGCTGGATCTCTTCCTAACACCGCAAACGAGGCTGAAATTGAGATGGGTTAAAGACTTACCTATGGGGATGCGACCCGGAATGGGAGTGGGGTATCTGCGGCTGGGTAATGGCTGACCTCAAGGCCCAGTGCACACCAGTGTGGTCGAAGCTCGGAACCCTGGGCGGGCCTCAGTGGGGGCTTCTACCCCAGGGGTCTGTCACACACCCCAGCCGAGGTGCGGGCAGGTCCAGTCGACCTGGGGAACCACCCGCTTCCAAGCTGGGTTCCCCACAGACTGTGGGCCTGAGGCCCCTCTCAGTTCCCGGCTCCCTGGGGCTCCCACATGGCAGCTTCCTTCCTCCATAGCCCCTGCTAACAGAGTGAAGGTCACGATCTGCTGTGATCTAATCACAGAGGAACCTCTTCTCTTCTTGGCCGCACCCCCTAGCTCAGAAGTTGGTCCCTCACTTGGGCCCACCCTGGAGAGGAGGTTTCACCACCATGGGAATACTACCAGGCAGGGCTCACTGGGGGCTACCTGAGAAGTCTTCCTACCACAGAACTCTAGAAAAAGGGGAGAATTTCTGAAGACACTGGACAGTGAGTAAACAATGATGGAACGGGTCGAGGTAACTGTGAGGTCCAAAACCAACAAGAAACTCCTATAAATCCATGAGAAGAAGACAGCAAACCCAGAAGGGGAAAAAAAATGTACAAAGGCTATAAATAGTCAATTTACAGAAGAGATTCAAAAGGCTAATTAATAAGCACATAAAGAGATGCTCACATTTATTAGTAATTAGAAAAATGCCATTAGAACAAGATAGCACTTCACACCGTTTAGACTGGCAAAACAGACAGCCGGAGAGTGCCACGTGTTGGCAGGCATGTGGGGCTTTCATCACTGCTGGTGGGAGTGCAGACTGAGGCAGACACCCCGGGAGCAGCCGTGCCACCTAGTCAAGTTTAATAGATGTAGATGCTATGACCCAGCAATTCTGCCGCTGGACACATGTCCCAAAGAAACCCTTGCTCTCATCCCAAAGCATGCTCCTTGCAGCATTGCAACCTGGTTGCGACACGGGTGCCCTCTCCTGGGAGAACGGATGGGCATCATGGAACATCTTGTGGGACCAGAAGCATCACACGGTGTGTTTATAGGGCAATGTGCGTCCACGGGACAATCACGGTGCCCTAGAGAAACAGGAAAGACAGGCGGTGAGATAAATAGCACGGTAGCATTTACATAAGTTAAAGATACATGCAAACAAAACAAAAATGCATGCTAAGCAAAATTCACACATTTCCTATAGGAATAGGAGTGACGTGAGGGGCAAAGGGGATAAATATACAACTCAAGAAAGGAGCCACGTACAGACAAAAGATAATCGAGTCCTAAGAGCTGAGGAGTAGGAGAATTGAACCCTCTGTCTCTGAGGGGAAAAACTCAAACAAACCAAAACAGAAAGTTTTGCCTAACCCATCAATCAATTTTGTCGTGTGTGATACTCTACCGCAGGCAAGAAATCCTTGAATTTGGCTTAACCAGGGGCTGCACCAGCTTATTTGACCCCAGGACTCTCATTCCACGTAAGATCTACTGAGAATGGTTAGAATCTGTGCTTGTTGGCATGTGCGTTGGAAAACATAGGTTACGATAAATCAACTTGCTGGCTTTGCATTCACTTCATTGCCCCAGGAGCTCGTTGTGTGTTTATGCTTGTGTGAGTGTGTGTGTGCGTGTACAAATGAATGGTGGTGGTCTCTCCTGGGAATTAATGATTCTATGGATTGGTGCTTTTCTCAGAACTGCTCAAAGGGTTAATTTGGCTGGATATACACTCTTACATGGCTTGTGACTTGTCTTCTCAGGATGCTGAATTATTTCTCTTATTTTCCTCTTGTTCCATTTTTTTCAAATAGCATCTCCCAGTGATCAAGACTGGATACTAGATAATTAAACTTTGGGTTAAGCTCACAGATAGAAGGCATGAGGTCTGAAGTATGCAAACACACACACACACACACACACACACACACACACACGCCATCCGGCTTCCCAAAGAGGTTCTAGCTTCCAATATTATCAGCACCTGGCAGGATGAGACTATTTTATGTAAATGGATTCATTATTATTAATTTCTGCCGGCGCTGAACGATTTATGAACTGCTTTTCGAATGTAGAAAAGTGGTTCATGAATCAGAAGGAAAAATGTTCCCCAAAACTGGCATCGATAAATAACGACTTTTATTCATGGATCCCGCCCATGGTGTCTTTTATCTTCGGGAAGGATGGGATGGAAATTACCAAATCAGTGCGGGGGTGGGGGGCTGGGACAAACACGGAAGCAGGGGTCAAGGAATCCCAGAGGTGGTTGCTGAGGCAGCTCCAGGGGTGGGTGGCAAGGTGCGCTGGCTGAGGTTACCCTCCCCGCCCTTTTCCTCCCAAAGCGCTTTCTCCTCTCTCCTTTCTCTCATTCGTGAATCAAAGTGCTGGATTAAAATAGTTTTGCACTTTTCCAATTGCAAATGAGATTCAGCAGGTATCCAGTCGTCTGGAGAAAAAAAAATCTTCATTTGCCAATCACACTTTGATTCATTGTCCCAGGATAGACCGCAGAGGAAAGCCGTGCAAAGTGCAGTGGCGGCTGGAGGTGCTAGTTCCAGGTCTTTTGTCTGGAGAGACTTGCAGAGCCACTCCGGACCTGCAAGGCAAGGGCAGAATTTAGGGAGTCCACCAAACACTGCTGGAGCGCACATTTCTAAGATCTGAAGTCGGTGGCAACAGGGCTCTTTGGTATCAGTTTTACAGTATTTTTTCCAGGTTCAGTTTAAAAAGACCCTAAATGCAGCTGGACTGCTGCCTTTGCTGCCTCACAGGCCACAAGGCAGATGGGCAAGGGCCTCCCAGCTTTGGCAGGCAGAGGGAATTCGAGACCGTTCCTAAAGCCCCAAGACCTTGTCAAAGGGCTACCTCTCTTACCTAGAGAGAGGGATTCAAGTGAGCCATCCCCCACTGCCTCCAGATGGGAACACAGCTAGCGAGTCCTCCCAGGGATTTGGAAGTTCATAGGCTGTCTGCACCAGTCTCTAGAGAAGCGATAAATCAAGCTACAAATAATCTGGAGCAGCCTGAAGCTACAGGGGAGTTCCCACTGTTGGATTAATGCGAACACATACCCACTTGGGGGAAATGGGGGCCAGAGAAAGAAAAACATTGCTTGAAGTGGTGGCCCCCGCTCTACCTGCCAGCTCACTCAATCAGCTTTTGCCCGGAAATAAGCATAAAATTGAACCATGAATCTGCAGTCCCTTCTGGGTCTCATTCCCACATGTCTCTCCTTGGGTGGTCATCTCATGGTGTGTGATTCTAGCGCTTTAAAATATTCATTTTTAATACAACTACTTAATCTAGTGTTCCACTGCAGAAACAGTGATCTGTTTCAACACCCGAAGATAAATTGGAAAACCAGTTGTGGGAATCCTGAAAGCTCATGTGGCCATTTCCAAAGGGATGCCTCACAGGCTGGATCTGCTTTAATCCCCAGATAAGACAGGGCCTCACTGCCTTAGTTGGTTGGCTTTCCATATTAATGAACTCCTTCCTACCTCTTAACCCCATTGTGAATAAGCAGAAAAACACCTTTGAAGCAAGTCAGTAAATAAATATATTTTGTTCTGTTTCTTTGTGCAACGAGTTAATCCGTGCAACATTTCTGGACAGCAAATGAACACCACTCTTATTTAAAGGAAGAAAAACTAAGATGCAAAGAAGGTAAGTAGTCTACTGTGACATGTCAGAAAGTTGGAATCAAATTAAGATGAAAACTTTCCATTTCTGAGTCTTCCTCCCAGAGATGTATCCATTCAGTTCTTGAGCACCTTCTAGCTTCTTCCACCACTGTGCTGGCCCACGTGGATATAGCCATCAACAAGACCAGGAGAGCCCCAGCCTGCCCGCAGGGAGATTATACCCCAGTGGCAGGAAAGGACAGTAATAAGATGCCATAATGAAATAAAACAGGATAATGAAGAGATGGCTATTTTTTTTCTAGCAAATCGGATGGTCAAGAGAAGGCGTCCAATAAAAAGAAGGATACGGCAATGTGGAGAACTGACAGATAAGTCCAAATAGACAGACAACGGTGCATGTGAACATGACAAACTCAAGGGACAAACAGGGCCAGCCCCGGACGTGGCAAGGGGAAGGGAGGAAAAAGATGAGTTTAGAAAAGCCAGCTGAGTCAAATCATGCCAAAGCAATGATAAGATGCTCCAATTTTATTCTTCACGCCATGGGATGATTTGTTAGATGAGTAACCAGGAAGGTTAGTTTCAATTACTTTATTACCATGGAACTTCACTGAGGAAATCACACTCAAAAACCAAAAAACCAAAACAAAAACGCAAAGAAACATATTTTCTCAACCTATTGGCAAAATCGGTCCTCAGGGAGAAAGAGTGGACTGGCTGTCCTTAGGAACTGAGTAAATCACCTATTGCCTTTAAATATCTCCGCTGGTCTGATTGCTCCAATGTAAGCAAACCTCTTTGCTACTCAGGACACCAAAGGTTGTCCAACTCTGAAGAAGTAGGGGTTGAAAGAAAAGGCATTTGGGAATTAAATATATGCTTCCATCAGTTGAACTTTTATACAGATTGACTGTAGTGAAAAATTAGAGCTTTGTGTAATCCAATAGAGTAAAATCAAATGCCCCAAATAAATAAATTGTTGTCTTTTTTTATTAGCTTTCCATCACCCGCAGATCCATTTGTAAGTTGCATTGTGTCACCTCTCTTTTCATTTGTAATGTTGCCTTTGAAAACTGTTTTGTTTATTTGAGCTCAGCAATCAGGCTTAAATGTACCAATATATATTGTTCTACAGTGTATATTTTTTCTGTCTACCAAAGACATAGTGACTACTCCTTTTATGGGAAACCAGTTATTAATCCAATAAGTCTGCATGAATCAATATCTTTGTGAAATGACACCGTGTTCAAGTTATTTTATGTTATGTTGATGGTTAGCTAATTTTGGAATGGAGACATTTCTTCTAGAAACAGACATAGTATTATTTAGTGGTGAAAACGTCAATCACTCTAGGTTGTATGTCTTTGTCTGGGCAGAAGAGGGCAGATTTATTGAAGGAAATGCAGCTATATATTCCTTGCCGCACTGTGACCCAAAACATCCATTTTACTTAAAATTTTATTTGGCAAAATGGAATCGACTGCAGTCACTAGCAGGAAGGTGATGCCAAAAGCCATTGTTCTTGGGTTCTGGCTCAGTAGTCTTACTGCAGGCTGATATGGTTACCAGTATCAGCAGGGCATCAACACAATGACATTTTTCTCTGTTGACAGAAATCTGCATAATACAAAGTAAGTTTGTAAAATTTAGTCTGGGAAAACCCACTTCAGTAGAACTACTTTTTCCCCATATCTAACAGCCTGCAGAGAAGGGTGTGGTCCGCAGATTCTCCATTGACCCTGAAATCTCTTCTTCCCCAAGGCAATTCGCTTTCCCCTGCCCCTCCTCTCCTGCTGGTGTTTTACACCAAACCAAAGGTGTGGGGAGAAGAGAAGGAAGAATGGACACAGGAGGTGAGGGACAAAGAGACAAAGACGTGGAGGCTCAGACCTGGTCCATAACTGCTGGCAAGATTGGACAAAGAAAATTCACAAGCACGCATGAATTTAACAGTCATTTGGGTACGGAGCTAGCCAAAGGAGTTTAACTGAGTTATAGGTAAAATGCTAACTTAGGGACGTACTTCCATCCCTGAGTGAAACAAGAAAGTGCTCACGTATCACAGTAAAGAATATCTCTTCTAAGCCAGTAATCGATATCAACACGAGCAGTGGGATAAGAAAGGCATGTGTGCCTCATTTTTCCTTCAATGGCTGCCATGAGTCATATCTCCCAGTGTCCACACTCTCCCAATAGATTCTGGGCTGGGCCACGTTCCCTGCTTTTGCTCACAGCTCATCCACAAACAGGAAGCAAACACAGGATGGTACCTTGGAGCTGCCCTGTTGGAGCACTGTCACTTGTGAAATCACAGGACTAGAGAACATTCAAGCACCACTTCTCTGAAAAGGTTAAAACCTTTTAGATGTATTATCTCATGCATCCTTACACAGCCCTCTGACTTAGTTACCCTTACAACGCCCATTTCACAGATGAAGAAACCAAGGTAAAGGGGTCCAAAGAAGGGAGTGCCTTGCCCAAGGTCACACAGCCGGCAAGTGATGGGCCGGATGTAGACAAGGCTGGATGGGGTTTGAGGCCAGCTGCCGCTCTGGTTGAGAGAGAAGTGAACTCGGTGTTTCCCTCCTAAGTTGCAATCACCCCCCCGCCCCACCAGACAATCGCCCTGCCTCCACCACCCAAATAAGTGTGAAAACTTAATTGCTTTTAGGCAAGGAAAACTGGAAGAGTTTTATCAGTTTCTGGCCTTTGATTATTTCCCCAGAGGGTCCTCTCTCCTTGCATGGGGCCTTACTCATACTGCTCCAAAAGAACACATCAGGACATCGGTGATACAAGAACATTAAGGATGGGATGAGTTTATGTGCCCACAAAAGACACAGAGTTGAAAATCTGAGAGCTCTTGCCTGAGTGTCCTGAGGGGTCTGAAGATTTTGTAGGGTCCAGAGAAGCTTTTCACCTCCCACCTAATGGAACACACTGAAATGAGGTTTGGGCACATCCTGGCCTCCTCCAGAGCAGACATCTGCTCATAGAAGTGTGGTCCATATAGGGACACCGAATATTGAGTCCTGTCAACCACACCCCAAACAGGAGTGTTTGCTCTAGCTCCTCCCGGTCCAAAGCCCCATTTCATCTTATCCCACTTATGAGTAAAGGTGCTCATAAGCTTTGAGGACTCCAGAAATTGGGAGGGGCAATATGGAAACATGAGACACCAAGAAGGAAGTCCCTTCCCAAGACCCCCAGAATACAGGGTGGCCCAGTCAAGGGCAAGGTCTGGGTTTTAACTTGCTGCTGTCCCCACCAGCAGGGTCCGGGGGAAAGATCCACACACAGGACCTATAGCAGGGCACACACGATTTCCTGCTGTCTGGAGGATGGAATAGGAGTAGGGCCAGAAGGGGTCACTTGCTTCACTTACGTTGAGGTAGAGCTCAGACCAGCTGTGCAGAGAGCAGGCACTTTTAGGTGTGTGAGTGAGCAACTGCCTGCAGGGTGGGCTGGGGGTCGGAGTGCCCTGTGAGCTGCCTGCTGACTCAGAAGGCAGGACGGTGCCAGCTAACCTTACCGCCATACTTCTTTCTTGCTATCAAAGTTTTACATGAAATCTATGGATTGACAGGGTCCATCCCCCAAAGAGATTCTGAAAACAAATGTCACCTACAGGAGGCAAACCTCCATTGTTGACATTTAGTGATTACAGTATGGGGAGTAAGAGGTAGGGGGTGAGCTCACAGAGAGATCCTGTGTGGGCTGGGGCCAGCCTCGTCTCTCTTTTGTCCTATTTCTTAATTGTGGGACAGGACACCTTAATCTCAACTCACCCAGAGTCCACAGTCCACACATTGGCCCCAGGTCAAAGTCAGAAATGAAATTCCGCTGCAAGGCTCCACCATCTCAAGGGCTTTCTCTCAACCTGCGTGTCTCTCAGAGTCCTGATCCCGTCTACAGATACCATTCATTCTCTGGAGAGAGAGGCTTCCCCACGGGCGGGGAGTGGAGAGGCTGCTTCCAACCAGCTGGGACAGCAGCCTGCCTTCCTTCACATCCCCTAGGGATGTCTAAAGACATCCATCTGCCCAAAGGCATCTCTGGTCCTGAGCCCTGACCCCAGGCCCCAGCACTTTGGTTCCAGTTCAGCAAGGAGTGTTGCCCTGCTTCCTCAAAGACGCTCAGAAAGCCCTGAGGTTGAAAACTGGTATTTTTCAGGAGGTCTTGTGCAGGCTTCCTTTATCCCAGGAAAGGGCCTTTTTGAAGGTGGACCAGAGAGAGAGAGGAGTCTTGCAGGAAGTGTTCTCAGTTCTGCTGGGGTTCACTTCCCTCCCTTCTGATCTCTGGGTTCCTTTAATGAAATGGTCTCCATCCCAGGAAGGAAAACCATTTCCCTGCAAACTATAAAATCTATTGCTGAGCGCTGCAATGAGAATTAACCTTGATTACCACAGTAATTTACTAATCAAAACTGGAGACCTGCTAATCAAGCTAGAATTGCCAGCTGCTTGATTTTTATAGTAACATAACCAAAATTGAACATTTGGTAAACAAGGGGTGTGGGTTTGATGGGGAGACTGGAAGGAGGGGAGGGAGGGGCAGGGCCTACCAGGCCGGAGTGAGGTTGGCATTTGTGTCATCGTCCCGTCAGCAGGGAGAGCGGAAACAGACTAGCAGCGGAACCCCATGGAAATGCAGAGACTTCTCCTGAGTGGGACAGCCCACTGGAACACATACAAAGGGTGAGCTGGGGAACAAATAGGCTTTTCCCAATCTGTCTTGTCTCAGGTTGGGTTCTTCCAGGAGCCAACCCTTAGACGAGGACACCAGTGTTAGCATTTGCGTGGCAGGTAATCCCAGAAAGCATCAATGGGGAAGCAGGAAAGGGAGACGGGCAAGGGAAGGCAGGTAATGCAGGAGGTGCTGGGGAGCTGACTACGGCTGTGGGCCACCGGAGCTCAGGCCTGCTGAGACTCACGGGGACACTGTGCAGAAGGGGCCACAGGTTGGTCTCCCCCACCACCTCCCCCATGCGGCGGAAGCTATTATGGGGCAAAGGATGCTCCCAGGGGTGTTACCTTCCTGGTAGTCTGGGCTGCCTCACCTGCAGGTGGGCAGGCTTCTGTGGCCGGAGGAGCCTGCCCCAGGAACCGGTCACTTGGGAGCACCCATGAGGGCGCAGGTACGATACAGGTGACGCACCTGCTGCATTGGCTACACCACACAACTATTCCTTGAGCTCCACTCCTGTAGGAGACAGCAACCTCTCCGAAATGAGTCTTCTTGAGAAAGAAGGTGCCATACTCCTTCACGATTGTTGTACAAGCTGCTCACTCTGACAGGGATGGGCTCAGCTAAGGAGCCTCTCCCCCACACTAAATGACCTGTTTTGTGCCCAGAGCATCTTTCCTCTCTGCCCTGTACAACACCTGCCATTCTGTGCTCTTGGATTTCTATTTCTATCCCCTCCTCCTAGACTGGAAACCACTGGAAGACTAGGTTGTGTCTTTGCATCCCTCAAGTCTAGAAGAATTCCTGGCACATGATGGGTTCTCAGTAAGTCTCTGCCGATCAGATGACTTGACCAATGAACCTGGACGAGGGGCGACGGAGGAACACACCTGCGCAGGGGTAGCCTCAGCATCTACAAAAATCCTTCCTCGTGCATGACTCCACTCCACCTTCAGAGGGTCCACGGGATGGCGAGACAGACATGATTATAATGCCACTTACTCACAGGAGGAAACAGACTGCTGGGTTCAGGCTAGGCTCAGCTACTTGGGACATCCACTCAATCACCTCAAGATGTAGGTAGTTGGGTGGAGAACTGAACCCAGATGGGCTGACCCGGAGCCACTGAGGCTGCCCGGACCACAGAGTCCCCCCCCCATATGACTCCAACCTGGGGGTCCTTCCTTCAAAGACCACACTCATGTCTGACCTCTTCCTGACACCCACAGGATGGACAGCTTGGCAGTTAAGGGCGGGCTTACCAGCGTTTGTCTTGACTGGCTTTGTGTCCTATGTTCAGTAAGTATTTAATAATTCACAATGACAATCAAGGGCACTCTGTATTAGCATGTCTCCCTGAAAGAAGTGCTCCTGACTGCAGAGATCCGGCGGAAGGGGGCGCTGCTGGTGGAGAGCAAGCCTCTTCAGGGGCTTGACGCAACACAGACAGAGGGGGTGTGAATTAAGGGAAGGGGCAAGGGGCACAGGCAAGGTCATGGAAGGCCACAGAGACTACCTGCACACGTCAGCACCTCCAGTCCTAGATCTCACAAGACCGCCTCAAGAATGTGCCACTGTTCCGAGACCTCTCATCTTGGCCTTGAGAAAGGACATGGAGAAGCTTTTTCCCCAGTGAAGATAAAGCCTGCATGATAGTCCCAGAGCTGGTGCAGGGCTGGCCTGGAGGAGAGACCAGGGAGAGGACTAGACAGCAGTGGGGGATCCTAGCCTGGTGAGTGACAGCCTACAACACCCAGAGATGACAGGCTGCCATTTTTAATGCAGCAATGGTGGATGAGGAAAATGAGAAAGGTCTGAGCAGTCCACACAACAGACAGAGCGCCCGAGGGATTTGTAGGAAATCTCTCTGCCTAGAATGTTTTCAGAGTCTGGAAAGACCCAGAGGCTGGGGAAGAAACCCCTCTGAGCAATTTATTGGCCACCTGCTCTTGATGCCATGGAGGTAGCGATACTGAGAGACTCACCATCCAGCACCATGGACAAGGAGAACAGGCTGTCCAGGACAAATTTCTTCCCCTGTTCTGCTCTCAGTTACTGGCGATGGCAGGAACCTGCCCAGAAGGCTTCGAAGGGCTGAGCGATGGGGGTGCTATAATTCTGTCCCCTGCCCACCCCACATCTCAGTCTCCCTGAACATGATTCAAAGCAATGTCTAGCAAGAAAGCTACCGACTGCCCTTCCTGTGTAATCAGCTTCACCAGGAGCTCAGTAGTGAATGTGGTCAGTGACCACCAAGGGAAGGCAGCCCCAAGGTTGCCGTGGGTATAGGGACCTCCGGCACATCTATCTGGCTGACTTCCACCCTGCCACCCTCCTGTACTGTGTACGGCCCCAGAGCCAGCCGGGGCTCTTGTAAAATTAACTTAATTACTCAAAAAATTCATGAATATGTTCTTACTGTAAAAATTAAAAGTGAATCTTCTGTGGCCTTCCCTGTTCCAGTCCCCATACATTACCACTGGGGTGTGCAGCCCTCCAGACACTTCCCTTGTATTTAGATAGGAAATGTAAAGCATTGCTGGGGTGGGTTGTGGTTGTTCTTGCTGTTCTTGTCGTCTACGTAAATACAACTCGGATGCTGCTTCGCTTCTCAGAGGTGAGCTGTACATCTTATATCTGTTCACTATTTTCTCCTTTCCTTAGTGATGGGCAGTTTGGTTAATTTTGGACATCACTACTGCTGCACCATACTAATGTAAGCATCCTTCCGTGTGACTCCTTGGGCAATATTTTTCTAGTGTATACATTTAGAGAGAGAATTCGGGAAGAGCAGAAGATCTGCACCTTTTCAGTCATACTAGGCATTACTAATCTGTTCCCCTAAGGGTTTGCAATATGTGCAGCCCCACTCAGTCTCCTGCCCTCCCCTCCCCACTCCACAGTGCTTTATATTGTCAGATTCCAAAGTTCTGCCAATTTGGAGCATGTGATGCTGTTTTCTTTTACCTGTCACAGACAGCTGGTGAAACTGAGCAGCTTTGGGTTTGGGGCCATTGGATTTTATCTGAGAAGTCCTATCATTTGCCCATCTTTCTATTGAGATGTTGGTCTTTTATTCTTCATTTGTAGTTATCTATATATTGACACACATATATTTTGGATACTAGTGCTCTTAGTTACCTTAAGTGTTTCAAGTCATGAAGGCTATTTCTCCTTCTCGAAATTCTCTTCCTCCTACTTTCTCATTTTTCTACTTGGGAGCATCCAAGTACTGCCTAGGAAGTATCTTTACATCTGGCACCTTCTGGGGACGTTTTCCCCATCTCACCTCTACAAAGCAGAAAGCCCCAAGTCTGACACTCCCTGCTAAGAAGCTAAGTGCCCTTACATTCTGCTTTCTTAGAGCTTTATGATTAATAAAAGCCATGAGTTCTGATTATTCCAAAGGACAGAGCTGGATTGCACATGCTCGCACCTCTTCTCTGGTGTGTGTGGAGGACACAATTAATTAATCAGTGAACTCCCTCAACCCAGTCTGGATTTGGCCTCAGAATCCTTCCTAACAATAGTGACCACCACTACGCCATTGGAGTTTGCATGTAAGAAAATCTATATACTGTCTTTGCCCCTGTGTCATCAAGTACATCTTAATCATCCCAGTTAGCAGGGGAGTCAAAGCCTCTCCACTTCACAATGATTATCATTAAAAAGAAAAACCCAGCTGATTGGTTTGACCACACCATTTGGAAATATGATTATAACAACAAGCTAACATTTAGTGAGTGGTTACTACGTGCCAGACATGGTGTAAAATGTCTTTTCTCATTGAACCTCAGGGCTCAATGGAATTGAGTAGAATAGTGTCATGTCCTGGGATAAAGGCAAAAATGGTCCCTCTGCTGCTTTCAGCCCGACCCTTCCTCTCCTAGATGTATGCTGCCAGACATCAGCTCTTCTTTCCACCTGCACCATGGTTAGTTAGCATGCTTATCTTCTGAGATGTTCAAGAACTTACTGGAGCACAGTGAGTCTTCTTGCCTTCATGATCTGGAGTGTAGATCTTAGCTCAGCGGGAAAAATGATAGAATGACACTTCACTGGATAGTCATGCCCACCTGGAGCAGGTGCTAAGGGGGGCCCGGCAGACCTGCCTGTAGCAGGTTGTGATGCTCATCTCTGGCTGCTCTGAGTGCCGGGTGGTAACAAGTACACACATCTCCCAAGAATTGTCCTCAACCCTTGGGAGTCACCTCATCTGGAAATACCTGGGAAGCAACCCCCTTTCCCCTTGAGGTGGCCTCAATCAACGGCTGACTGAAACGGCCAAAACCCCTTGACTCAAGGCGAGGCAGCTCTTCGTGTCATTGACACTCCAGAGCTTCTTCCCAATGGGACTGAGGATAGACTCCAGCTGAACCGTATGGTACCATTGCCGGGCTTCCTCCCCTTCCTCCTCCACCTCCTCCCCACCAACCCACAGGTTCCCTAGGAGACCACTTCTTCCAAAAATCCTTGGCTTGAATTCTCTAGGTACGCTTTGTTCCAGCATCAAAATTTCTGAGTATCTTTACTTAAAAACCATCGGGCTTTATTCAGTTATCAATTACCCAAAAAACCACGCAGTCCTCTCCTTTTGCCTTTGCATTTATAAACAGACCCTTAATGCTGAAAGTTCTTTGTTCCTTCATCCTCAGATATCCTATTAAAATAGGAGGCAAAGGTCATCAGACCAATTTTTGATATGGAAACACCAAGTTGCAGATAGGAGGACTTGTTCATGAAATCTCCATCTAGCAAATGTCACAGCTCACCTGGTATTTGGGCTGAGTATCCTTTTCTGTCGAGCTGCTTTGGGCTTCAGGCTGAGCCTTATGCACCACGCCTTCACTTCCTTGGATCAGAAGTCAAGCCCTGCCCTAATGCGACCAATGAGTCCAATGTGGCCCATCCCACTTTGGTCAAAGTCATCAGGAATTTTCTGGGTTCTGTCCTTTTCTCAGGGGCTTCTTCAAGTTCGTACATTTCAGGGGCTGGTTGGGCAGCTAGTCAGCTTTTGCTGTCTTCCCTCTGATCTTGCCGGCTGTCTCCCGGACAAAGCTTTATCTAATTCTCCCTGCATCTCCCTAGCAAGCGGAAAGTGTATGCAACAACTCCGGACGGAGCTTCTGGTCAACCTGTCCTTTCCTACCCCTCACTTGGGGACAGATGCCTCTTTTTAGAATTTCATTTCAAGGCAACAAACTAGCTGGAGGTTGCCAGGTAGAAAGGCATATCAAGAGAGCAACTGAGCAGCAATTATTTAAAGCCCAGGTCTCTTTCTCTCTTTTGCATCAATATCTGAGACGATGACTCTCTCTAGGGAGGGCGGTGAACCCTGTGCTCTCAGGACTGTGATGTGAGGCCAGAACTTCAAAATGGCAGAGGACGAGAGGGAAGAAGAAGAGGGGAATTTTCGTGTTGCAGCAGGGCGGTTTCCAAGTTCATGCCAATTTATTCCACAATAAGAGCAATCCGCCTCACTTTGCCAAATCATGCAATCCTTCTCTCCCCATTACATCAAGGAACGGGAGATGGTAACAAACAGCATTACGACATCACAAATCAATTTTATTGAAAACGTATTAGGTTTCAGTAAAATCGAAGGATCAGACACCGGAAGAGAGGAAGCCAGGGGAGAGGAGACAGCGTACCAAGATTTACTTCTGAGTGCTACAAAATATTGAACTAAAAATAACATTAAAGATGAAATTTGTAATGAATCTCAAGCTGCTAAATTCCCCAAGGCTGGGTCTGCCAAAGGCTTTGCTGCAATCCTCTGTTCTTTCCTGTCTTTATTTAAATATTTTATACAGTTGTCTATGTTCATGTGCAGCGTGAACTGTCATGTATATTTCAGCCCACTCTAAAATGGATCTTAGGCTACCTCAAGCTGAGCACTGCATGGAGTGGGTCTGAGCGGAGAGGTAGGTGGGGATGGGAAGGGTAAATGAAGACAGATACTTAATGTACTTGTTGTGTACTTAGATTTGGCTGTCATGGTTTCTGCCTTAAACCTGATTTGTAATTCTATGGGTTTTGTGACATTATAGTGAGATGAGATGTGCGTAAGACTCCCATTTAGCAGGGACATTGATGGACATATGAGTTAAAGAGAGTGGTTGACGGGGAGAGAGTCCGGATTTGGACCCCGAGGCTTAATGCTCATGGAAGAACTTGCTCCATCTGTAGCCGTAGTATTTCATGCTTTTCTGTACATTAGACTTTGCCAAAGTGAACTTTTGGAAGAATAAAGCATTTCCAAGATAAATTCAATTTTCTCTAGTGTTGAACTTAACTTTCTATGTCACTTAGTGATTTACTCGGGTCTGGGTGAAAGTGTGCATTTTGCTGGTTCTCACACCGAGGGGGAGGATGGGGAGTGGATGGGGGGCCAGGGAGAAAGTGAACGAGGAGCATAGGGCAGTGGGTGTGGAAGGCCTGGGAGGGCCCTCTTGGACTCCTCACATAGAAGCCTGTGTGTGTGTGTGGGGGGGTAGGTGTGGGGACGCGTCCTCCATAAAGTTCCTGTTTTGTCCTAAGAGGCCGACAGGCTGGGTGCCTGGCACCTCAGAGCACCGCACGCAGAATCTGACGAAGCACTCTGTTCTGGGCAAGGCAAGTGCGGGGTGGAGGGTAGGGTTCCTTGCAGCCCCCTTCCCTTTCACAGGCTGCTGTTGCCCAAGTGCCACCCAGACTCGGTCATCAGACCTCCTGGTGGTGCCTTTCCCTGCAGCCCGAAATAGGAGGGACCGCTTCGGACCGCTTCTTCTCTCCCAGCACCCAGTAGAAGGAATTCCACTCCATTCTGCTCCTGGTCCTTCCCCCTTCCCCTGACACATTCCCGGAGAAAACTCTCATCCTGGACCAATCAACACCTTCACCTTTGGGGGCTCCCTCAAGTGCTCCAATTTCTCGTGCTGTTGCTGGGATCTGCAGGGTGTCTCCTAAGATGGAACGATGGTTCCCGTAGAAACATTTGTGGGGGCAAAAGGAGAGAGGTGTAGAGGGAACCCCAGGGCCCCAACACTGGCTTTTCTCTAAGAGATCTACAATAAATATAATCATATTTGGCTTTTCCAGTGTGTACCCGGAATACCCAGAGCTGAGTGGCTTTCTCCCCTCACATCCTGCTCCTCTGTCCCCGCTTTAGGCTCCCCTCTTATCTCTGTGTAGGACCCTGCAAACACCAGTGCAGTCAGACTCTCACTGGAGTACCATGATGGGAACTCAGCCAACCTTAGTATCGGGGATTGAATGGTCCTCAAAATACTATGCCCACATCCTAGCCCTCAGAATCTGTGACTGTGACCTTGTTTCAAGGTCTTTGCAGATGTAATTAAGTTAAGGCTCTTTGATGAATTCACCCTGGATTATCTGGGGGAGGGGAGGGCTAAATCCAATGATAAGTGTCCTTACACAAGATGGAAGAGGAGAAGTCAAGGACAAGACGGAGGCAGAGAGTGGCATGATGCGGCCACAAGCCAAGGAACACCTGGACGCCCCAGAAAAGCCAAGGGACAGATTCTCCCCTGGAGCCTGTGGGGGGAGCACAGCCTGCTGACACCCCCCTGTCAGTTTACCAGAATGGTGGGAGAACGCTTGCCCGTTGCATTGGGCTGGCCAACGTGTGGTGATGTTATGGCAGCCCTAGGAGGCTCATGCATGCTCCAACTCCTGGTTTCTTCACTTATATGGGAGTGATCTCACGTGCACGTAAACTTTGAGACGTGTGGACATGTCAAGGTGAGGGGGAGGTCACCAAGAGCTGGCATGGCACTGCCACTCAGGGATGGAATCCTCCTCCCTTCCCAACAGCCCCTCTCTAATAGCCATGTATTATGGACAATCGTCTTGGCCCTTGGTCTTCCCTTTGCCTGCAGGAACCTTGACCACCTTCAAACGGCACTGAAGCTCACTCATTCTGTCTTAAACAACCAAGTCAACTCTGACTCGGAAGGACGGCCTTGCCTCTGGGATGTGCAGCCAGGCCCCAGGTCACTCCCTCAGCTTCCCTGTCTCCCTCAGCAGACCAGCTGTCCCGGCCTCTTTAGGACAGAAGATAAAAATCCAAGGGTCCCCAGTGACTATAACCAGCACGTCGATGGGAGGAGACTGGTTCCTGGAACCTCCCTACCTAACTGTGCAGGGAGGAGGTGACTGGCACAGCATGGGTCAGACATCCACTCTAGTTTCACTTCACAAAGACCATGGCGAGAAGGCCATCTAGGGCCACATGGCCCCCAAGCATCAGTGTTGGCAACTGGGGTCTGTTCTCGGGCAATGGGGCAGCGGGTAGGGCAGATTCCCTCCTTCTGCCTAAAAACCTCAACCAATGCCCATCATCCCATCCGGTCATGGGCTCTACAATGGGATAGATTTCTCTGGGGGGGATCAAGCCTGGCCAGGCCCTCCCCCAGTGGGCTTCTGTGGTCCTGGTTTCTCTGCAGTGATTTGATTTTGCAGGTAATAAAGAGGGCTGTGTGGCTGGGGATGAAGGGCTGGGGTCTGGGGGACAACTTCACTGTGCATCTGTAGGAACCCTCCCTCTGGACCCATGTTGGCAACAGAACTCTCCTGGGGAGTCTTGTCAGGTTACATGTATCTTGAGACTTCTGGAGAGTGGGACCCATCTAAGCGTTGGGACCATCAAGAACCCCCAAGGCCTTGGAAGAAGCCAGGGCAGAAGCCAAGGCTTGCCGCATCTAGAAAGACTGGAGGGCTGCCCTTTTTCTCTCCCTTCTGCACCCAGCCAGGCTCTGCCTGCACACTGGTTTATCCTAGATTAAGAACTCAGCTATTTAGTAGAAACGCCTGGGCATGGTATCCACTATCTGGGGTCTTTATCCATGCCTTTCCCCTTCCTGTGTCCTCAGTCAGGCTCTCTGGGCCTCAGTCTCTTCGTCTGCAAAATGGGCATGCTAAGGCCAGCCCCTGCTGGCGGTGAACATCCCAAGAGGTGCTTTGAGAAGGGAAATCATTACGCTGACACAAGGCTTCAGCACAAATCAGGGTCACAACGCAGGGTCCTTTGGCCTTCTTATTTTGAAAGCAGAGTTTTCACCTGTGGGTGCGGAGTCGAGCCCCTGGGACGCCCGGTCGGGGAAACTCTGGGAGTTGGCCTGGTGTTCCTTCTCATACAGAGAAGAGTCAGGCACGGGCGGGGCGGCCCGCCGGGGCGGCCTGCCTGTCTTGCTGCCGTTCTGCTAGGTTAACTCCCAGTGGGAATGTGCCCTGCCCTGCCCTCTCTTTGTCCCCTTAACCTCCCTGTGTTTCCTCACTGACCCTAGGCGTGCACTGACTTGTGACCCCTTTGCTGCCGGCAGAATGCAGGCATTCACACGCAGGGACGACAAGGTGATGATTAGCTCTCAGAAACCTTCGCCAAGGGGCGGGGGTGGGACCGGGCTGTCTCCTGGGGAGGCCACAAAGCCGCAGCCTGATCTGTGACCCCGGGCTCTTGCGTACCCAGGAGGACACGTGTCCTGGGGAAGTTGGCCAAAAAGTGGCTGAAAGGGGAAAAGGGACTGCACATTTGTGGACTGAATACTGAAGTCAACAAGCCGACATCTAGATACCCGGCCTCTGCCTGGTGACCAAGGAAAGCACGTGTTCTAGGCACAACAGCCCCCCAGAATGTCAGCTTCTGTCTTAGTCTGTCTGGGCTAGTATCACAAAGTACCACAGATGAGGTGGCTTATAAACAACAGAAGACTGTTTCTCACAGTTCTAGAGACTGGGAGTCCAAGATCAAGGTGGAACTCTGGCAAAGGCCTTCTTCCCAGTTCCTGGCCATCACCTGCCCTCTGTGTCCTCACATGATGGAAGGCGTTATAAGGCACTAATCCCATTCATGAGAAACCGATCCCCATGACCTAATCACCCCCAAAGGCCCTACCTCCTTGCAACATCATCTGTGAGGGGTAGGATTTCAACATCTGAATTTTGGGAAACATTCGCATTTAGCCCACAGCAGGTCCTAACCCCTGGAGCTGTGAATGTCACACCAGAAGGAAAAGGGGTCTTTGCAGATGTGATTGAGTTAAGGATCCTGAGATGATGATATTATCTCGGGGATCCCCAAATGCATCCCAGGTGACCTTATAGGAGGGAGGCGGAGGAGGTTTGCCCATGCAGAGAGCAGAGACAGGTTTGAAGATGCTGGGATTGAAGGTCGCAGTGCCACGGCCACCAGCTGGAGAATGTCGACTGCCACCCCAAAGCTAGACGAGACAAGGGGTGGATTCTCCACCAGAGCTTCCTGAGCAAGCAAGACCATGCCAACACCTTGATTTGGGCCCGGGGATGCTGATGTTGGGCCTCTGGCCTCTGGAAATGTGAGAGAATAAACGTCTGTTTAAGAATAAACGTCTGTTTTAAGTCCCCCAGTTTGGCCCATTTGTGACAACAACCCCAGGAAGCTAATACAGCTCACTCCAGTAGAACCGGTGCTTACGGCGCCCGCTCCTAGGGTCACAGGCTGGGGCTCTGCACTCCCAAGCTCCAGGGAGCGGGGGCACACTCAGACCTGTCTTGCTCCCTGACTCTCTTCTGGAGGGCCAAGATCATATGCTGTGCATCCCTGTGTGCCCAAAACTCAGCCCAGGGCTTGGAACAGAAAAATGGACATAAAATTGGTTATTTTGAATTATCAGCACATGTGAGCAGCTAATGAAAAGTGGGTTAGTAAATTAATAGAATGGGGTCTATCGCACGGATGGCAGATATCTTAGAGCATCATATTATATTGCTATTTGTTTTGCATTTTGATGGGCTTCTTCAAACATGTGCCTTGCCTTCCCAGCAAGCCTTAAAGGCTGTTGAAGGCAGGGACGTCCTGCCCTGCAGCAGAGATCTGCACAGGGCTTAGCACTCAGCAGGTGCTCAATGACGATCCACTGATTGATTAGCTGGTGACGGACTAAACACCTGGATCCAGCTGTACCTGAACTTGCTGTCCATTTGTCTACCAATATGTTTCATCTAATCCAATTGGAACTAGCTGTCTCTCACCTGCCATCAAAACCAGCGGCAAATACAGAATGAAGTGCACAGTCTCAGAGCTAGAAGGGAATGCAAATTGATTGATGAGCGTCCAGGTGAAGAGTGGATACTTATTTGCCTTGCAAGGACATCTACCCATTGACTTCAGGTGGACAGGACTGCGAGCCTTATTTTAAAATGTAGAATGACAAGAGTCTCAACCTTCAGATTCCATAACTCTGGGGAAGGCCCAGGAAGCTGTGTTTTTAATTAGGTTCTGAAACAAGGGCAAAGGGCCATTGGTTCCAAGGCCACCTATGAGAGGAGACATTGACAAAGATTCCTGAAATAGAATTAACGAACCTTTCAGCTTTCCGTGGACCTGCCCCTGACGTTGCAAGTTGGCTCTCTGCTTAAACGTAGCCATGAGTTTAAAAATGTGGAAGTGATGAACAACACAAAATCATCTGGCTCCATTTGGGGAGGAGCCCAGCTGGACATCAGTCAGGACCCATTTGCATATGCTGAGGCTCTGGAGGAAAAGCAATTGTTCAGGAGGAAGCATGAAAACGCAGTGTAGAGAAAATTGCAACAAGGCACTGAGTGAGCACAGGGTGGACACCCTGAGAGATTTTGGTATAAGCATGTCTTTTTTTTTTTCAGGGTTGGCAATTATTTCTGAAAATTATGGATTTGGGGCATTTGCTTGGGTCGAAGCAACTGCCACTCTAGAGGCCAAACTCGGGGCCAGAAAACATGTGCTTTTAGCTGAGTGTTTTTTTCTCTGAGACGGGGCACGTCCTCTGCCCAGAGACCACCCTCACTCTGCCTCTCCTGCCTGGAGGGTTACACATCTGCCCTGATTTACCCTGGACATGCAGCGATCCCTCGACCATCTGTGTGAGAGCGGATGGGGTGCATGGCAGAAGTCACAATGGTAAACAAAGGAAAAGCTTGAAACCGGGAGTCAAAAGGGCTCCTTCCCCTCCCAGGGTCCTCAGCATTGCCATTGTGAAATGAGGAGAAGGGGCTCCATCAACCTGGGCACTCGGCACTGGGGGGAGTTGTAAGGGTTTGAGGCAGTGCACGGACAGCCCGTTAAATAACAGTAGACACCATGTTGAGAAACGTGCCCATGCTTGAATTCTTTCTGTCCCTCTGCTTACATCAAGGTCAAAGACACCTTTGACATCGTTCTCACAGTTTGCTCATCTTTTTCGCAAGGGAATAGACATAAGGCTCAGAACTCTAGGTAAGCGGAAGTTTCTAGCTAGCATTTAACAATGTCGTCTTGTTCCCGTTTTATTCTAGGCAAGCGATCATGGTCTTACACTCATAGTAGTGATATCAAAGGTTCCTTCCAAATAAATGTGTGTGAGTATGAAGGATGGGGAAAATGGAAAAAATGCGCTGGTAAATCCAGGTGCGGATGTCAGGTGGAGAAGAGTAGCAGACACCTGGTGCTTACCTGGGGATACCTGAACCATCTTGTCCCTGAGAACCTTCCCAGCCCATCGTTTTGCAAGGCTTTCTAAGAACCGGTCACTGATTTCAACCAGCCACTTCTTGTCCCTCACTTCCATTTAGGGGCTAGACCTTCAGTGACCACAGACCATCTAGCACAAAGATTGCCTTTCTTTTCCGGCTGAAACCTCCAACCTCCAGCCATAGCAAATGCCCCCTGTCTCTCATCGCATTCATGAACGTCTGCACCATCTTGGATTCCCATGACACAGATATTTCCATCCAAAGACATATTTGGGTGTGTGTTCTACATCAGAACCCAGCAAGTTTTTCCTTCTGCCTGTTTATGTTAAAAATGCTCATTACGATTCAAATTACCTTCAAATTATGCTCATCTGGATTTCTGTGCTTTATAAAGACTCCCATGCCTATCTCTTCCTGAGGTTATAAGTTAAAATATTTTTATTATGATAGAAACTGCTTTAAAGACTCCACAGACATTTGCTAAACTGTAGATAAGACAGTTTCATGCTGAATAAGCTCTCCCTCACAGCCCACTCTGAAGGAAGGAAAACTGAGGCCTCGAGGGAAACTGACGTTGCTTCAAGAATTAACGTGAGGCTCTGTGTGCTAGTTCTGGTGGTACACAGGGCCGACACCGCACACTGTGACTGTGGGTTAACTTCACCCGTTATTGGTAGTATGGAGTGAGTCACTAGCACTGACCATCCTCAATATGAATGCTTGCATTCTCAGACCTTCATCGGCAGAGAAATGGTACAGGGAAATACATTTTAGCTAATATGAAAGGGAGCTTTCCAACACTGAGTTTTCAGCAAAGAAATACACTGACTTCAAAGGTAGTGAGTCTCAAGGTACCTTAGAAGAATGCTAATCCGAGGCTTGATGACCAGCTGCGGTTGTAGAAGTGAATCAAGCATGGGTGCAGAGCCCCCATCCTCTTCCAGCCCTGGGACAGTACACTTCATCCCTTGTTTGACACCAGGTTCAGTGGCAAGTGAAAGATAGCCCACTCAAATTAAAATAGATGAAATGTATTGGTAGACAAAGGGACTGCAAATTCAGGTATAGCTGGATCCAGGTGTTCGGTGACATTATCAGAAAGCCATCACTCCTCCCCTTTCTGCTTTCCCAGTGGTGTCCTTCTCCAGAAATCAGCAGAGATGACCCCCAGCTGCTCCAGGCTAACATCCCATCAGTCAAGCAATCTGAGCAGGAGAAAGTCTTTTACCCAAATGGTCCAACAAAGTTCTTGAGATTTTCCTAAGAACATCATCAGAAAGACTCACAAAAACTTATATACAAGAATGTTTTCTCTCGTATCTACTTTTTTTTTTTTTTGCAAAGTAATTAAAACACCTTAAATTTCCACTGCTGGGGGACTGCTTAAATGAATGGTAAGAGAGCCAAATAGTGGAATACTATGCAACCAGAAAAAGGATACTTTCTGAGAATAATGATACAAAAGCATTCTTGGCATTGTTTAGCAAGATGCATAATAATTGATAACGATTAAGAATAACATAAATTAGTAATTATAATGAGTTGATAAATAATAAACTCTCAGTTTTGTTACAAAATATTTACTAATAAAAAATTGGGTGCAAACTGGATGCTGTGCCTGTTCTGGATAATTCATGACCCGTTCCTCCCACCTTTTTTTTTTTTTTAGGTCATTTGGGACTGGCTTCTAGGAGCATGTGAGTCATGGCCACATATCTGAGGGCAGGAAGGGCAAGGTTTGGCAGGAATGACAGGAGAGTACACTGCATATAAGAACTGAGACAGATACATTCATTTATTTGCTGCGAGCCCACTGTATGTGTGTGTGTGTGTGTGTATGTATATATATATATACACCAGAGGCTCAGAACACAGTGCTCATCAAGGGACACGGACCTGGACTCATGAACCACAGAGGGTCACAGACAGTCAGTAATTGTGAGCAGGTATGAGGCCATGGGGTGCTGCCCACTCAGGAAATGTCTCATGTGCTATTTAACAACTAACACCCGATATAATGAATGAATGAATGAATGAATGAATGAGTAAATGCTTCCCCCCACCCAGACAGGCCAGTTGAGCTGTGCCAGGTCTGAGGGGGCGTGTTCAGAGGACTCGGGCCCAAGACCTCTGTGGCCCTACTGGCTGGCGGCCCAGCAGAAGGGGCTGGGGACATGAGCTGGAGAGCCAGGAGTCTGCCTTCTGTCGTTCAGGCTGCCTCGTGCAGACAGAGTGGGGCTCGGGGTGAGGCTGGAGGGCAGCTCCAGAGAACAGAGAGCTCCAGAGAACAGAGAGCTCTGATAGACAGTTTCTGGTCCAAGAGGGCAAACTATGCGCCTTGGGGCCAGGACCTGCAATGCTGGGAGCCGGGGAAGTCACACCGGCCCCCACCTCTGGAACAGGTCCTGGAGGGGCCTCTGCTCTGAGAGCCTGGGGATCCCCTCGGGAGGCCTGAGTCAGCCAGACCTGAATCCCGCCATCAGTGGCTTGCCTGTCCTCCTGCCCTGCCTTAGGCCAAGATAGTACATGTGGCGGCTCTCACAACTGCAAGCACGATCTCGTGCAAGACAAACGGGAGCATCAAACTGGCGAGCCATGGTGCCAGTCAGAGGTCTAATGGAGGTCTAGCCAGAGGCTTAAACTATGTCACGAGGACTCGTTCACAGCATGGCTGGCCTAGGGGCCAGCACACGCCCATCAGCGACCCCAGGACCACACCTTCCTATCCACCGCCACGACCGGAAAGCGAATCCTCTTTCCCAGGGGTTCAGGTGCGAGTCCTGCACCGTACTCTCCGCGGCCCAGACTGGGCAGGGAATCCTCCCGGCTCCAGCCTCAGGGTCCTGGCCGGAGGATGCTGCTTGCTGATTCGGCTGGACCAAGGCTCTTCTTCCTGGAACTGGGGGCCAGTGGAGGGGGAAAGGGAGGTGCTTTATCACCCCACCCAAATGTCATGAATGGAGAATATGGGAGAAGTGCTTCCCTTTGAGGCAAACCAGTGGAAGAAGGAGGAAAAAGAGCCGAGCCATCAAAACCACATCTGTCTGAGTCCAGTAGGCAGGACACCCATGGGTAGGCTCCCGGTTCCACCCACGTCCCCCAGCCCGCTGCTTTAGCACCAACAGGGAGCTTCCCCGAGGAAGTGCTGGAGGACAAGGAGAAGGGAGCACGTCCTCCCATCTGCATACTTTTTGTAACATGCTTAGAAAAATCCACCTGTGAAGGCAGAGTTGAGTTTTCCATCCTCCATGCTCATGTTTGCCGTTAAAACAGCCCTGTCCTGGGGCGCCTGGGTGGCTCCCTTGGTGGAGCGTCCAACTCCCAGTTTTCACTCGGGTCATGATCTGGGGGCTGTGGGATAAGCCCTGCACTGGGCTCCACGCTCAGTGTGGAGTCTGCTTCCCCTCCCCCCCCCCCCCGCTCCCAAGGGCTCTCTCTCTCTCTCTCTTTCAAAGAAATAAATACATCTAAAAAACCAAGCAAAAACAAAAACCCCAAAACCAGCCCCGTCCCCTGCTCTGCACAGTGTTGGCTGTTCTGACAAGGTACACCCCCCCGCCCCTTGGGACTCTAATTAGTCTCTCACACTTGCCGTCTCGAACATCAGATTCTGATCTCAGACGAGAAGGGAGTCTGTTTGGGGCTTTACCCTGTGCTTTTTCTCCCGAGTGTTTGCAAAGCATGGCCTGCTCAGAAGTTTTTCACAAAACAGCATTTCTCTCTTTTTGACCAAAAAATTGAATTACATATCTGCCTTTTCTCCCTTTTTATAGAAATATTTATGATCTATCTACTAAATAATGCATCCGAGGACGACTGTAGTAGGACGTACTGGTAGAGGACATCACATAGGATACAAGCCTTAAGTTATGTAAACATAATTAGACTGAAAATCCTACTCCACGGCCCCATTTTCAGGTTTCCACTTTTAAGGTACAGGTTCTTTGTTCGATGAATCAGGGCGTATACGACCGTCCCAAAGATTAAAATTTATTATTGTGGGTGTTTGGATTTTTTAAAGCTTTTCTCCCCTGTGCGCACACAGAAAAGTAAATGTTTTCTTTAATTTCTGAATGTGTAAAACACTTCTCACGGATTTTAGAGGCTCCAGCCGTACATGTGTGTGTGTGTGTGTGTGTGTGTGTGTGTGTGTGTGTGTGTGTGTGTAGAGTTTTCCCTCTTCTGCTCTTCTTTCTGGCTCCTCCGGGCAAGAGAACAGGATCAGGCAGCAAATAAGGCAGTTGATGAGGGAAAGCCGCTCAGGGAGGTAGGAGTCACTCTGACATGCTCTGAGCAAACTTTCTGGTCTTCCTCCCCATGATCCATGTTACCACTAACACTGCCTTTCCCGGGAGGCAATCTGCGTGCCCCCCACTCTGCCTCCGGCCCAGAGGCCTGGCCAGTTTGCACCATATGACTAATTCCAACTACTTGTCATGGATCAAATAGCAGCAAAATATTTCCAGTTGCCAGTCTCCTGTTTTCCAACTGTCCCTCTGTTATCCGTCTAAGTAAACATTTGTTCTGCTTATCGTTTCTGAGCAAAGACATGAATCACTTGCCTAGGAGAAACCACAGCCGCAGCTGTTGCCCGTTAGGAACCGACATGTGGGAACGGGGCCTGCTAAACCCGACTCCAGAACTCAGATTGCTTTCGGTTTGGCCTCGTTCTAGAAAAGGAAGCCTAGGGCACTCCGCTGAACTAGCAGCTGAGACGGGCCTATGATTCTGTGGTAGGACATTTGAGCAACCAAAAGCCCCCTACTCAGAAACTGTTCCTTCTACTGGTTTGCCAAGGTGCCTGCCATCCCATCCTTAGTGGCTATCCTTTGGAGGAGGATGCTGTCTTCAGAAGGTTCTGGAACAGTACTGAGATGTTGCCTGAGGGTGGTACACATGGACTGGGTTGTTCTCATGGCAAGCACCTTGCTGAGCCTTCTGTTAGGTCCCGGCTTCTAAGGAAGGATGGGGGAGAGCCTCAAGTGCGTGGGCTCTCAGGGTGTGGGGACATGTCTACTTTTGCAGGAACTCACATGAATAGGCTCTGTGCTGGGCATTTCTATATGCTTCATATAGAAGATTTAAGTCTTAAAACCCAACCAGGTGGCAGAAAAGGTGATGTCATCAAAGAAGGCAACAGACAAAGAAACACAAGTTTTAGATCAGGGAAGCCTTCAGGCCTGGTGGATTATCCACGTGGTCCTTGAAGGACGAGCAAGGCTGACCGAGGTGGGGAAGTGGGAGGCCAGTGCTTGGGCAGAGGAACCAGCTTCTGTGAGGGTGGGTGAGACAGGGATGCCTGGGTGTCATTCTCCTGGACAGGTTTGGAACTGAGAAGAGTTGGTGACACAAAATCTGAGGGAGTCCCCAACCCCTCCCAGGGCTCTGGGTCTAGGCCAGACACTGTCTTCCCTGCAGGAAAGGCAGCGAGCTCATCAGATGATTCTTCAAGGCCCAAGTGCCACTGGTCTTCTAAAGCTCAATGCCTAACAGGGATCTGTATACGATAGGTGTCCAATAAATGCATATTGATGGGGATGGGAATAAGTTTAAAGATAGTCTCCATCAGCACAACTTAAAATTTTTGCTCTATAAAAGGCAATGAAGGGAATGAAAAGGGAAAATATTTGCAAATCACCTGCTCAATACAATAAAGAATTTGCATCTTTAATATATAAAGGACTCTGAAAACTCAGTAGTATCAGAACAAACAATTACAAAATGGGCAAAAAGACTTCAAGAGATACTTGACCAAAGGATATAAGGATGGGAAATAAGGACATGAATAATGTCCAACATAATTAGCCATTAGAAAAATAGGGCATAAAGCCATGGTGAGATACCACCATGTACATAATAAAACGGCTAATGCAAAAAAAAAAAAAAAAATACTATCCATACCAAGTTCTGGCAAGGTCTAGCAATGGGAACTTTCCTACATTGCTGGTGGGAGCAAGAAATGGTACAGTCCCTCCAGAAAAGGGTTAGGTAGTTTCCTATGAGGTCAAACATACACTTATCATAGGACCCAAAACTTCCATGCTTAGGTGCTTACGCAAGTGAAATAAAAATCTATCTCTACACACACACACACACACAAAAACTGTATACTAATGTTCGTGACAGTGTTTTTCATAATTGCCCATGTGAAAAACACTGTCAACAACCCAAATGGGCTTCAAAGGAAGAATGGATACATCGGCTGTGGTCCATCCATACAGTGGAACACCACTCAGCAACAGAGAAGCAAATACTGCTACATATAAAGATTTGGATGAATCTCAAAGGTATTGTGCCAAGTGAAAGATGTTACTCTCAAAAGGTCACATGCTACATGATTCCACATGTATGGCATTCTGCGAGAGACACAATATAGTGATGAACAGATCAGGGGTCCCCAGGTGTTGGTGGTGGAGGGAGGGTTTGTCTATAAAGAGGAAACAAGAGGGTATTTTGGTGAGGCAGGGAATGAAACTGTTCTATGCCCTGATGGTGGTGGTAGTTACACGAATCTACATATGTGTTAAAATTCACAGAAATCATACAGCATAAAGAAAAAGTGGCCTCCCGATCTGCCCTGTGAGCCTGAAAAGAGAAGGAGCTGGGGTTTGAAAGACGGACTTCCCCCAACCCCCCAAATTTGGGTTGCATTCGCAGACCTGTCAGCTGGGTCTGTTTTGATGATCTATGCATGTTGTGAATCTTCCCATCTTCCAAAAGGACAAGGAGGTGGTCACAAGCTCATGAGTGGGGATCTGGGGGCCCCAACTACTCCCTGTGGAGACTTTATCCCATCTTTGTGATGTCTTCTGATCTACTTTGGGGTTCCAGCCACGGACACATAGCAGAACAAGATCTCTTTCTCTCCCTGTTCATCCTTTGCCATCCTGGCTTCCTCATTCCTGCTCATGACTCATTTCGTCAAAAAAGGGAGCTTGTGTGTTTCTTTGGCTTTCTTCTTCTTCTTTCATTTATTTGCTGTTATTTTTGTTGTTTGTTTGTTTGGGGGAAGAGTACTTAGAAGAGAAGGCAGCAGAAACTTCTTTGTCCTGCTAGCTGAACTCAGACTCGGTAACTACGATATCAGAATGCTGGTGGGTTTGGTGCACCAACAAAAGGAGAGATTAAAGGAACAGAAAAGACGTAAGCTCCAGGAAGCAGCGGATCCAGTGGCTGAAAGAAGTGGAAGAAATCCCCAGGTCAGTGGTGAAGGAAAGCCCCGGATGCCACCTGTGTGGTCACCCAAGTAAGGAGCCGGGTTGGACATCTGGGGGCTGCAGAGGGGATGCGTCTAGGGGCAAGACAAAACTGCTATAGCAGGGGACCTGAGACGTTTGACCTCCTGGGGAAAGGGTACCGAGAGGCTGCAGGTGTGGGCAGCCTTATTCACCTGCACCAAGAAAATCAAGTTTGGCTCTAGGAAAAACAAGGTGAGAATGGAAACCACCGGACCACCTTGGGACACAACTCAACAGTGAACAATACCGACATAATGAACAATGAGTACTCACTGAACGCAAACGTGTGATGTAACTGTCGTGAAAGAATGGGGTGGGGGGGTGAGGAGAGGAGAGTAGGAAGGCCAAGGTCACACCACTAGTAAAAAGAGGACTAGAACCCAAGTCCGTACACACCAGCGCTGTGCTGCGCATCTGTGGGGACGCCCAGACCAGCACCATTCACTGGGCGCAGTTAGGGAGTGTGTGTGGGGGGAGTGTCAATAGCAAGAGAACCAGCGGTCTAAGGGTCTCTCTTTCCCGACAAGGGGGGCAATGACTGTGAACACCCTTGAGGTTCTGGCAGCCCTGGGGGTCCAATTTGATGGGCAGGGCCTTTGCCTCTTGGACTCAGCATCCTCGGTTGTAAAGTGCTCTGCTTCTGGGCTGGTTGGGAACAGACAGACCCAAGCTGAGCTTGCCCAGCCTAGCTGGGAACTGGGACTCTGAAGACCACAGCTGAATCTCCACTGGTCCTTGGAAGCCACGATCCTCTGCTCAGAAATGGAATGAAACCCTGTTTTCACGAGCCTCTGGAGAAAGCTGGACAAAGGTGCTCTTCTCATCAAGCATCCAGATCTGGGAGGACTTCTCTCCTAACGCCTGGACAACAGGTGGGGGTCCTAGCCTGCCTAGACAAGGGGCATCGAGATGAGAGCTCCCCTTCCTCGGAAACTTCAGAGGTGTGTTAGGTCAGAGAGAGGGACCTAGAGAGTTCTGATCATCACCGCATCCCGTGACAGCCAAAGTTAGTAGGCACTCAGGGACTGCTTTGCTTCCCTATGGAGAATCGACATGATTCATCTCATCTCCATTTGCTTCAAGCCCTGTCTGTGAGCCCTTGACTGGGATGTTCTCCTGCCAGAAGTGCCTCCCCACTGTCTGACTCTTCTCCACTTTTCCAGGAAAGGGCTTCGATGGGAAAGTGACCCGCCCCGGGGGCCTGCAGTCCATGACTTCAGAACCTAAAGCCCAAACCGTATTACCCATCTCCTCTTGAAAGCCACCTACTATTTTCCAGTATCGTGTGACTGAGGCTTGTCTTCTCATTTGCTTGCAAACTCCCTGAGAGCAGGAATTGGATTACGTAGGGTAAGCTAAGCTGTGTAACAAACAGAACCAACAAGCAAAGGTTCAACACAGCAGATGTTTATTTCTTGCTCACATGGCAGTCTTCAGAGGGGTGTGTCCATCCATATTGTCCTCCAGGGACCCAGGCTCCCTCTAGTTTGTGCCTCTACTTTATCTTACCCTGGTTCCTCATCACTATCTGCGGCCAGCTAGTAGAAGGAGAAAGAGCACAAAGGGCTCCCAGGGTGCTTTTTACGGGTAGGCACTTATGCCCATAATCCATTTGACAAAAAGTAGTTAAACAGTCACACCGAATTACAAGTGAGAATAAGAGGTATTGTCTCCTGTGTCCCCAAGAAGGGGATGAATTTGGTCCATCAGCGCTTCTGTCCCCCTTGTCCCCTGACTCCTTCCAGAGCCCAGCACAGAGAGGGACCTTCAGAAGATGTTCCACGAGGACTCGGTGAGCTTGGCCTGAGGTCACCTGGGGCTTGGCCAACCTCACACATCTCTGTGGATAGAGGAAACTGGCCAGATCTACCTGAGCTCTACCTGGGACCCCCTCACACCTGTATGTGTCAAGCCTCTCAGAGGAGGTGGGCTCTGGAGCGGCTGTGGTTGCCTCAGAAAACACATCGGAGGTTGCTCTTTCCATCCACATAAACATCATCCTGGCCTCCACCCACAGGGGTGGCGATCTGTGCGGAAATCCATCTCATGGTGCCAGGTGGGTGAGCGTCAAGCACCTACCGAGATGCTGCTATCTGGTCCATCTGTCCTGGAGCAGCTCCTACGGGGGGCGGGGGAGCGGTGGACATGGCAACAATGGCCTTGAAGAGAGTAGTTTTAGTAGAGCCACAGAGACAAAAGCCAGACCAGGCTTTTGCTTAAGCAAAGAACAGAGATTAGTGAGCTGCAAGTGAACTTTCCCCATTAACTGGGAAAAACAAGGCTGAAGGCGATAAACTGTATCACAGCTCTCTCTCTCTCTCTCTCACACACACACACACCTGGACCAGGTACCGCCCCCTCCGTCAGGACCCCTGCTTTCCGCTGCTGCTGTCTCGCCACCCCTGCCCACACCCCATCTTTATTGGCTCCAGAGAAGTAGCTGGCTCAGGATTCAGATGCATCCGTGTCAGGATATGACTGCAGGTGGCGCTCTGTTGCAGAAGGGGCCCTGGAGTAGAAGACAGGGATCCCTCTCAGATGCCCTGCCTTCAGGATAGACCGTGGCTCTTCAGCCCACACCACGGCCAACCCCCCCCCCGCCCCCCCGCACCATGGCCCAAGCCACCACCCCGTGTCGCCCGGACAATTGTCATTGCCTACTCACGGCCTTCTGATCTCGCCGTTGACCCTGAAGTTAATTCTCTGCACCGCTGCCTTTGTGAACTTTTAAGAATGTAAATCCGATTGTGTCACTTCCCTCATTTACACCTGCTACTGGCTTTCTATATCCCCAGCCCCCGGGCCCCCGTCTACTTCATTTTCTCCACAGCAACTCAGTCTACCCATAAGCAGACTTTATTTTTAGTCGTTGTGCTTGCTGATTTTCTGTTGCTGGAAGGCGAGTAAGAGAGGCCTCCGTCCTGTTGGCCTCGGAGTCCCGGCACCTAGGAGGCAGGCTGTTGTTTATTTCAGACACGAGGTTTCTATAGGGCTCCCTTCCTCCACTGCCATAGGGGTGATCTATTCTGTGTGTTTCACTCCTTAGGATTTTGCAGGATTAGACAAGAAGATGAGGCCATCATACCCCACAGTCTGTCGCCGTTAGGCTGCTGTTAAAGGACTCTAATTTTTGCAAGAAGCTTCCCCATCATCAGAGCCCTTTTGAAGTTGAACCGTGGCATCTTCCCCTGAAAACAATACCTACAGCACTCCTCCCAGCGAGGAAAACTGGGAGTCTATTGAAAATAAATTAGTAATGCCTCATTCTCAATGAGAAAGTCTCAGGGAGACTTATAATTTTATTTTTTTCTAAGCGTATAGAATAACATAAATCAAAAGGAGCAATAGTCCACCTCATGTTTTGACTACTTTGACCCACTTCAACCTCTGCCAATTTTTATCTCATTTTTGTTTAACTTTATACATCAGAGTTTAATTTGAGAGCTGGTCAAGAAGACAGTGATGTATAGGTTACATCAAGTGCAGCTGAAATTACCCTGTCCCTGGGGACTTCGGGCTGAAGGGAGGATCCCCATCCCGTTTCAGGGGGTAGAAGAGGAATGGTACACTTTGCCCCTTGAACCCAGCCTCCCTCCACCCAGCAGCCTTCATCTCTGCCTCTCATTTATTGATTTGCCCAGGTTCGAAGAGCTCACGAGATTGCATCCATCCACCGGCTCACACTTCCCGGTGCAGCCCCCGGCTCAAAGCCCCGGCAACTGTGGACGATGTCATTTTAGGAACCAGAAAAGGAGTTCTATTAGCATTGATTTTTCCTCTTTTTTTAAATTGTTATCTTCTCTGGGAAAGTGTGTCCAGTTGGCAGCACAGTGTGGCCAGAGAGAATGCTGGCCTTGCTCTTCTGAATGTCCAGAGCAGTCTGACATCCCCCCCCAGCACCCCCCTCCCCCCGATTACTCGGTAAGAATTGATGCATGCATGAATGAAAGAATGAATGAATGAACGGCTTTCTGCTTCCTCATTAATGTTGCTGTTCCAGCTAGCCTCAAATGTTTTTGGAGAGGATAAACACAACAGATGAGCTGGGTCACTGACTTAAGGACTGGTGAGCTGCTATCCGTCCCAGAAAGTTTCCAAATGTGGCTTTGGGATGCTTGGGACCGGAAAGGACCTTGAGATCCTCCCACTGAACTCTCATCTGTCAAATCAATGTTCACCAAGACAGCCTGGCCAGGGACTGGACAACCTCTATTAAACACCTCTAGGGACAGGCCAATCAAGCCATGACCCACAGGTTAGCATTTTTTAAATGTATATTTCCTTCATAGTACTTACCAGAGTTTGAAATCACATACTTGTGCAATTTGATTGCACAATAACGTAATTGCATTATTTGATTAAAGTCTGTCTCCCCACCAGACCCTAAGAACACTGATAAGTTCTGTAAAGAATTCACAAGAAAAGTCTGTTTGTTCACCTGTATCCCTAGGGATGGGCACAGGGTTAGTATCTAGGGAGCGCTTAATGAATATTTCTGAGTCAATCAGTCCAAAACAAGCTGGGACACAGGGGATGCTGTGATTTGTTATTGGCAAGGCAGGAATGCGGACAACAGGTACAAATGCCCAGGTGTGGAAGTCATATTACACCTGGCCATCTGATCTACCCTCATCCCAAAGTCCAGGAAGGGGGTTGAGGGAGGTAGTAAGAGATTGCTGGATTTGGGCCTAAGGTGAAGATGCCAACACTGGCAAATATTTCTGGTAGATTCCTCGCTCTAGACCCGCATTGTCCCAAACAGGTATCTCTTCGCCGCCCTGTGAGGCTACCGTGTGCTTGAAATGTGACTGGTCTGAACTGCAATGTGCCATACGTGTAAAATACACACCAGATTTCAAAGGTTTATGTGAAAAAATATAAAATGTAATATTAATAATGTTTATATTGATTCCGGTGCTGAAATAATAATTTTTAGATATAATTGGTTAAATAAAATGTATTATTAACAGTAATTTCACCTGTTTCTTTTGCTTTTTTTAAAATATGGCTACAACAAAATTAAGCATTGCCTGTCTGGCCTGCTCTGTATTCTAGCGCTGTTCCAGACAAAAGTCCTTGGAGTAATTCATTGGTCAAGAGCTTCACCTGAGTGCTCGTCCCCAAATTGGCTGAAGGAGTTCTATTCTGCAGATAGTATTGTGTTAGGTACTTCACTGCCTAAATAGAGGTTTATACCTTTGATTTGGTAATTTTATTTTGGGGATGTCATCCTGAAATAATACTCTGAAATGTGAAAAAAATTCTTAATACACAAAGTTCTTAATTATAGCATTATGTAATACGAATGAAAAATAGAAAAGAGCCCAAACAGCTAAATGTCTGTAGAAGAATGGTATTCTGAACTCTGTTACATCCATACAAAGGGAATATTACACAGCCACCAAAAACTCTGTTTACCCCAAATTTGATTATAACATGGCAAAGGGCTGTGACAACACTCAATCAAAAATGCATAAATCAAAACTGCTTAAGCGACATTACTGTAAGTCGGGAGGAAAAGCTTAGAGGAAAGCAAGTGGAGGGGGTCTACCCAACCATTAACGGTTGTCGTCTTTGGAGAACGAGAGGATAAATGACTTCTCTCTTCTTCTTTCCATTTTCCCAACTAAATTTTATTTAATAAGCTTTTGATAAAAGAGAATTATAACTATCGTGTCTCGAGGCAAAAGGGCCCTTCGAGGCACACACGGTCACAAGGCAAATGCCAAGCCTTCTCCGTGAAAGTGCATCCTCTGTACCTTGAACCTGGTGGGTCATTTAGCCTCTCAGCCAAGTCAGGGCCTCCTCCTAAGATCCCACCTGGAGGGCCACAGCTGCCTCCCTGTCCTCCATCCCAGCCCAGAGCCGGAGCCGGTGGGCGCTCTGCAGGAGCGCTCGGCACTGGGCTGATTCCCCTGTGCTGTGCCCGGGAGGCCAGCCTGGGTGGCTGCATGACCTTTGCCAACTAACTTCTGATGGGTTTATCCAAAGGGCAGTCCTGCTGGGAAAATGGATGAGGGGACAGGGCAGTCCAAGGGTGCCATCCCCTGGTCACCTCCCTGTAGGTCTTCTGAAGGTCATGGCTCTAAAGATGCCCCTGGCCACACTCCTGGCCTCCGGCCTCCAAATGCGAACCCCTGCCCTGCAGGCCTGGGGGTTACACAAGTTCGGTGACTCTTCTCTTGCGCTTTGCTCACCTTTCCCTTCACCTTTGCCAACAGCCTCTTTGGGAGATCCTTCTGGATAATCCTAATTTGAGTGCACCCTGTTTCTTCTGTCAGGACCCTGAACTGACACAGGACTCAGTTGGAAATGCAGGGCCCGCGCCACACAGTGTACCGAGAACAGGGGCACGAAGCACATACTAGGAGGTGCGGTGTCCCTGAGCCTTGTGTGTGGAGGGGAGGGGCTGAGCTCTGGGGCCCACAGACCTGAGTTCAAGTTCAAGCAATACCCTCCTACCCCTTCAAATGGCATGAGGTCCTTAGCACGTTCCTTACCTCTCCAGGTCTCACCATCCCCATCTGCAAAATGGGGTGAGAACACCTACATTTCAGTATTGTGCAGGTTCAATGAGATAAGACACCCACACTTCTTAGCTTGTTGCCAGGCGTGGAGTAACCCCCGAGCGCACGTTATATACACGTAGCTATACCATTATTGCTATCACCCACTGGGGCTGTCAGCCTTGTGAGCGCCAATGTCCCTCAGCCCACCACTTACAGAGACTCACTGCTAGAGGGACTAAGCCCTTCCCTCCCCCCCTGGGCTGCAGAGACTGTGGGGAAGGACACCATCCCCACCCCACACTCTGCACTACACTGAGACACCTGCATGAGGGGTCGGGGGTTAGTCAGAGAGAGAGAGAGAGGAAGGGAGAACCAGCAGGAGATAAAGTGTATTTTGAGAAAATCATTTGTTTATTTAAATATTGTACTTATGAAAAATACCAGAATGAGAAATATGGGTATTTGTGGTAATAATCCAAAGGGGGGTAAGGGATATAAATTATCAAAAATACAGGGAAGAATTATAAGACATTTGAAATAAAAATTTGCATCTTTAAAATAGCTCTACTTCAACCTCAGAATGAGTGTATCTTTTAAAAGCTCTTTGAAGACACTTCCCCACTCTCTTTGTCTCTTTTCTTTATAAGGGTATCTTCTCTTTAACTCCCTTTGGGAAACTTCTTATAAATGAGGATTTGCATCTCCAGGGATTACTCTGGTTAGGAAAGTGTTTTATTAAAAAAATATATGTTTGCCACAGAATGCTGAGCGATATAATTAGCTGGTCCCTTCTGTTTTATTTTAAAAGGCTGTATGGCCAAGTTCTAATTAAACATATTCTCAGGACGTTTGAAATGTGAAGGTGCCTCAGAAATGGGCACTCAGATGAAAGAAAAGCGGGTGTGGGGGAGGTAAGTGGGGCTATGGCCACAGCGCACCAGCAGGTTAGGCTCATCTCTGCTCCTGAGTGCACAGGGACCCTGATTGATAAGCCCATCCCAGCTCCCCTTCGGTGGGCCCCTGCCCTGCATCTGGGAGGTGGAGTCCCCTGCTTCCGGGGACATGGATGTGTGACAGGTTCCCGCATCTGAAGTGAGAGTTTCTCCTGTCCCCTGCCACCTCTGACATTCTAGTTGTGCTTTAGGATGGGTTCCTTTGCCTAGTTCTTGCCACACAGCATCACAGTGCTCCAAATGCCCATACTTCATTTTGCTTTGTGGGTTTTGGAATAAAACCTGAGGCCATGGAATCTTGCTCCTGATGGTACTAGAGAAAGCCAGGCTGGCTCAACAGAGAGAGAGGCCATGCTATGTGCTCATTTGTAAGATGGGTAGAATGATGCTTCTCTGTCTCCCTTCGGAGAAGCAAATTCCCTGGAAATAGAAATGCCCTGTCTTGCACGCACCAGGATGCTCGAGGAGCCCACAGGAGCTGACGGTTTCGAAGTATCGCTTCTGAATCCCCCCACTTTGGGGCCCCGTGTAATGCCCTCACTCTCTGTGAAACACTTCCACACCCATTAAAACCTCTTTAGAAGTGAGAGAACTCTCATTCCTTGCTGGTGGGGATGCAAAATGATACAGCCACTTTGGAAAACAGGTTGGCAGCTTCTTATAAAGTTAAACACACTTTTAACATACGACCCAGCACCCGGCGATCCCACTTCTGGGTGTTGAGACCCAGGAGAAACGGACACTTACGTTCACACAAAACCTATGTGCCCATGTTTCTGGCAGTTTTATTCATTATCACCCCAAAACTAGAAATGACCCAGTTGTCCTTTGGCTGTGTGTGGATAAACAAACTGTGGGACCTCCATACAAAACATGGATACACTCCACACACAGGTCAATCTCAAATACATTATATTAAGTGAAAGAAGCCAGACCCAAAAGGTGACATCCTGTATAATTCCACTTATATCACATTTTGGAAAAGGCAAAACTATAGGGATGAAGAACGGATCAGTGCTTCCAGGTGTGGGGGATATGGGAGTGAAGGGCAGAAGGATCCTCGGACTACAAAAGAGCAGCAGGATCGTGTTTTGGGCTGACGGAGCTATTCCAAATGTTAGTTGTGGTGGTGGTTCCATGACTCTATAAATTTGTCAAAACTCAGAGACATTGGGGGAATAAAGGGAAAACTGAAGGGGGGCAAATCACCAGAGGGGGAGATGATCCATGAGAGACTATGGACTCCGGGAAAGAATCTGAGGGTTTCAGAAGGGAGGGGGTTGGGGGGATGGGGTAGCCGGGTGATGGGTATTAAGGAGGGCACATGCTGTAATGAGCACTGGGTGTTATACATACGCAAATAATGAATCATGGAACACTACATCAAAAAGTAATGATGTACTGTATGGTGACCAACATAAAAAACAAACAAAAAAAAGAACCCTCAGAGACCTGTATACCAAAAAAGCGAATATTACTCTATGAAAATTAAAAAATGAGTTTTAGAAACCTGCAGTCTTGGTGGCCAATGTGTTGGCCATTTGAGTTTGACCCTCCCCCCAACCTTTTTCATTTTCTCCTACAAGGGATGCTCATTAACCCAATCAAGGCATGGCATTCCCTGGTGACCGTAACTGGTCCACAGAATGGGGCCCTGAAAACTGAAGGGAAGGATGGAGATCACATGGGTCAGTGAAAAGTTTCTGGTTCTCTTTTCTGTTGGGTGTGGACTAGGAAGCAAGCCATTCTACTCACCATTTGAGGTTCTCTTGAAATCACGAGACCACTGAGGATGAGCTGACGCTGAGAACACAGAGCTAAGCGATCAGAGGGCAGAGCAAACCGGGTTTCTGTTTGTATAATCAAGTCAGAATTCACCACTAGACAATTCCCTTAAGCCAGTGTGAGTTGGGGGCTATATCACTTGCCGGCTAAAGCATCCTCGGAAGTGCACTTAGGGATGTCCTTGAACCATTTCAAGTTCCGAAACAACTTGAAACAACGTCTGTGGAACAACAGGGCATGTACCTCCAACGGAAAATGGGAAAAGGACTTGGACAGGGCCCTCAGGAAAAGGAAATCCAAGTGACCACACACATACCAAAAAGTGCTCAATCTCCTTAACATTCATGGGAACGCAAGCTAAACACAGGGAAACAGCAACCACAACCGCTAGATTAGGAAGCATGAAAAACAAGGGAAAAATAAAACTAATAATATCATAGGCTGACAAGGAGGTAGAACAATGGAAAGACTTAAAAATAGCTTCTGGGAGTGAAAAGTGACATCATCTCTTCGGAGAACGGTTGGGAGTTGTAGATCTACCCTGGACGACCGAGCAATGCTACCTCACATATATGTATCACAGATGGGCTCTTCCACACTTGTGCACAACACATGAGTAAGTGTGTTCACAGTGGCGTTTTTCATAATAGCTAAACAACTGCAAAAAAAAAAAAAGAAAAAACCCTACTATATTGCACTGTATTTGTGGTCTACAGCTTTGAAAATGACCAACTGCATGCAACCACAAGTTAAGTCTCACAGATATGCTGAGTGAAAGAAACAAGACACAAAATAATTCATTCAATATGATTTCACCTGTGTAAAGCTGAAAAACACAGTGACGTGCACCTGAGTGCTAAAAGCACAAAGCAAGGCAATAAAGTGATCACTATAGAGGTCAACATGGTAGTGGCCTCCAGAAAAGGGGGTTCTAATTGTGAGGTGTTGGGGGGGCTTCTGGTGATAGAGTGGTGGTTACCCAGTTGTTGGTTTTATAATATTATCTAAACCATACACATGATTTACACATGCTTCTACATTTGTAACATATCTCACACACAGAAACGTAAGAAGTAAAATAATAATAATAATAATTCAGATTCTAGAGAAATGCCAGAAACCAGTCTGGTGCCATTACTACGGAATGAGTGATTCTGAGTGAGGAATTCTGGAGGAGTGGCTCCAAGGAGAGACTATTTAGAGGGTCCTCAGCTTTGCTGTACTTCATTACCATTTACCCCAGCCAGAGGCCTTTTAGAAGTATTTGCTTTTAAGGAAACATTGTATTCTTTGTCAAGTATCAATCCCCTCTCTTAAGTTTAATATGAGTATGAATCTTATAGAGTGCTCTTACTGAGCTCTTACACTTTAGATCAGATCTGTTCCTTAACGCCAGTCTACACAGACTTAAGGCGAGCTGTTCTATCCAACGGCTTCTGATTTACCTGGAGGTCTTTCATCTTAGAAATTCAACCATCAGAAGCGGACGTGCAGGAGGCCACGCCCAATACCTCTTGAGTCAGGAAAATACGCACTATAGGGTCCAGGCATCAACCACACGCAGTTTCCTTGCAGAAAATACTTTCCAGTCTTATTTGAGTCTATTAACTCCATTTTAAATGTAAATTTAACAAGCTCAGAACTCTGTTTCCAAGAATATATCAGCTTAGAAAGAGAGAAGAGGCAGGAAAGAGCTACTAGAGCCCAGGACCACTGAGAAGCTGACACCGCATAAGAAGACAGATGGAAAAACATCTCAATTCTTCTAGGCCTCTGGGGGCATTTATTGCAGGGACAGCAATGAATTGTTAAATTAGAAATTGACTAAGTCTTTTTTAAAAAATCGGTAACAAGTGCAGTGCCCAACAAATGATTACTATTGAATGTTTAGCACACCTTCGCTTTCCAAAAAAGTAAGTTTTATAGAGATTTTCCTGCAGAGAAGTCATTCTGCGAAAATACTAGGGACATTACAGAAGCCCCCCTTATCCATGGTTCTGCTTTCTGTAGTTTTCAGTTACTCTCAGTCAACCGTGTTCCAGAAGCAGATGATCCTGCTGATGTAGGGACAGGAGGCCCCTAGTCGCTAACGCTACGTCACGGTGCCTACATCACTGAGCTCACTTCATCTCATCATGGGGGCATTTTATCATCTGACGTCATCACCAGAAGAAGGGTGACTGCAGCCCTACCAGACACTTTGAGAGAGAGAGAGAGAGAGGGAGACCACACTCACATAACTTGTATGATAGTACATTGTTAGAATTGTTCTATTTTATTATTAGTTATTGCCATTAATCTCTTACTATACCTAATTGACAAATTAAACATCATGAGTGTACATGTAGAGGAAAAATCATAGGATATACAGGGTTTGTTACCCTTCAGTTTCAGACATCCACTGGGGGTCTTGGAACATATCCTCCTTGGAGAAGGGGGGAATATAGTAATCCTATTCCAAGTCCCTGTGAGTATAGGTGTGTGCACAGACATAAATATTTAAATATATACACGTATATGTACATATACATAGACGTCTATTGGAAAGTACCAATCTATGTTTTGTTGTGAGTGTATGGGTATGTATGCACAGGCGTGTGCGTGGTGGTTTGGATCCCATTACAGAATTTGGGATTTGGATGGAATTCACTCTGATAGCTGAACAATTACGGAGCGGCTGCATCTTCAGAACAAAATGACCTTTTCATCAAGTTACATAACATTAAAGGTTAAAGAATGTTTGAAAGGGAGTTAATACTTTTAAAACATTGGGAAAATTGCCATGCTTTCAAAGACCTGACCAAAAGGAGAAGAAGGTGCCGGGACCGGCAGGTATGAGCACTACTGGGGGGAGGAGGCATGATATATTTGCATTGCCTGTTTCATTGAAAACTATGAATGAACCTACTTCCTCGGAAAATGAGAAGAGGCAGGCCTGTGATCAGCACAGCACAGGAGCTCACGCAAGGAACCCTTAGTGGGCTGGTTCCTAATTGCAATTTCGAAGTCACATTTCTTCCTCTCGCGAGTAGCAATGGCAGAGAGCAAATCAATGAGAGTGTCAGATTTTCCAGGCTTCTATTTTCCATCTGACCTGGATGGCGCCCATTCCAGTCACTACTAACAGGGAAAATAGAAATATCAGTGAGGCTCTTCACCATACCCCTTCCTTTAATTAGCTCCTGGAAAAACCTGGAGGAATCTGCCTTATTTGCTCTGCAAATGCTCACTCTTCCCAGAAAGTCAGGAGGCCTGGCCACCACTCTGTCTCCAGCAACTCCCCTCTTCCTTTCTTTTCGCCCCAGTCCAAGTACCTGCTTGCATCCTGGGGTGCATCCAACCTCACCCCACTTATAAGCCTGTCTTGAGGGAGGTCTGACCCTGGGGCTACCCTTGGCACAGTGGCTGGAGGAGGGGCCACCATCTGTCATCCAACTACCTCCTGCTGAGCTCTTCACCGAAGCACCCACATGCATCAGCCCAGGTGAGCCTCACTAGTACCTGGGCAGTGGGCTCTACTGTGACTTGCCCACGGGCACACACAGCTAGTAACCCCGTTCCTCCTTCAAATCCCTGTCTGACCCTGAAAGCTCCCAGTATGTACACAAAGAGGAAAAGGTTTCAAAGGGCATCTCCAACTTTAATTGGAGTTTTCCTCCCCGAGTCCCTACTCATTGCTTAAGCTGGAGAGAGCTGCCCCTATGTAGAGGTGAAGGAGATGAGGCTGAATGAGGGGTGGGGGGGGATCTGCCTGGGTCATGAGCCCCGGCCCTGCATCACAAGGTCAGAAGTCACATTCACCTGCCAAGTACACATGTGCACACCCACCTCATACCCACCACCGTGTGTTTGACCCTTCTATGCTGCCCGCTGCTATTTCACTCCTAAGAGACACCAGCTAGTTGCTCTCCCTCATTTCTTCCAACTTTTGCCCCTTCATTCCTTGTGCCTCGTCCGCTTCAGGTAGGACTAGGTGCTGGGCTGGAGAGCCAGCTCTCCACTTTCTCACCTTTACTGTCTACCTTCTTGACTCTCAACGACGTGCCCTAGATAGTGCCATCCTCAAGAGGGAGCAGCTTGCATTTCTGGACACTTGAGACGGGAGTGACTCCTTGACAAATTTCACTGTTGGAGAATGACTCTGGCCCATTTTCAAGTCTCATTTGTCCTGGCCAACAGGTGAGGCCGGAGGAGGAGTAAGGAGGGTTTGTGGGCTCAGAAGGGAGGCTTCCTTGTCCTGCCAGGTAAGCCAGACCTCTAGGACGGTCTGCTCCCTTCCTATGCCTGCCCTCACTGCCTTGGGACAACAGGCTTTCTCCTGGTGGGAACCTTAACCCCAGGCATTCAAGGGGGCTGGGACTGAGGATTCTTTCCCAAGCAGGGAGGTCCTTCTTATACCTGAACCTGGCCCATCACCAGCTATTCTCCTGTGCATTCCCAGCAAGCACCTTCTCTTTAGCGAAAACATTCCTAAAAAACCTTAAATGATGCAAAAGACTTCTTTACAATTCAATGCCCCTATTTGGGCAATATATTTTGAAAGTGTTTGTAACATCTTTAAGGTGATCAAAAGTCAAATCTGGTGTTTCTCAAATTTGTATTCAGCAGCTACTATTTTTTTTCTATGTGCATTTACAAACCTTAGTTGGCCAGCCTGGGGCCAGGCTCTGATAACACCACCTGCCCCCACCTCCCCATCATCTCCCTTGCCCCTCGCCCCCTACAGATGACTGCCTGAGCTGAGTGTCTCCTAGAGAGGTAGCTAGAAGGCTCTTTGGGCAGGAACTCAGACTTCCCTTCAGCTTGACCATCTTTTGGTTGGGAGGAAGGGTAGAGATCAAGCCCCCCCCCCCCCCCACACACACACCATCGCCCAGCAGTTTTTGGCTGGGACCTAGTCTAAGCCCTGTTAAGATGGAAAAAGAACAACATTCTCACCAGGCCGCACCAGGGAAAGACAACTGAACTTCTAAAAACTCTGTATTTTAAAAATAAGGCTGCAGGGGTTGGGTGGTCAGGCCCCACGGTACTTGGCACAGGATGGGCTATGGGGTGGAGGGAAGGGGAGAGAGGCTCCGGGGACAAGAGATATCCCTTGGTCCTTGGCAGAAGCCAACCCAGTAGTTTGGGCAAAGCCCCCTGCTAAGTCTGGAGCCACAAGGAGGAGCCAGGCCAGGAGGCCAGCTCACCTGGTGCCTGTGGAGTCCTGTTTTCCTGCACAGCCAGAGGTCAAGCCCGTCCCTTCTATGTGCACTTGCACACTCACACTGATTTCCACACCCCTCCCGGCTGGGCATCTACAAGCTGTGCACACCTCCCTTCAGGCATGCCTTTGCACATTCATAGGAGCTCCTGCCTGGAGGTCTGGGCACTTTCTCCGGGACGAGTTTTCCCAGGGGAGGAGCTCTGCCTGCTGAGGACTATCATCAGCATACTAACATGGCCAGCTCTTCCCAGGAGCCAGGTTCCCACAGCCTAGCTAAGGTCTGCGGCCCCAGGCAGGGCACAGGCTCTGCGGTGCCCCAACCTTGTCCTAGTGTCCAGCGCCCTGGACTTTGGGGCCTGCGTGGGCACACAGTTCTCTGTTTAGGGCGAGTTGAACTTGTTGGCTCCAGAATTTCAATATAGCAGGGCTTTGGTGAAGGTATCAAGGACTTGGGTGGGCAAGGGTCTTGCCTTGAAACTATGTCAATGGAGCATCCATGCTCTTTTAACTTTAGCTGGGTTAGGAGAACCTAGGAAAGGGGGGTTGGGGTGAAGGGGTAGAGCTCTTCTTAAACCCCTTCTTCAGGGGTCACCACCTGCCTCTGCAATCCACCAACACATCCAAGTGCAAGATGTACACGGACACCACAGTGCACCTAGTCCAGGAGGCCAGCCCTGAGAGCACCCTGAACCGACAACCTCCCTGTCCCAACTCCCTCCCTACTCATCATCCCTGGGGCTGGAGCGACCGCCCCCCCCATAGCCCACCTCTAGAGGGCGCTGATGGAGAGGTGGTACTGCGAGCTCCCGAGGCGGGCTCCAGGGGGAGCCTCAGGGACTCCACCCCAACCCCCCCGGCCTAATTTGAATATTTCATTGGCGGCCGCCAGTCTGGTCAATTTATCATGCAAATGCGGGTGCCCTCCGCGCCGGAGAGGAGCCACCGCCCGCGCGGGAGAGCGGCGCCCGATTGGTGGCCGAGACAGCGGCATTTGTAATATTTTTCTTTGGGCATCGGAGTCATTTACCAATGCCATCGTCGTAACTCCAGGCACTGAATCACAAGCCACTTAAAGGGTTTTATTGGCAGCTTTGAAACTTCTTAACATGTTCTTTTATTTTAAACCAAGTGTCAACCTATTTCTGACCTCCCCCACCCCCACCTAAAAAGCTGCAGGGACTACAAACTACCTTGCTCCCTCGCGAACTGTGCCTCGGGTGGCCGCCCCTGCCACAGAGAGGAGGACTCGACCTCTTTGGGGTGAGCGCTCGGTCGACCCGAAATAGAGAACTGTTGCGAATTCTTGTGGGGGTTGGGGAGGAACTGATAGAAGAGGAAACACAAAAAAACAACCGGAGAAAGGAGGAGGAAGGAAGAAAGAAGATGAAAGAGATGGGGGGAAAGAGAAGTGTCAGAAAGAGGAAGACAGAAGGAAGAATTCAGAGCTTCTCTGCAGAGGAGGAAAATCTTGGAGCTGTCAGAGCCTCTGAGGTCAGACCACCTGCATACAAAGAATCTGACCCTCCTGACAACCTCATCCCAAAGAACTCCAGCTCTCCTATGCTGGATATCCTGGAGATATGCACCAAGCTTCAAGAAATAAAAAAATGAGAAAGAACGAAGACCCAGCCCAGTGCCCCTCTCTCTTGTACCTGTCCTACTGAGAATTGCCCTCGGTCTTTCCCGTTTGTAAATTCAGGGAGGAACACAAAACCATAATGTGTATGACAGAAAAGAAGAGCGATATAGGGAAAGAGAAAAGGAAACGAGATTCTTCCTCCTCTTGCAAATTCTCCAGCTAGTTAATGAGGTCACCAGGCATGCAAAGCTGGGCTGTCTGGTCTGCGAAGAGGGAAGAGCGGGTGGTTTGATATCTGAGACCTCCTCCTCCTCCTCTTCCTCCTCCTCCTCCTAGGGTTCCTGCATAGGAGCCCGAATACAGCCTCGCATTGGGCTGCCCTGGCATTGATTTAGATCACGACTCGTGCGGGGCAGCTCTTGCATAGGCGGGAAGAGATGGGCACTTCTGCTTCCCATCTAGCAAAGTGCGGCTCCCTTCCAGCCAGAGGTGAGCCCCACCGCGGCTGCACCCATCTCCAGGGTAGTTTTTTGTTTCTGTTTTTTTAAAGCTCTACCCAGATGGTTTCCAAAAATCCATTTCATCCAGAGTGGGAAAAAACCATGCCACTCCGCAGCGAGTAATACGGGAAATTCCCCGCGCAAGTCAAAGTAGGCGGGTGAGATTGGACTGAAGGGCATTTCGTCAGTAATTGCTCCCTCCGAAGTAGACTTAATGTGTATGTGTCCTCTTTAGACCGAAACACAAAGACATATTTTCTTTATTAAATCGTAGGTCTCCTAAAAAAAAGTTTTTGAAAGTTCCGTAGATGATTGAGCTCGAAAAATAATTACGGAAGAAAGGGGAGTGAGGTCCACATTGAACCCTCCAAATCTGAAGCTGCTAGATTGAGAGCACAGGCAAGCTGGGGGGGGGGGGTGTGATTCCCAGCCCCTCTTAGGAAACTGGAGAAAGTGGTCCCTAGGAATCACCCAACCAGGAGATGGGTATGTAGGAAGACCTGATCCCCTCGGATAACCGTGTTCCCTCCCTCCCTGTTAGGTATATAGTTTTCTTTTTTGTTTTAACACATTTATAACTGCCTGGAAATTTCGAGTCCATAAAAGTGAGGCATTGAGGAGGGGGACCTGCTGGTCCTCGCTTCCTAAGTGGCTTGGCCAGGTCAGTTTCCATCCAGAGTTCTCTAGGTCCGGTCATGCTGGCAGTTCAGGGTGTGCCCGGGGCCCCCTTGCTCTGCCCCTCCCCCAAAAGACCAGGGACATCATGCCTGGCCAGGGAAGACCACAGGCCTTGGAGTCCAGTGGTTCCTCCTGGGAATGGTGGGGATACAGTGCGCATAGTTGGGAAAACTGGACCAGACCACTCTGCTCCCAGCTACAAGAAATTTGCAAAGCAGTAAAGCCCAGGAGGGGAAGGGGTAGGAACATGTGTACCCCTGTGTGTGTGTTGGGGGGTGCTTCATGCCCCAACACCAATTCTTGACCTTGGGAGACAGCTGTCTCCTACTTTTCTTCGAAGCTTATCTGCCCCCCTCATATCCATCCACCCCAGCTCACAACCAGGCATGCCTGATGCAGCCCCCCCCAAGGCCCCACAGAAGTGGCATTAATATACTGCTCCGATTTTCAAAGGTTTATTTCACGTCAAAACTGTAAAAGTTCTTGGGAGAATTTACAGACAAAACATCTGGTTCGTTAAAACAAAGCTACCGGAAAAAGGGAAACAAACTTCGCTGCTGTGTAAATGCACTTTTAGCAAACAGTTTATCGCCTGGCGAGGGCCTGGCCCCAGGGTCCAAATCTCTAGCGCTTAGGCAGGGGCTGAGGTCCTGGGCTCAGCTCCTGGTTGAAGTGTGCAGGTGGAGGCCGGCAGCTTCTCTGCATCACGGGGACTTCCTTTGCCTAGCCCAGACAGTAGTGTGAGGAAGAGTGTGTAAGGGGGCAGCCCCGAGGCCAGCATTCCAGGGGGGTACAGGTAGGAAGAGCACTTGGTTCCACCTCTCTTGGCATTGCTGGGCAGTCAGTGGGCTCCCCAAAGGCCCTCCACCGGGCCTGATGCCTTCACACCATGAAATGGGGGCGGGTTCAGGCTTCCTGTGGGTTCCACCCAGCGTGCCTTGTCCCTCCAAGCAGCCTGTTCTTCCCCAAGGGCACAGAGAACCCCTCTTCATGGCCTGGGTTTAGGCCCCTAAGTTCCTGGGACCTTGGCCTACCCTGGCTATCCGCCCTGGACTGGCAGCTTCAAGGACGCCTTCTTTCCTGTAGCGTGTCCCTCTGTGGCCATCCCAAATGAGGACAAACCTTGGCCTTCCTCCGTTCAGGGGGACTGTCACCCACTGGCCTCAATTGCACCTTGAACACAACCTCGGCTGCCTCCCGGCGGCGGCGCTAACCAGGCTGCTGCTTCCCCACCTCCTACTTCCTTGCTCTTGAGAGGCTTGTTTCAGGCCAGCTCCCTGCCCCTCCACCACACACTTGTTCCCAGCCAGGCCTGCGTTTGACTTTTTTTTTTTTTTGAACTCCACCGGGTGGGACTCAGGTTGGCCAAGTGCAGGAATGCTCCCCCCCCGCCCCCCGCCGGGCAGACCCACGCAGGTAGGCCCGGGGGACTAGGGCCTGCAGCTCTCAGAGCTCAAAAGGTTGGAGTCACATTTCTAACCCCTGACCTGAAGAACTGGCACTTGGGAAGATTTGCACTGAACAGGGCTCAGCGCACCGCCACGGAGGAGAAGCAGGGTACCACTGGGCCCAAGTCGCAATCTTGGGGCTCAGGAATTGTCTTCATGGCCCCTGGGAATTTTCTGGGCTCATAAACGTGACCACCCCGCTGCGGGGTGAGCCACCTAGCCGCAGTGGGAGTCCCCAGTTTCTCCTAAGGGCGTTGGCCATTGAGCATTTCGATGTGTCGCTCCACTGCTCCTCAGCCCACTTGTCCTTCTTTTGTTTTCAGAGATTTAAAAAAATCCCAGGAAAGCGGCACCTCCCAAAAGTGGGAGCCTCTAACTGGCCTAAGGGGTTACTTTTTTGCGTGACTCACTCGGCTAAGTGAACCAGGTACCTGAGAGGGAGCGGAAGCTTGCTGTTGCTTTTCAGAGGTATCTGCAACTCCTCAGAGTGGGGTAGAAAGATTTCTACAGTGTTACCTTCTGCAGAATTTTAGCTCTTCCGCTGGGCGCCAGCTTTTCCGCCCTCCAGTCTAGCGTGAAAACGGTCCGGCCGCACACCCTGGAGTGCGGTCCCTCCTTCTCGCAGGAAGGAGCCCCTGTGTGCGCGCTGTGGCCGTCTCTCCGGCCTCCTCCCGAACCGCGCAGACCTCGGCTCCCGGCGCTCGCCGGAGAGCGGCTCCTGTATCCCTTCTAACTCGCGAATCGCGGAACGAAGACAAGCACAGGTTTTGACCCGCTCCTGTAGTCGACTCTTGAGGGGGCAGAACTCAGCAGACACCCGGACAGAAATATTTGCAGTAGGAATAAAGTCAGGTAAAATGCCGCGTACAGCCACCCCGCAGATGTCCGAGCAGTAGGTCCTCCGTGCGCCCTTCCCCTGAACTTCTTAGGGGGAGGACAAGACAGACCCTTTGGCCTGGCCAAACTGATCAGGCACATATATGAAGATATTTGTCCTCTGGACAGTGGGGTGGAGGAGTAGGGGTGGGGAAAGCAACAAGAAAAGCAGGGGAACTTGCAACCACAGCGGAGGTCAGCATTCTTGGAGAATGGCGCCGGGAACTAGCCGCAAAGCTCTGGCTTCTCAAACATATGGCCCTGCCCTTTCTCCCTCTGTAAATAACATGTGAATTACAGACTTGCTGCTACGCGGACATCAGTTCTCCCTAAATCGAGTCCCCGGTTTTGCCTGGGATCCGCGTTTTCTTCCCCCTCTCTGGCTCCTCGCTGTCAGTCCGTGTCAGGCAGCAGCCAGGTGGGGCCTGGCAAAGTTTTAGCTTTAGACCTTCTGGCTAAGATCTGCCCCAGATTCGGCCCAGCTGAAGCGTATTTAAGCCCCTGCATTCAGGTACATACTGTGCTTGGTGCTGATTTGGGAAGCCTCCCTTCCTTTTCTCCTACGCCACACCCAGTCCACAGAAAAGGGGCAAAGAGAACTTGGAATTGCAAGGGCCAGGTTGACAGTGTCCCTCTCCATCTGTCCCATTCCTAGGACGACCTGCAAGACTAGTCCCGTTTTGAGGTCTTGGTATTAAAGGGGGTGCGTATGGTTAAAAGAACACCGCAGAGATCAGGGTTCCAGGCTGTGCCACGCCGGGCCAGAACCCTGTTTGAGTGTCCGTGCAAGGCAGCGCGGTCGCAGTATGCACTCCGCATAGCCCGTGTTGCGCGTGACGGGCTGTCGCTACGATGTGCAGCTCATTGACACTGATGGATGCGCCAATGGTTGGACGGACAGATGTTAGGGCGGATCGCACCGCGCGCGGCGCCTGAGCGGGGGAGGGCGAGGTAGCGATCCGGCGGTGGCTGCGGGGGACTCGGAGACCCGAGCTCAGGCCGCGGCCCGCAGGGGGAGGGGGTGGAGGGAACGAGGTTTGGAGAGCAGCGCGGGGAAGGAAAGGAGGAGGGGGAGCATAAGCCAGGGCGAAACTCTCAACCTTCCGTGCGCGGCGCCCAGCGCTGTGCACCCATCACTACCGGCGCGCTTAAGTGGGCGCTCCGCTTTGGGAAGGTGAGCCGGGGGCAGGCAGGAGCTGACCTCGCGCGGCGCCTACCCTCCTCCAGGCAAGAGGCTCCCAGCGCCGCGACCAGAACCGAGAGGCCGCGGGCGGCGTCTGCCAACTCACCGTTTCCTCGTTCGCAAGAAGCGTTTCACGCCCCACGGCCGCGTCTCCCGGGCCTGGAGGGGCAGTCTCTTTAGCCTCTGTGGCCGCAGGCACCAACTGCTCGCCGCGCCCCCGCCCCCGCGTCCGCCACACACACGACCAGCCCCGGAGCCCAGCCGCAGCCTGACTCCGACTCCCCCGCAAACGCCCGGGGTCCGCACCCCGCAACTCCGAGCGCTCCTGCGCGCGCGAAGGCGCTGGAGGCGGCTTTATAGCCCGGGAGGACGGCAGCGGCACATCTGCATTCAAGGAGGCGTCTGGACTGAGCCCAAGCCCGCAGGCTGGGGGCGAGCGGAGACTTTTGATCTTACCGTCTGGGTGAGATCACGGTCTCCTGGTCTAAAAGAAAAGAAAGCATGCCTGTGAACTTTTAAAACAAACTTGCATAAACAATCACAAAGAAAAAAGATAGAGAGGGGGCAGAAGAAAAGGGGAAAAGAAACACAAGAAAAGGAAATATTTAAAAAAAAAAAAAAAGGAAGAAAGGAAAGAAGGAAGGAAGGAAAAAAGGAAGGAAGAAGGCCGGGGTTTGCAGCTCCGGGAACGCTCAGGCAGCCAGTCCCAGGGCGCGGGGCTCTGGCCCTCGCCGGGACTATCGGACGCGGGGCCCAAGGGAGCCCCCGGGCCCCAGCCGGCGCGCCCAGGAGCAGCGCCACCTCGGGGACCGTGGGTCTGGCGGCCGCCCCCGCACCCCCACCACCGCCGCCCGGCAGCGCCCGGAGCCAGCCCCGCCGCGGCCGCCCCATTCCCGGCCCAAGAGCTGGCCCAGGGAGACGCAATCGAGCCCGCAGCGCATCGATGCGCCGCCGCCCGCGCCGCTCCGGCTCCCGCTCAGCCGCCGCCGCCCGGGGGTCGTCCCAATGAGCTCCGGCCCACCCGCGCCCTCGCGGCCGCCCGTAAGTGAGCCCGCGTCGGCCTGCCGCCAAGGCAGCCCCGCCAGCTCCCCCTCTTCGCGGCCCGCTCGGCGCCTCGGCGACCCCAATCACCCAATCAATAATCAATTCTTTTCGCCCAGTACTGCTGGCAAGCCGGGCGCTGGGCGCGGTGGCCCCCTTTCCGGGGCGCCCCGGGGCGGGGGATGGGCTTGGGAGCCCGAGTTCCTTCCCCCGCCCCCGTCCCGCCCTCGGTTCTGCCAGCCCTAGGGGTGGGGGGCGCGGCCCGGCGCCTAAGGGGCGAGGGGCGGGGTGGGGGTGGAGGGACCGCGATCTTCCCAGGCAGAGGAGGAAACTTGGAGGCACCCCCTCCCACGCCGACCCCCGGGACGGGCCCGGGAAAGTTTGCCCGGGAAAAAAAAATTGGGGGAAGTGGCGGCGGCGGGTCCCGGGGGAGGAGCCCGGGTGGCGCGGGGTCTGAGAGTAGCCCCCACCCACTCCGGCCCGCGCCCGCCTCCTCCCTCGAGGGCGCCGGCGCCCGCCCGCGGGCCCCGGCATCCCCGGGGGGGCGCGGGCCCAGGCCCGGGGAGCGAGCTGGGGACTTTGGACGCGGCGGGGTGGAGAGGAGTGCGGCTCGGGCGGGGCAGCGGGGGGCGGCCAGGGGGCGAGGCCGGGTGGGGAAGCCGGGCGGGCGGGGGTAAGCGAGCGCCCCGGGACGAGCTGGGCCGGGCCGGCGCCGCGCCCCTGCGTGCGCGCACTGGGCGGGGGCGGAGGGGCGGCACCCCCTCCCCGGACGGGGCGGGGGTCCTAGACAAGCCCGGGGCCGGGAGCGGGGGCGCCGCGCCCCCGCGGGCGGGCGAGTGACACGATCATCTCCTTTTCCTTTAAGCTTGCCTGTTGCCGACGCCGCCGCTCCAGCCGCGCCGCGGGCAGAAGACTGGACCGCTGAGCCCCGGGCCGCGGCGGCGGCTGAGCGCCCCCCCCGGATGCCGTGACCCCCTGCCCGGGGGCGGGGGCCGGGGCAGGACCGGCCGGGGCCGCTCCCGCGCTCCTCCTCCCACCCCTCTGCCCGCCTTCTCCCCCTCTCCCCGCCCCCCGGCCCCGAACCCCGCGCACCTCGTCTGGGGACGGGGCGGGGGGGGGGGCAGGGCCGCCGTTCCTCCCCGCCCCCTCCTCCTCGGGCCTCTGGAGCGATTTGTCAAACTTCCCATTCCGCCGGCAGCGCGATCCTCCTCCTCCTCCTCCTTCACCACCTCCTCCTCCTCTGCCTCCTCCTCCCCCCGCGCTCCTCCCTCCCCGCGCCTCCCTCGCCCGCCCTCCTTCTTCCCTCCGCACGTTCGGGGATCGCGGCGGAGCGCGGAGAGGGGGGGACGCGGAGAGCCGGGGCGCAGCAGCATCCTGCGGGCGGCCGCTCTCCGGGGGGGAGGCTGAGAGCCGGCCCGCCTCGCCCCCCCCGCGGGCCCGCCGCCCCTCCCTCCCTCTCCTCAGCCCGGCAGCGGCGGCGGCGGCGGCGGCGGCAGTGGCAGTCGCCGGAGGAGCATCATGCCGAGGAGGAAGCAGCAGGCGCCCCGGCGCGCAGCAGGTACGAGCCGCTTCCCCTTCCTCCTCCTCTCCTCCTCCTCCTCTTCCTCCTCTCGCCGCGGTGCGCCTCCGGCCGGCGGCCACCCCGCTCTTCGCCCCACTCCTCGCCTCTCTCCTTCTGCCCGCGCAGAGTAACTCCGGGGCGCCAGGCTCGCTCGCTGCTCTGCTCTCTGGGTGCGTGCGCCCGCCTCGCGTCCCGGGCGCCCCCCGGACGCCCCGCCGCGCTCGCCCTGCGCCGGTTCGCACCGACTTCGGGAGCCGCGCGCGCTCGGGGCCAACTGAGCCGGGCTGGGTCCCTGCCTCTTCAGCTCCCCGGCTTCGGAGGGGATGGGAAGGAGCCCTCTTCGGTCTCTTTCTGTGGGGGGCGGGCGGGGTCACCTGAGTTCCCTGGGACACCTTCCGTGTCCTCCCGCGGCCGGCCGGCGGGGGACAGCCCCGGTGTCTGCCGAGCGAAAGAGAGCCAGCGAGTGAGCGAGCGGGTCCCTTCGGCCACCTTAACTGCTAATCCGATTGATTCTTCATTTATTGGGCCCAACGCGGGCAAGCGGTGGAAGCCAGAGCGCACAGGGTCTGGGTATTGTCAGATGACTGTCAAGTCAATGTTAGATGCTGGCGTTCTCTCTATCCGTGTTTGTTTTCCCTTACCCCCACCCCCTCCTTCCACTGCTTCTCCCACCCTCATCTCCTCCTAGCACTTAGTTCTGGGACGTGTCTATGTACTCCCCCCCCCTTTTTTTTTTTTGCCAGGAGTGTCAACTCCTGTTAAGACTGAGCCGATTTTTTTTCTCTTTTCTGGAAAAAGCATCATTGAAAACAAAACAAAACCCACACACATAACATTATTTTGCAATAATGTCAGTTGGGGGCATGTTGCCTGGAAGAAGGGTTTCTGGCCCTTTGCCACCCTTGATTTGATGACTGATTGATCGTCTGTCATGCTGCTGCCTTTGATCTATTCATTCCCAATAAACATCAATAAATCACTCGCAATGGTGAGGCCAAGCTCTGTGACGTCACTAGGGCCCTGTCAGTGCAACTTCGGGGATTTGGGACGGATTGCTGAGAGGACCACATATGGACGGGATGTATTTTGATATGAGTAACACTCAGATGTGCAGAGGTTCAGATGCTGCCTGAACGGGAGCGTTAAGTGGAGGTTCATTTCTTTTCTTTTCTGTTCTTCTCTTTTGGTGGAAGAAGGGAGAGCAGAGGGAAGGGTCAGGGCATTGCCTGGCACCCTTCTTGGATGAGGGCATTGTGTCCATGCTGCCCCTGAGTGCCTGTGGCAGCCCTGGGGGTGACGGTGACGGTCATTTCCATCATGTGAGCGGGCAGTGCTCGTGGAGCTCACACATTGGCCGCACTCTGAACCAGAGTCTTCTTACACAGGGTCACGCAGAGGGAGCACTCTTCTTTCTTCTTCCAGAAAATATACTTTCTTGTTCATGTCTTAAGAAAATCCTCGAAGAAAACGGATGTGGTTTGGGGGCATATAATGCAGGTTTTGCTCTCTGTCCTCAGTGTTGCCCAAATTTAGGAAGTTTGAAAATCCCAGCGGTGGTTCTAGGGAGGGTGCTGCCACTCAGGTCACCTCCTGGCTGATGCTTCTTGCCCATCCCACTTTCTCCTTTAAATTCCAAGCTCAAGCAATGAGCTTATCTACCCAAAATAAACTCTAAAAGTTTGGAGGACTCCTTCACAAAGTTGGGCAGTAGGAGTGTCTTGGGCTTCTTCCAGTCTTTTAAATTTTTTCTTTCCTTTTTGGATGCACATTTTAAGGTATCTGTGTGCCTCAATCAAATGAACCATATGTGATTACATCTTTACATTTAGTTTAGAACTCTCTCTACGGTTGCTTCATCTTTTCTCCTCCACCTTGCCAATCTGAGACTCTTATAGGATAACTTTCTGCTAAAAATATTAGCGAAGGAGGAAATGTACTGTTGATTTTATTTATTTATTTATTTTTAAAGCAACCTGTTCACTAACCTTCTTGCACCTTTTAAAAAGCCAGCCAGGAAATATCAGGTCAGTTAAGAAATATTCATTATATAAAAACTTGACTGCCCGGCTAATAGGAGATGGAAGAATGGTTTTGCTCTATCAAAATGACCCGTCAAAACGACTTTGTTTCATATTTGATTTAATTGTCTCTCTCCTGACAGGCACATTCATCAATAGCTTAATGGTCAATCAGAAGTTGGCAGCGTGAGTGCTTTCTTTCTTTCCCATACCCGGGTTTTGGATTTACTTTATCAGAATGCCTCTGCCTAATGGACGTGTGGAGGAGGGGGTGGAGAATGTCTGAAGGGCTACTTATTTAAGAAGAGGGGAGGGATAAAAAAAAAAAAAAAAAAAAAAAAAAAAAGGAAAAAAAAAAAAAGAACCCTCCACATTTAGGCCGGTGCTAAGTATTCCCAGGCCAGCAAGTGAGCTGCCTGAGGTTTTTGTTTGTTGGTTGGTTTGGGTGCACGAGAAACTTCCCATTTTTTTCCCTCCTGTTTTTAGTTCTCACAGCTGCAAGTTATAAGGTTCATGCCTGCTTTTGTGGCATCCTGGGAGTGATGACAAATTGATTGCTTTGCACTGATAGAGAGTGGGAAAAAGAAAGATGTCTGCTGATTGGTAACTGGAAATCCAGTCCCCAGCAACCTTGAGAATACTCGAGAATTTTTTTTCCCCTCCAAACTGAAAGGTCCGCTCAGCCATAAAAAAAGAAAAGTTGTTTTGCCAGCTTCATTAGTGTTCACCTAATTAGCTGTAAACCTGATGGATTCCTGACAGCTTTAATGATTGGAGATGACAAGCTCGACGCAGTGTCATCCAGCAGAATTAGGTTTGCAGCTAGTTTGATGTAATCAAGTTGATATTACACAGTCCTGGCTGCCTTTAGTTGTGCATTAACTCAATTTTCTGCTGCAGGTGACAAATGGGCTTTGGTACCTGGATAATCATGTCATAGGAATTAGGGCCCTTTTAATGGTCTGGGGTAGAATAACAACCACAAAGGGCTGAGAGCTGGGTAGAGCTTGCAGACATAGCAGACAGGTGCACACAGTCTTCATATCTAGGCCAAATGTAACATTGCTCTCCAGAAGGCCAGAGCAGCCTCCAAGAATCCCTGAAAAGACGTATTTCTGTACTTTAGGATTTTCTTTCTTTTTTTTTTTTTTTTGATAGAAATTATGCATGGCTTCGTGTCTGTTCTCAAAGGGAGAGAGACGTTTCTTCACCTGCCGAAGAGAAACCTGGGCAGGAGTGTCCTTTCTCCAGGCGTGTCATTTCAAAGGGCCATACATTCGTGCTGGCCAGATGTTGCTGCCTCAGAGTAGGAGGGTTGGAGAGGCCAGTGTCCTTCAGGCAAAATGACCATTGTCCCTTGCTCAAAACGGGACTCTTACCTGGGCATGATTTTATTTTTTTTAATACGAGTGTTTTTTGAAGATACCAGAAAAAAAAATGAGAGCAGCATTTCATAACAAATAACATTTTATCCATTCATGTCCATTTTCTGGGGGGGAGGGAACTGTACAGTCTTAAAAAAAAATCGCCTCAACTTGCAAAAAAAAAAAAATCCTCAGTGCACAACAACTTGCTATTGACCTTTCGAGTCTTATTCGTTGAAAGAGAATAATCTTCTAAGGAGTTCTTGGGCGGTCACATCAAGAGGGGGAACCTTTAAGCATCTTGATTTTTGTAAAAGTGGTTTGAACCCCTTAGGTTCTGCTGGTGTTCCAGATCACTGTGGGGCCCCGGGGGGCAGGATAGGCTCGCGGTGGCAAAGCAGAGGGGGTTCGCAGTGCCAGTGGATTTGGGTATGCCTAAAACGTAGTGCGCCTGGTGCTGCCCATGTACTGTGGTCCGGGCCTTCGTAAGGCCCGTCCACACACTGGGCAGCTCCTCTCCTCTGTCGGAGGCACGTGGAGCATTCAGGAGGGCGTTTCGGCAGTAGCCCTGGGAACGTATTCGCTCTCAAGCTTGCCGCACATTTCTCCTTTGGACAGGTATTCTGCCCTGTAGCAAGGTGACAAGATGACTGGTTCGGGCTGCTCTGTGATCCGCCCCCTCGCCCCCCATTTTCCTACAAAATGTGGAGGAACAATGCACACTTGAAAAAGGAAAATCAAGAAGATGAAGGAGAGAAACAAAGAGGGCAGGAGGCAAGGGTATCCCCCTGGACATCCACCTAGGGAAGAGAATCTTCCAGAATCAGCTGCTGTGCCCCCATTATCTTGACAACTGTCAGTTAGGGCTTCAGTGCTCTCCAGGGCCACACTTGATTGTGAGCGGTGGATGTTGTCATTTTGTTCTCAGCATTGCCTTGAGCGCGCTCATAAGCGAGCGATAGTCAATAACTGACGTATCAGCAGCTCTTCCCCAAATTGTCTCACCCATCTGCCTTTTCCCTCTTTTTACCAAAGATTGTTCTGTAAAGCAATCAGAATAAAAGGTGACTGCTCAGGGTCCTGGGGACGCTGGGGGAAGCCCAGGTGAGGTCCCAGAATTAAAGCCTTTACTTCCTCCCCTCCCCACTTCTATTCCTGGGGTTTCTGGAAGGAGAAGGATCACCTTCTTGAGGGCAAAGTGCCTCCACCATGTTGGGGGCTTCTCCTTTCACACTGGTGGTGGCCGAGCCAGGCTGGGGCGAGGGCTGCAGTCATAGGCAGGGGAGCAGAAGGGACAGGAGCGGAATCCCCATCCTGGTGTACAACACCCATGTTAATCCAGGGACGTGAGCAGGTCACAGTTATTCTGAGTGCAGTTTGTGAGGCTTTCCTGCTGGCCCATTTTTATTCCTGCCTGTCACTGGACAAACTATAAAAATAGCTTTAGTCTGGTAGTTAAAAAAAAAAAAAAAGAAAAGAAAAGAAAGAAAAAAGAGAAAGAAAAAAGAAAAAAAAGAAGTAGGGTGTGTGTCCCCCCTCCTATGTTAGTGTGCAGCCCAGTTAGGTAGATGGGCCTTTCTTTCAAAGAAGCTGTCTCGTAACACCCCTGTAGCGTTTTCCCACAGCCCATGGAGGGAGACAGGACAGCACATAGCGGTGCCATCACTTACCCCAGACCCTCTCAGGTGTCACGGCGGCACGTGTATGTGTGTGTGTGCGCTTGTGTGTGTGTGTGTGTGTGTGTGTGTATTTTAGTTATGCTCCAAATTGTGGTTTCTCTGTCTGAAGTTAAAAATGAAAGGTGAATACAATATATTGTATTTGGTAACAATGATATGGACTGGTACATCTAGACAGATAATGTGCAGTTGTAATTAGACTCAATAGACAGGCAGTCATTTTTAAATTCTTTGACACATGCATAAAATAGTCATATAATAAGATAAGATGACAATTTTATGTTAGGTTGATAAAGTGTCCCGATACATGCATTTAAATGTCTGTAAGCCTTTAAAAAAATCCAGACAGATTAATTCTAGTTTCCAGTATTTGCAGTTAGTCATTAAATTAATTTTTAAATCCTACTAAACAATGGCTATGAATATGTTTTTTTTATTTTCCTTCTAGATTTTTTTTTTTTTACCTGAATTGCAAGGAATGGCTACATAGACTTGGTAGCTTTCTCTAGTTTTTCAACATTGGTAAACAATTACATTAAATATGGATGTAAAAATTCAGTTTACTGTTTGTAACCAGAATAATGCTATGCATTTTTGGAAATAAAAAAAAAGGGAGAGACAGTAATAGAGCATAATCTGCTTATGACCACTTGCCTGAACAACTGTCATACTCTAGGTTTAGGAATCTTTATTAGAAAGATTACATAGTGTCCTTGACCAAATATTGAATATTTTATAAGCCCCATTTAAAAAAGAAGACATTTCGAGCACATACACTTGATTTGATCAGCACTTAGATTCTTGGGTTTAATTACTTTCAATTCTGTAAATTATTTTAGTATTTCAACAAGAGTGGCCCAAGAGAGGTATCGGTGGGGGGGAGGGGGGGGCTGAGGAGGCATTTCTCCAAAGGTCATGTTACCTGGACTTTTTGACCATCTTCTTACCTTGTTTTCTTAGATGTGCAAAGGTGTGGCTCTTGAAGAATAATTTCAATTTGTTTGGGCTTAATGATAAATTATTAATTCATATTGTCAGGACACATGTTATTAATTATGACTGTGTTTTCTTCATCCAGAACAGCTGTTGGGGAAACAGTGTAAGTTCAGATTGTCTTCAGGGGGAGGGCGCCAAAGCAAAGAACTTACCAACTCCTTGTCATCATATTCTTGGTCCCCTTCCTTTGGGAATGAAGCACTGCAGGGGCCGAGTGAAGGGGAGAGGGCGACTGTTCATTCTAGACCAAGACGGGCACTGGCAAATGCTAAGTAATGTACATTTTTTGAAAAGCAAGCCTAACTCTCAATGCTCTGTGAGTTCGGCTGGGATTCTGAAGGTGGTAATTGGTCCCTTCCCAAGTCCAGGTTTGGATGGGCTGCCCTCTTCATCCCACCAGTGCGTCTTGTTTTCTTCTTATTCTTCAGTAGACCAGAAGGTCATGGTCACAAGTCTGTAGTGACAGAAAGCAAAAATACTCTGAATGCTTGTTTGTTCCCCAAACTGGAACCCGTCCTTAATGGAGGGCACAGCGCTGTTTGGTAATATACGTGAAATGACTCAAATTCATTTACTTTTGATTTTTCCATTCCCATCATTAAATCTAGTCCTATGTATTCAGTTTCCTCTGAGTTCTTTGAGAAATGCATGTTGCATAAAATAGGCAATTTTTAATGAACAATTTAATGTAAATGGGTTTTGAATTTAAATTAATATTAATGAAGCCTTGAGTGAATTTATTTTGCATACGTAAAGACTTGTAAGTCTTTCACCCATGTGCTTTCTCCTTTATGTAGTAACATTGGTTGGGTGGATTAACTTGCGCCTTTTAAAGATTTACACTTAAAAAAATTAAATTGATTTTATATGTCCAATAGCACCAACATATTATTAGGCAAAGGTGTTACTTAATTTAAAGAAAATATACCTCATTTCCTATTAAACCTCTGAGTTTCCATTACCCTGTTCTTCCTGCAAGCTGCTTTCGCTTTGGCATTTGCTGCTGGGGAAAATACATACCAACAATAGTTACTACAATCAAGATGCTTTCTTTCTTTGGCTTACCTCTAATGCATTATGTATCCTGGAATGATGGGGAGTTCTGTAATTAATTCTGTTAGATGTAATTGCTATAATCACTTTGATGTTACACATAATAAAGGTAATATGGTAAGCACATAAAAAATATAAACACCTTATTGTAACACTACTACTAAAATTCCTTCTCATCAAGTCTGGTTTATAGACAAGTGTTCTTAACTAGTTTTGGTCATAGGTGACAATTTATCCGAGCCGTGTTCATTGATATTCCAAAGGAGAGTCATTTATTGGAAAGGATGGGCCTTGTCTTGGAGAGATCTCCAAGCTGGTTGCCTAGGAATCTTAATGCCCTTTTCCTTAAAGATGTGGCTAATTAGAAAAGGTGACCATTCTCTTCTGTAGAGGAGAGAGGTAAGCGCTCCAGAAACAGCCATGGAACGAGGTAAGAAGAGGGTGGCATAGGAGGGGAAGAGATGCTCCGAGAAGTGATAGCCGGGGTTTCAGATCAGAAGAGGTGCTGTTCTGAAGGTTTTCTCATGGTGTGGGATTATGGGAAGTGCCGTGTGTGTGTGTACACGCGTGTGCGCATGCATGGCATGTGTGTACGTGTGCGTGTGTGTGTGTGTGGGCGTGCGAGAGCACGCTAGAGCATGTGCTCATGGTTAACCAGAGAAGGCCCCCTTTCTGTAAGTGCAGGGACATTCATACGGAATAAAGGCTTTCTTGCTGCTACTATTACTATTCTCCATCTTTCACGGGGGACCTTGGGGGCCATGCCTAACTGTTGCACCATGTGCCAGGGAGTTTGGCTGATGTTGCCTGTTGGACAGAACCCTTGGTGGTATTTGAGACCTGCCCCCAAGCCGTGGTGCACCTACCCTGGATGCAGGCCACCATAGGACGGAAGAGAACTTTGCCTGAGACCCCATGCACATAATCCTTGTGGGATGTTTCCAAACATGTGTAAATTATCTTTGCCAGGGCAGCTTGCAGGAGGTGGAGAATGTGGTGGCTGAAGAAGCTTGTCATTTGATTTTTTTTTTTTCTCTGTGGCTATCCTGGAGTCAGACTAGCGCGGACATCGGTTTGACTCTCGTCCCCAGATGCACCCCATCCCGTGTGCTACAAAGAGGTCATGAAACCTCATGACCCAGAGTCAGCTTTACAGCCTGGATGGGAATCCTCCACACTTATATTTTTATTTGCAGTGAGTTGTAAGTGCCAAAGCACAGGAATCAGTCATACACAGAAATCAAATGAGAGAGTATACGTGTGAGGAGGGGCTGCCAGAGTCCCTTTGGAGGAAGCTCAGGGTGTTTTTCCGATGGCCATCAGATGGACAGTGACAGCCGTGAGTCCCTAGACCGTGCCCTGGGCCCGCAGAGCTTGGTCTGGCCGTGGCTCTGGTCAGCTGGGCGCAGACCAGGCCAGGGGAGAGCAGGGTGCTGCTGCAGAAGGCCTGGCAGGGCCTGCCTCCTGGGCGCTGGGCCCAGGGCACCCTGCCTGCCAGGTGAGAGGGTCCTCGGGTCTGGGCCCAGGGCCGGGCTACAGCCAGGCAGCCACCAGCCCTCCTGTGGTGAGCCTGGGCTGGTTTTGATGGCCAGGATGATAAAAGGTCTGAGAACTCCATAGGCCCCTGTAATCAGGGCCAGCACTGACATCCTTCTCAAATTTGACAGCTTCTTCCTTTTCTCTTCTCACAGCCAAGCCTTTCTCAACCGAATTTCCCCGCCCTCCCCCTCTCCCCTCCCTCCTTCCCTCCCTGCCGCCGCTCACCCCTTCCCTCCCTCTTCTTTCTCTGTGCGTCTCTCCTGTTTCATGTTCTTGATCAGTCTCAGATGCCTGGAATTATTTTTTTTCAGGCGGGAGGGGGAGTGTTGCTTTAGGTTTGTGGGTTGGGCAGGTGTGAGAGGAAGTCTGTGTTTTTTTTTTTTTTTTCGTTTTTTTTTTTTGTACTGTAGGCCTGTTGCTAATTAATGTTCCTCCATAAGATTCTGTCGGAGTTGAGTAATGTTTTTGATCTTTATGCCTGATAACTGCATACTTAATGAGATTTCAAAGCTGTGAGTGCAGCTCCCTACAATTATTGACAGATGCCTTTTCTTTGCCATTGGGTTCAGCTTCATAAATCCTCTTGCCGTAATGAGGTTCAGCAGTGCCACCCTGGCAGTGAGCTAATGAAAGGGGGGAGGGCGAAGCGGCTCATGGCTGTCTGACACATTTTTTTCCTTTAAAATTTACTATGCAGATGTCAAGCTGCGGGACGATTACTTCAAACATGCTAATTTTTATCTTGCTTTTGTGTCAGCCCTTTGCCATTAAAAAATAAATAAATAAAAGGACTAACCTTACTCTCCACTTGATTTCTTTTTTCTTTTTTTTTTTTTTCCCTAAGTCACATTTTTAATAACCCGTGGTGTGTGACTGCTGTGGACTTTGACACCCTGTGGCCTTTTGCAGGTATGCAGTGGCAGAACCTTGGTGGGTTTTTTTTTCTTTTTTTTCTTTCTTTCTTTTCCTTCTTTTTTCTTTTTCTTTTTTTTTTTTTTTTTTTGCCATTGGAAGGGCAGGGGGAGGATAACATGCGATTTCCCCAGGCCTCCCATCAGCCTGCCCTAAGTATGCACTTGAAACGTCGGAGAATTCATTTCAGAGTTCTAGAACTAAATCCTGGTGGAGAAGAGCTGCACCATGCCAAACAGTCGATTTCCTTTTCAGCGGAGTCATACATCACTGACCCACCCTTCCCTCCTGACAGAATGACATATGTCATTTATCATATGGGCCCCAGCCAGACAACGGGGAGGGGAGGGAAGCCCAGTCCATGTGATGCTGTCTCCTCCTCCCAGTCCTGTACCGTTGGCTTGCAGAGAGAGGCTGCTGATTTGGCGAGAGAGGGACGGGGAGGAGGGAGGAGAGGCAGGGGCGAGGAGAGGCGAGAGCCTGCTCCGTGTGTGTGGATGGCTGTCTGGGTGTGTGGCGTGGCGGGCGCGAGATTGGCAGAGGCACCGAAGAGGTTATGTTCTTTCATATTATCTGCTAAACCACACTGTTCAGCCTTTGACGCTCTTCTGACTCTCCCCCCCCCCACCCCCATTCCTTTTCTCCTTTTCCTTCTGTTTTTCCCTTTGGTAGTCGAGGAAAATAGCAGCAACAACAAACCAGGGATGACAGGTATCATTCAAACCACCCTGGCTTATGAGGGGTGGTAGAAATGAATCTCAGGGCTCCTGGCTTCACATGATTCAAACATGCGTTATTGAAGATGGATGTTCCTTAAGAAAAGATTGATGGTGGATGCTGGGCTTAGGGTGCCATTTATCATTTTGAATATTATTTAGACTTGCCGTGTAAACCTGTAACTTGAGAGTTGGACGAGCTGGAGCAGGGTCGGGGCCTGTGTGTGTGTGTGTGTGTGTGTGTGTGTGTGTTTGTGTGTTTCCATCGATTGGCCTTGGGCTCTCATTGCTGCTGACCAGACAGGAGCCCTCCCATTTACAGTATAGAAGACACACACCCCAAAAAAGGAAGGGGGGGAGGTTTTAATTTTGAATAATTTCCAAGGACATTTTTCCAAGGAAAAATGAAGTATCTGTGATTTAGACTAAAGCTAACAGGCAACTTCTCTCTCTCCTTTTCTCTCTCTCTCTTTCCCCCTCTCTCTTCCCCGACAGGGGCAGTCACGTACAAAACATTAAAATATAAACAGAGCTGTAGTTGCCAAAGCCAGGACCCTTGCCTGATTTTTTAAACTCTGTGACATGCTTTAAAAAAAAATCTGTATCTGAAAAGCTTAGCACAATATAACTATTCAAAAAAGACTGGTTGGCTTGGTTAGCAGTGTGAGAATGAAGAAACAGACTTCCACGTCTCAGGAATATTTCAGATAAAAAATGATCTTTTGTGGCTCCCTGCCCCTGCTCCCAGCGGCCTCCTCCCCTTTTGTGTCTGCACTCTGTCCCCCTCACGGGCCCCGGCAGACCCCCACCAGGACTGATGTGGACAGCTGTTTCCAGGCCCCTCCACCGCCCGCCCGGCTAATCACTTCTGGTTCTTTGGCACCCTTGAGCTCTGCTCCGGGACACCCCCACCTACTGGAAGTAGTTAGGGACGCAGGCTGGCTTACGGATGGAGCCCCCAGCTGCTGGGAGAATCAGCGCTGAGCCAGTCTTGCTGCCTTTTGGGCTGCGGAGGCCTCGCTGCCTGCTTCCCCGGGTGGAAAAAGGAAAACAAACTGCTGGCCTTCCTGCTCCGGTCTCCTCCACCAGGAGAGCCCCGATAGTGCAAATTTAATTGGCAGGCATTCTATTAAATACGTGACTTTATTTGGGTCTGCTAATTAAATTTAGGGCTCCTTGTATGACTTACAGTGTGGACATTAATTTAAAAAATTGATGGGACAAAAAGTTAGGCTGCGGTAGTTTTTTATCTAAAGAAATGAGAATCTAGAATTGGCAGAAAGGCTGGATGTTCCTATCTTGCATATCTTGCTGCTTCTGGGACAAACTTTTCCCTGACGTGTGAAAAGCCTGCATCTACCATAAACAGGAGAAATGTGGAAAGGTGGCTCGTTCACTCACTGACTCCAGGCAACTTTGTGTGTGTGTGTGTGTGTGTTAATTTTGAAATAACTTTATTAGCAGCCTGATGCCTTGCACACGAGGCTGACTTAGGATTCCCTTTCGGTGTTGCCCAGCGGGTGCCAAAAATTGGGTAGAATCAGATTTATATCCTTGGTTGGTGCCTGGACTCGCGTCTGACTCTAAAAAGCTGATACTGTTTCTTGCGGAGACTTCATGGAAGAAAAGAAAACTTTGATCTGCTGCCCTTGCACTTGGCCAGTGTTGGAGGAAATTGGGAGTACAAGTGCCAATTTGCAGGAACAATTGTAAACACACCTTGCTTGCAAATGGCATCGTCCCATTTTTACCGATTAGAAAAACTTTGCTATTAATAGGTGCAAAGTCCATTTCAGGTATAATTGGTAAGGAACTGAGTGCACTCATGGGAAGAAACCTTGTTTTGTTTTTTGTTCGCTTTCCTTCTTATCCCCTTTTCTCAGTTTTATGGCTGGAGACATGATTTATTGCAGCCATCCATCTTGGGGGCTCATCCATCACACCCGGGTTGCTAGGAGATTGCGGCAGCAGCTGTTTGCTCTGAATCAGACAGAAAAGTTGTCAATCATCAAAGGCAGGTGAATAGCATTAGAAACACGCTATTGTCAGACGGAATAATTAATCAAAGAGAGAAAAGATAATTAAAAAGATATGACCCTTGCAAGTACTTGCTCTGGGTTGCCTGGAAAAAAAAAAAAAAAAAAAAGAAAGAAAGAAAAACTGCCTGGTCTTTTCTAGACACTTAAGCAGCTGAGGGCTGATAAAATATGCACTCTGCAGTGCATAGTTTTTAATTAATTGAAAAAGGTTCAACATTCAAAGACGATGCTAGAGAAAAGTCCGATTATGAGCAGAAGTAATATTTATTGTTTGCATGAAGGGCTTGACACAGGGTTCTAACTTTCTGTCACAGATGTCCGGCTTCCCTGGCTGGAGGAGGCGCAGGCTGGGGTCTTCAGGTAGCATCCCTGCTCCTGTCCTCTGGGCCCCCCTGGCTGTCATGCTAGGTTATTGAGGAGAGCCTCAGACCGGAGAAGCTCTGCTAACCCGGACCACATGTCCTTCCACAGTTCTGCTGGGTTGGAACCGAATTCCTTAGATAAGACAAGAATTTTTTTTTTTTTTTAAATGAAGGGGGAAGGCTTGGCAAGCATGCCATACGGTCTACCTGCAGGCTGCATGGAGAGAGAGCTCTGTAGTACTTCACCTGCCCGGGAACGTGCTCCAGAGAGCACATGCTCTAGGTTCCTGGAGGAGAATTTGTAATCCATCTTGGTGTGGCCCCACGAAGTGCATCGGTGACTTCCATCCCCAGCGATAACCTGGCATCACGTTCTGAGGAGACCTCCCAGTTTCAATCTAGAAATAATTTTGGGTGCCCATTTCAGTCTCAAAAATATTCATAGATGAGGAAGTCATCCTTGCCTTTTCTGAAGCTAAAATATTCTGGAGAAATTGGAAAACGTATTAAAGACTCGATAGAAAGTGGCATATCTGGAGTTGCTTTTCAGTTAAATATGCTGCAAACCCTGAAACAGATCTACTCTTTTATTTTTGGATACTATGCTTGATTTTCACACCATTCTCTTCCCAAAGAATAGCAGGACTACTAAAATTAGCAGGAGGAAAAAAGGCTTGAATATTAGAATTCATGAGAAGGAAGAAAGCAACACTTTTTTAGTTGGGACGCCGCTTTCAGGGCGCACCAGATCGGAACACCGGGAACTCCATCCCTCCGCTCCCTGCACGAGGCAGCCCTGCAGATTAGTTGCGGGACATCCCAAGGGAGTCCCCAGGGGCTGCACCTCGGGGTGTGACGTCCTCCTTTTCCCAGAGTGCACTGGGAGCCCCCTAGGGGTGACACGACACTGGCCTTTTGGTGTGTGTGTGAGAGAGAGAGAGAGAAAGAGAGATGCCCAGATAAGAAAAAGCACCTGCCAGACTTCCTGGAGCCCCCACAGGGGTCTCACCTGTTCAGGTGTAAAAGGTGGAAGGAGGAAGCGTTTCTATTCAGAACTTGACCTTCAGGGAACAGATGACTTTGACTTCCGGCTGCTACCTGGGTCCTTGAGCCAGTGTCCCCTTGGTGGCCTTCTGAGTTCTCCAGTCAGACTTGGAGTTACCTAAACTCCTAGCGGTTGTCCTGGAAGGTTGACATTTTCTTGGGCAGGGTCCGTTCATGACCTGTAAGGGACTGCGGGGCCGGGAGGCCAATGTCAACGGGGGACGCCGGGCCCGGGCTTGGGCACCTCCCTGAGATATCCTGGGTGTCTCGAGGGGCCAGGGGATCTGGCCCTTTGGAGACGCACAGTGGAGGTAGATCTTCTCGGCCCTCCAAGAGAAATTCTCTCAGTTGTCATCTCCCCGTTACAAATAATTGCTGAGAAAGCACGTTGCCTAATGTCAGCCAAGACGATTCCAAAATGTGGCGGCTCATCAGGTGAGGGCAGAGGCAGCGAGCTCCCTGGGAATCATTTATGGTAGATTTATGAATTCACAGGCAAAAAATATCAACCTTCAGTGCTAGTGAAATCAGGTTGAAATTTGCTTCCCCTTAAAAAATGGAACAAAAAGAAAAACCAAGGTGGGGTGGGGAGGAAAGTCTTTTAAGTTTTGAGAAGTTCATGCAGGTCATTTTGGGGGGGGGCTGTGGTTAGGATCTGATGCTTCCTGTTCTCCCAGGTAACCTGTGGCATCTGTTCAAGTGGCCCACAAAAGAAATGAGAGGCCAAGGAGCTGGGGGAGAGGGAAGGGCAGGCTGGTTTTTGGAGGAGGCTTTGGTTCTGCGAGTGTACATTTTGGCCACGATTTGAGTGTCTCTGTCCCTGGATTATTGTTTCTACGAGAAGGGAGGGGAATACATAGGGGTCTGTCGTGTCTCTGGGGGCAGGATAGAGCCGCCGTATTCCAAGTCACGTTATGGCAGGACATCGTGGGACTCCACCGCCCCCCCCACGTCCACGTGATATCTGAGTGTTTTATCTAAGTGAGGCGCGTGTCCCTCTTGCAGTTCCAGGAGACAAGGTTACCTGGAAGTTGTTTTGGGTTTTCTCAGCTCAGGTGCCAGAGACACAGAGCAGACCTGGCCCCCACCCTTCTGGCTCTGCCCGAAGCCTTAGGATGCCATGGCTGGGAAATAGAAAGCAAGCACGAATTAACCAGTGGGACTCCCTGTAGGTAAAGATGTTCTAAAACGCTTAAAAGACCCCAGAACACCAAAGATGGAGTTGTCACTATTCCTCTGCCTAATGGAAAGCTTTGGGAAGGGGCGGGGGGTGGGGGGAGGCAAGGATTCATCTTTGCAGGAGGAGAACCCTGGGTTACCGGGGCTTTCCACGTGGTGCAGTGCTCCCCCCTCCTGGCATTCCATTTCCTGCCTTTGTTTTTGCTCTAGGCCTGTAGTAAAATGGCTCTTTCGTATATATTAGTTAGCGAATACTACATCGGTGTAATGTATGAGGCTGCGGTGGTGTTATTTTCTCGAGCTTTTCTGTATAAAATAGTAAGGCAATACGGACACTCTGCTACGTGACTGAGGTTCCTACTGAGATGGTTAGGTGAGTAAGTAATAGAACAAACACATAGTCAGCCGGGCAGAGGAAAATAAATAAAATAACAGCATGTTCTTGGTTCTCAGAGCCATGCAACATGAGTTCGTTCAGATTGGGTCCTGGAGCTCCAGACTTTCTGATGAAGTGTGGGTGGGGAGGGAGAAAGGTATTATTTGGAAACACATGTACTCGCTCCTTGTGAAAGAAGTGAAGTATTTAACATTTCTCCAAGGAAAACATCTTTCATTACTTGACGTGTTCTGTGGTAATGATTTTTCAGTTCAACAAACAAGTACTTATTAGCGTTCGTGCGGGAACCTGGCTGAGGTGGATGGCAGGGCCATTTTTAACGGGACCTCGCTGGCCAAGGTGAAAGGAGCCTGGCCGGTCGCAGGTGGTCCCGGTGCAGGCTTGCTGGCTGCCCGCGTGCACGGTCCACAGCTCAGGCCCCACAGGGGTGCAGGGTCCGCTCCTGCATGTCCTCTGAGCTCAGCCCTGTGGCCTGCGGGTGCAAGTTGGGAGGAAATCAGCAGAGTTGGTTTTTGCTTGTGTTTTGTTGCAAACAGCACATTTGGTGGTACTCCCTTGATGGTTTAAAAATGGATTTGCCTAGAGAGATGGCATGTCAGGAGTTTGGCCAAGGACTTGCTGGTTAAAAGGACTGTTTGGGTTAGAGTTAGTAAGAGGGTGGGGAGAGCCGGGTGGGCAACTGTGCTGGGACGTGGCTGACCTTTCCCCTCCCCATCCCGTGCCCCTCCTCTGGCTTGAACAGCAGTGGGCTCCTGTGCCCCGTGGTAGCATCTTCCTGATTCGGGGACTGTTGAGAAGGCAGCTGCAGTGCTCTGGGCTCTCTCTGGGTGGGGGTGGAGGGAGAGAATGCGCTGCATTCCTCGGAAGCTCATCTGTGGCCCCAACTCTCAGGGACCCTTGAGTACGGCCTTCACCCTTGGTTTCATTTTGCCTGTCTTTTCTCTTATTAGAAGGGTGGGTTAGCCAGTCTAATTGCATGCCTGCAAGAGATACAGCTTTTCCTTGCATTCCTATCGTGGTGTTCTTGAAATTAGAAATAGTGAACTATGGCACTTCTCATAATCCCCGAATCACAGTTCTTTACACCGGAATCCCCACCAAATTGAGAATGAGTATTGATGGGTGGTGGCTTCCTGCAAACTTCGTTATTGATCTCAGTTCCCAAATACAGCTGATAACCTCCGTGCGTCAGCCCCCAAGTCCCATCTGATTCCGGATGATCTGCCATCATCACCCCCCAAAACGTGATCTCGGTTTACATCCCACGAGGACGTCTTCCTTCGGTGCATGGAGATTGCCTTCTGCTCGCAGAACCCACTGGCTCGGTGGCTCCTTCTGCCATGTCAGTGTGGGGAATGTGGCAGTTAGCACTGTTTATACATTCCAGGAGTATTAAGCAGTTAGGTTACTGGAACTGCGGCAGAGCTTGGGGGAGCCGCATTCGGGGCCGTGCCTCTGTAATCAATTACGGAGCATATCATGAAATTCCAGATGTAATAATAAAGTTTATGATGATTATATTGTCAGGAGGCACGGAACGCAGCACCTCATTGACAACTGCAGGAGCAAGGGGGATGAGCCAGGGTTTAGACTGTGGTGTTAGAATACGACAAAGGCTTTTATCATGGAAGGATAATTTTGCCCTTCGGCAGCAATGTGCACATTTTTTGTGAATGGGTGCATTCATTTTGGGAGACCCAGCCACAGTGGGAAAAGCGGCACACGTGTTCCATCTCTATCTCGAGGTTGCCCCTGCCCGGAAGAAACTGTACGGGGTGGGTGGGTGGGTGGGTGGCGGGGCAGTGTCTTTGCAGTTGGGGAAGTAGGCGTGGCAGGTGCTCAGCCACTCTGCCCTTACAAACAACCTCCCCTCGTTGTGAAGGGACGGCGTGCTCTGGTGTGGAAATATAAAATGGACGTTCTGTTAAAATCAATAGACTGTCACAGCTTGACCGGACAGCTTCGACACCCCGGTAGGTGGCAACTGGTGGACACACACTACCTAGAGCACTTGGCCACAGCAAGACGGCAAGTGCAGCTCCAGGCCTGGTCCCCAGCAACTGTGTGTCCTTCCCTCTCCCTGTGTCTCCGTGGCATTTCCGGAAAATGCATCTTCACCAGAGGGCTTCACTTCCCTTCGTTGTGGCAGCACCAGCGAGCAGAATAGGGCGGCACTTGTAAAGTTTCACTGGCACATTTTTAGCCACGTCCACCGGGAATTATTTTTTTTTTTTTTAAAGATTTTTTTTTTTATTTATTTATTTGAGAGAGAGAGAGAGAATGAGAGAGAGCACGAGAGGGAAGAGGGTCAGAGGGAGAAGCAGACCCCCCGCTGAGCAGGGAGCCCGATGTGGGACTCGATCCCGGGACTCCAGGATCATGACCTGAGCCGAAGGCAGTCGCTTAAACAACTGAGCCACCCAGGCGCCCCCACCGGGAATTATTACCGTGATTGTTTGGGTGCTCGTATGAATGCAGAATAACTTTTAAAAACAGTGCACGGCAGACCTGAAATAGTGATAAAGACCAAAAAAAAAAAAAAAAAGATAAATAAGCTATGGCAAGCTATGAAAGAAATGAATGCCCCCTTTTAATTCGTCAGTGCGCCAAGAATAGATAGTAAAGCGCTTACTATGGGGGTGATTTTACAGCATGTTTCCTAAAGCTTCAGTACAGGTGAGCTCATGAAGGCTGCTCATTGCTCTGTGCGTATTTCCTGCATGAGCCCTGTTTCTCAGATGCTTTGGTTCAGCCAGAGTCTCTCTTAGGGCAGGGACACATCGTGTTTCTCTCCTTGAGTCCTTGGAGGGAGGACAGGGTCACCCTTTTGAGGGTTCTTGATTCTGCTGTTGGGTAGGGCAGCTCCATGGTAGAGGGGGATTTCAGGAGGCTCTTGTCTGCGTGGAATGAGCCTGACTGGGTCTGCCTTTCCCACTGCCCCCCCCCCCATCACTGGTGCTTGGGGACGTGCCCATCTCTGCCCGCAGGGCCAGCTGTGCTGGGTGTCCCATGGCCTGGGGCGCAGACCACCTTCCCTAGATGGAGCCACCTCCCTGCCAACAGGAACTACCAGGAAAGCGTGTTTCTGAGCACCTCTGTCTGTGTCCGGGATCGCCCTCCCGCGTGGGCTTGTGTGACTGATAGGAGATAGGAGTTCCTGACGTTTTTTTTTTTTTTCTTCCTTTCTATGCAGAACTTGACTACTTGTTTAAAAGCTCATTGATGATAGGAGTCCAAAGGGATGTGGACCACACAGCATGTCAGCAATCTACATTTGTTTGTATCGCCCCACCCTCCTGGCAATTTTGGGCAGGAGGTGGTAGAGAGGAGGGAATGGATTGGAGGAGTTACATTTGGATGCCACTGGTGGGAAGCCACGGCCTGTGATGGGGCAGGGTGTGGCCAGGGGGCCCTGGTACCCCGAACCCGCATGGCGGGAGCCCAGAGCCCGCAGGCCCGACCTCGCAGCTCGGAGGCCACCTCCTAAGGCCTCTGTCTGCGGCTCCCCATCCGGGTGTGCCGGCCAGCTCTCTTGGAACTGCCCGTGTCCGTTAGAAGTTTCCAGAAGGCCTAAAGGTGAGGTGGGACAGGAGATTTGAGGTCTGCTCAGGTTAGCTGCTGAGAGATTTTCGTGAGAGTTTTATTTTTTGCCCCCCTCAATTTAAGACTGTCATGGAAGGCAGAGCTGTTCTAGAGAGAAACCAATCTTTCAGTAATCACAAAGCAGCTTTTATGAATTAAAAAAAAGAAAAGGATCTTGACCCTCTTTGAAAGGAAATAAAGGAGGAACCCAGTGTAAGGAAAACAGAAAAAGCTGATATTACAGTTTTTGTGATTACTCACATCCTAGGCTGGAGCTTGAGGAAGCCAGTTATAATGGAATTTCATTTTTTTTTTCCTCTTCCTACATGTGCCTCTGCTTTCTTATTTTTCATTAGAATGAGGAGTGGTTCGTACTTGGTGTGAAAAAAAAATTTTTTTTTGGCATGTGGTCCTTGTTCTTTGCTGCCCGAAGGCCGGTGGTACCAAAGCTAGGACTGTATGTCCTTGTCCTTCATTCTCCACCTGGAAGTGGGGCCCCCTCGGCCCTCCCTGTCCCAGGTGCACTCGCGCTCCAGGGCCCTTCCTGGGTGGGAGGGGCTCACCTGGACCTGCGGCCTTGACACCAGCCTTTTACCCAGGTAAGCAGACAGCCCCAAAGACCATGAATAATTCACCTTCAGGTATTCGGAGGTGGAAAATCTAAAGCCATCTAGTGGTTGGTTATTATTAGTAGCCACTTTATTAACACCGGTTTTAAAGATTATTTTATTGCTATTAGGATGCAAGTTGCCGGTAGCAGTTGGCCAATTTCACTGGTGAGCAGTGAGGCCAAGGCTGTGACCAAAAGCAGACATGCCTTCACTCTGGCTAAATTAAATAAATGTTTGTGCAAGCACACTTTGGTGTGCCTTTGCGAGGGCTGACCTTCTACCGCTAATTTCTCGCTGTGCTCTGGAAGATTGTAATTGTGGTAACATGATATAAATGTAAACTTTAGCTCTGCTTACACAGAACACACAAGACAGTTTGACACCTTCATTTCAGCAGTAAGAAATTACCACTGTCTCTTATTTCTTGCTCCGAGCTTAGGTGACCAAGCCAAGAAGTAATTACACAATTAGGGTTGACAAAGCAGTTCCTGTAACATTTTCTTCCCCTTAAGTTTGGGCAGTTTATTTCAATCCCACGTTTTCCATATCTTTGTCATTAATAACAAGATAGCCATTCTCAGTGTAATAAATTTGCTTACAAAGATTGGGAGACTTGTATAATTTAATGAAGATACAGGAGCATGGACTTCTACAAGTGTGGCTCTTTGAAGTTTACAGGTAGGCATCGGGGGAGTTGACGTGCCACCCCTCCAGGGGGATGACTAACAAGTCACACATAAGCAGGCCAGTGGTGGAAATGACTCCCATGTAGGCGACCACTAAAATAGAGATTTTGAAAGGCTGTGTGGATAGGGGACACGGCTCGTCTGAGAGGCTGCCTCGTCAAGGCTGACTCCCATTGCTAAGCTCCCAGCTAATTCTTTATTCTTCAATTACAATATCTGCAGTGAGTATCTGGTGTTGTCATTAATTGTTAGCTGATTTAAGATAGACTCTTCTCCTTGGAGGCTTAGATTACCAGGTAGGCCTGACCCTTACGTAAGAAAAAAATAATAACACTCTCTCCCTTTTTATTTGTGACTGGCTCTGAAAGGAGAAAGACCCTTCCTGTGAAAGAATAATGAGCCTGTTCCTTATAATTTAACTGGCCAGTCCTAGAAGAAGACATTCTCGAAACTTCTGCATTAGGACCACCTGATTATGCAAACAAGCCCGAAGCATTGATGGCTGGACCAGGGCTGACCCGAAGCAAGTTGGGCCTGCTGCCGCATGGCAGCCTGGCCAGCCCCGGAGAGCCTGTCCCCAGCCTGGGCCTGGCAGAGGCACCCACGTGGCCGGCAGCACCTGCCCCTTCCCTCCTCCCCCTCCCATTTCGCAGCCGAGGATTCTTGCACACATCCAGGCCTTTCCCACACATCCGGTCGGAGGAACGACTCGGGGATGCCATGAGGTCCTTCCCTGAGGTGGAGACTGAACAAGTTTTTGGGCTTATCATTTCATTTTTCAGCAAGATGTGTTGGTACTGGGTGGATCCTGTCTAAATGAATTCTAGCTGGGGTCCTAGATAAAAGTTATATTTCTTCTGACAGAGTTTATAGCAACGTTTTTCTTAATTATTCTTGATGTTTTGCCCATTATACCATTAGCTTCTTCAGAGGACAGAGATAAATAGCTGGTATCCACAAGAACAAAGTGTGAACTGAATGCATTTAATTATTGATATCTCAGTAACTAAAGGTTCTAAAATGATGTTGTCAAATGCCTTAGTGATCTGACAGCAGATGTATTGGTTTGCAGAGGCAACTAGAGACACTGTCCAGATAAACCCCAGAAAGGGAGAACATTAAGCAAAGAAGAGGATAATAGTAGTTGATTTTCTCATTTCTTTTTTTCCATTCCCCCCTCCCAATATAATTACTTTCATTTTGTGTAGTGAATTTTTAGGTTTAGGTAATATGCAGGATATTTTTTTAGATATGTAATAAAATGTAGATTGCCTGCATACTGTTGTCTTTAAGTAAAATGCCTGGTTCAATTACATATAGATCGTGTGTGTTTATATATGTATAGAGGTGCGTGTGTAAGTGTGCATGTTTCTGCACGTATATATGTATGTAGGTATATGTATGGTACATATGTACGTAACCTGGTTGAAATAAATGTTTTCACAGTCTTGTTCTTACCAAAGGGAGTTTTTAAAACTAGCCTCATGCATGTTTTCAAATAGAATAGCAGAATGCTAGCAAATTACATTTTTCCTCCTCTCATAAGCTACTGGATCCTTCTCACGTGTAGGGAAGGAAGGATTGCAGGTATTTATCCCGATATGTTGATATAACTCATCACGTCTTTAATTATTTGCATTTTTTTAAATTATATTTTCTCTAAAATGTGCAGTGTGATTCGCAGGGTTTAAAATGTCTATGGAGGAGCATCACTGCTGGGCAGACACGCAGTTCATGGCCCAGAGGCTCAAAGTCTAGCACGCCAAGCATCGGGTCTTAGGAAAGAAAGGAACCGTATGAACATGTCAAGTGTTGCTGTAGAATTTTTTTTTTTTTTAACGTTTGGCCTACAGTACTGCTCAACGGGATTGTGATAATTATATATGTTTTCTTAGGGCATTTTACTCGTTTGCTGCTGCTTTTAAGAAACCAAACCGATGCCTCTCAGCAGTCTGATTGAGGGCTGTCAGAAGGAAGTCACGTTCTGGATGGTCACCCCGTCCGGGATGCCTCCCGCAGCGTTTCTAACACGGGGCCGTACTTCTTTCCTGGAGTTTTGGGTTTCCCTGGCCCTCGCATACTGGTCCTCATTGCTCAGGGTTTCCATCAGGACTCAGGGCTGCATGAGATTCTGGGAGGATATTTATTTGAAGTTGCACAGATGTTTACAGAAAGAGAGGCTGAGACGCGGGCACTCAGCACAGCCAACCTTACGCAGAGGGGCTGCCAGTCCTTAATGTGTTCCATGTGCTCCGAGCTCTGTAATGGCAGCAAACACGCCACATCGTCCGGCTGCCTACTTGGAAATTAAATAATGAGTCTCCACAAGATACTCGCCCCACACCCTGACATCTCAGCTCCATGAGAAAGTGACATAGAGTGGGATCTCACGAGAGGCAAGCACCACTCTCACTCTGAAGGCTCAGAGCATCCGGGCGTGGGTGGGCGCGCGCACACACACACACACACACACGCACACACGCACATGCACAAACGCCCAGGCTTCTGTGTGTGTGCAGGGTTACTCTGCAGAAACTATAGATACAGAGCCCTGAAAGGTTTGACGGTAGCTTCCCCTCATGAAACTAAGTGCATTTTAATTTTTTTATTAAAAAAGCAATAATGCACATAATACAAAATCCAAGAGAACCAAAGGGCAAATGATTAAACGAGAGTTCCCCTCCCAAAGGGTAAGCAGTGTTCCCAGTTTGTGGTATATCTTCCTAGATATTTAAAATCATAAATACACACACTCTACATTGTACCTTTCTCTCTGCAACTAAAAATGTATCTCAGATATCTGTGATTTACTTTGACATGCATCCAAAAATGAAGGCACACAAATGGATGGATAGACACATATGTGATAAAGCAAGTAAAGTAAAAAGTTAAAGTTAGAATCTAGGTGGTGGGTGGGGATGCGGGTAAAATTCTTTCAACTGCGTTACAGTTCCACAAGAAAATGGTGGCAAAATCTGTATCTCAGTGACCACATTCTATCATGTTATGTTGTGGTCCTTGTTTTATATGGTATGATGTGACACAGGGCCGCCTCATGCTTTCTGAGAGTGATATTTACTCCAGCGAATGAATTTCCCTCCGGGTGGACGTTCGGGTTGCTCCCAGTCTTTCCTTTGGCCAGCACTGACGCACGGAGCATCCTGCATCCTCCTCGTGCGGGAATATCCTGCCATTGACATCTCTGTGGGATCCAGTCCTTAAGGTGGGATTGTTAGCCAAAAGGGTATGTTCACTGAACAAAATGATAAATATCCAAATTGTTCTCCAAAAAGGTGGCACGCATTTCCCTTCCCACGGCAATGTGGGAGTGTGCTCGTGACGTTAGCTGGCTGTCAGAGCTTAGGTAATCCAGAATCACGGCCGGCAGCCCCTCCTCCCGCCTCGCAGGGGCTAAGCATGTCTCCAGGCGTCTAAAAAAGGATACGAATGTGAAAGTATATGAATCCCCAGTGTGAATCTCAGACTTTGGCCCCTTTTTATTCATATCTCTGGATGACAGAAAATAGGTATTAAGTTCCCAGGATCAGAGACCTTTAGAGTCAGCTGGCCTGACAACCTCATTTGATGGACACAAAAGCCAAAGTCCAGAATTGGAAAGAGATCAGCCCAGGTTCTCATGGTCATTTCCTGGCTGAACCCAACCGTCGAAGGCATGGAGTGATTTAAAGCCTGGCTCTGTGCTTGGACTGCGGAAGTCTGCTCCACTGGCATCCCTGTCACCTGAGGATGCGCCCGGAGCTCGGCGGCCGGGACGGAGAGGCGCCGTGACCGTGTGTTAGCTATGTTTAGCTCCTGCAGAGTACGGTAGAGGTGGCTGGCGACCGCGTGCTGCTTCCTAGATAATGACCAGAGAACACTGAAAATGTCCTTTTGGGTTTTGGCTGAATAATATTTAAGGATTTTGAAACAGTGACTTAATTGTGTTTTTATGTAATTGATGGCATTGTAGTAAAATGTATTGAGACACCACATCAGCATTTTCCTAACTGTTCCTTGGAGAAAAATATGCTCATATGAAAATGGTTTCTTCACTTTCCACTCATGGAATTGAGGGGGAAAAAAATATCATTGTGCTTGCATGGAATCACTGTGCCCAGAGACTCTCTAATTTTAAAGTGTCTTCCCCTCCGGACTTGGCCTACATTGCACAAGGGTACCTCGCCTTTCTAAGTTGGGTTGTTGTCCCTTGTTTTGGGCCTACTGTGTCAGGAAGTTGCTCGGAAATGCTACCTAGGCAGATTTCAGGGAAGTCCCATATACTGATAGGTCAGCAGACGATGGGCCAAAGGGGGCCCCGAGTCTCCAACCCAGGGACCCCCGGCTGCAGCCACGTCCAGGTCTGACCTCATGCCTCCGCTCCCTGCTTTGGGTTTGGGAGGGGCTTGAAGGAAAGTGCTCTTGGCTTCAGCTTCCAGAAGTTGTGTCTGCACTCGGAGCCCTTATAATTTTATACTGGCATCTGAGAAATCTGGGCATCCACATAAATGATATCAGTTGTCCTGGTCTTGGCACGGTTGGGTGCATGGGGAAGGGGATTTAAGTCTACTGTAAGAATTAATTTGGGGGCCAAATCTCGCTACTCGAGATTTCATTCTGAAGAGTCAAATCGTAAACATTAGAAGTGAAAATTCCAACAGTTGCTTTCTAATTATGGAAAACTCACAGGTCTGCTAACCCAAAAGATAATAGTAATGCCTTAAAAGCTCCATTGGCTGTCTTCCTAGGGCTTGGATCCCGCGCGCCTTGCTCGTACTGTAGGCCAGCACTGTGTGCTTGTGCACGGACTCGGGGGCCTTCCCCTTGCAAGGTGATGTCACGCCCGAGAGCCAGCCTCCCGTGGCGTGCTTTAGGCGTGCTGTCCTCCTGCGTGCGGTTGCGATGGCTCTCCTCACTTCTGAACCTTGGGCCCTCATCGATCCCCACCGTGAGGGTGGCCCCCATGCAGCCTGCTGCCCACAGTGGTTCCTGCGGGGTGTGGAGGGGTCACGCAGGGAAGACCCTGCAGCATTTCCAGGTGTCCCTGTGTGTGCAGAGCTGCTGCCTTCACCACCTGGGAGAAACACCTTTCCAAGGTGTGTGACAGTGTGGGAAGGTGATCGCGGACTGAGTTTCCCATGCTGGGGCAGGGGCCGTGGTGGGCCTGTCCCGACGTGTCTGTTGGGCAGAAAGCCAGGCCCTTCCGGTGGTCTCTGTATGGACGTTTTTTAGGGCTCCTTGTGGGTCTACGAATGGGGAGTCCTCTGGGTATTCATAAGCTGGCGGTGCCTCGCTGAGAGCAGGGATACATCACGGGCTCCCGCTTTGTAGAGTTCTTCGACACTGAATCCTTGTAGAGGTGAGAAACAAAAACCACAACAAAAATCAAGGGAAAAAGAAAAACAAGAAAAAATGTGCATTGACGGAATTATGCTTTGTCTTTTTACTTAAATGGCAAGGCTCATGTGTCTTGATGTCTGAAATAAATTATTATGAAACCTATCTACAGGAGCTCATCGTTGAATCCTAGTATTCTTTTTTCTTTCTTTCTTTTTTTTTCTTCTGATTTTTAAAACACTTCGGATCACTGAATAGTAAAGATTGCCAGATGCCTGTCCTGGAGACTCACGGGACGCTCTGCTCTGGAGCCTGTGGGCCGGACGGCGTCGCTGTGATGCTGGGCTGCACTGGGCGGCTACCCCCTGCTGGGACAGGGGTACGTGGCCTCTGGCACCTGGGGCTGTGGTCAGTCTCCTCTGTGGGGCTGTCTCAGCATTCACTAACGCAGGCTTGTTTAAAACAATTTCCATGGGAGAGAAATGCTCTCCACTCAGTGTTGCGTGAAAAAAAGCAGGTTGCCATATACAATATAAACCCTAACACACACACAGACACACACACACACACACACACACGCATGCACGTGTGATGATAGAAAAAAAGAATTAAGTACCTCAAAATTGAAGTCATCTTTCTTCTTTTTCATCCTTTCTTCGGTATGCTTTTATTTCCCAAATTTTCAGCCATGCACCTGTACCACTAACTCTTGGACCTGGCATGGATGCTTTCTCGTATCAGGCACCCTTGTGGCCAAGCAGAAGTAACCAGATCACTAGTGTCCTTTCTTTTTCGCTCATTCACTCATTCATTCATTTCTTCATTCATTCAAAAATGAAGTACTTCTCCTTTTTCTCCTGGCCTCAACTCTTGTAGGCAATCTCTCTCGCGTGCACGCACACACACACACACATTGCAGGCAATCTCTCTCTCTCTCTCTCTCTCTCTCACACACACACACACACACACACACACACACACACACACACAGCCTAGAGGGAAAGCTGCGATTCCCACACTGGGCCTGCTGTTGCAGATGTCAGGGAGACGAGAGGATGAATCGCCTGCATAGCCTACACTGGATGCTCTTGACCTGGCCACCTGACTCTGGTGGGGAGCCTTGAGTTTCCCAGACCTGAGTCTGTTTTTACACACCCCCCCGCCAGCATTAGTTGGTTTTCATTGCAGCCCAAGTAGAGCTTGAGGCTCCAATGAAGCTTAGTAGTAAAAGTAACCAGAAGTACACTCACGAATTGAGGAGCTAAAAAACACAACAAAAACACCTCAGAAAGGCATCTTTGGGGCATTTGAGGGGCATGTCCGAGGGTGCCGTGAGGGCAGGTGGTGGGGCTGGGACGAGGCGCCGTGGAGCAGTGCCCATCCCCGCCTGCGTACCCAGCACCTCCGGAGCAGGGGCCTCTGCCTTTCCGTGCCATCATCATCTAGCTCGATGCTGGAATGATGAATGGGGTTCAGAGGATTACCTTGGAATATAAGGAGCTGGGGGGTGAGCAGGGAGGAACTTTAAAAGAAAATGATAAAATACAATATCTTACTTGTGCATGATTCCTGTCATCCTACGACAGTGACTCCATTTTACATTCTTTACATCGTGAAAAGTGTAAGACAATACATTGACACTTGCCAGGCTACGATTTTAAAGCCTGGAGGCAGAAACTCGTGTCTTGGGGGGATGTATCCTAAGGCTCCCTGGCTGGATGGCCTGGGCTATACACCTGCTCACCATCTCCACACAACCTTTTGGGAAAGGGCACTCTGCCTTCTCCATCACTCGTCCTGGAGTTGAGCACTGCTCAGGACCTGGGATTAAAATGTTCCTGCAACCAGAGATTAAAACGTTCCCCAAAGCACCCATGGGTGCCCAGGCCTGTAGCTCAGCGAGTTCCTTGCTAGTCCAGTGGGCCAAGGCAGGGAGACCACAGCCTCCTGGCCCCCGCCTCCCCTTAGCCAGGTGCGTGCTAGGCCTGCCTCCCTGCGGCCAAGTGGTCATGAGCATCCTCTCTTGGACTGCACCTAGCCACGTCTTAATGACAACCACCTGTAAAGGCTTAGGGCGCGGGGAAAGGTCAGTTTTTCAGGTTCTTCTGAGCAGGGACCCTCTCCCCAGAAGGGGCTGGGGAAGCATGCAACCTCCAACACGAGAAAAACTGCAGATACCACCCCTCACGGCCGGGGGAGGGGGCGGGGCAGAGCACAGAGCAGATTTGTCACGCCAGGTGTAGGCTCTCAGAAAGACATCTTTTGCCTGGACCATCTTCTTCTTCTTCTTCTTTTTTTTTTTTTTTTTTTTTTTTTTAAGGTTACATAATATTCATACCACGGACTATTCCAGAACAGCCACAATGAAGGACCCGAAACCACATGCAACAGCAGGGACGGATCATAACATATTAGGAGTGGATGAAGCAAATCAGAGAAGAGCTCACATAGGCTGGCAGCCGTTTTGCCAAAGCTCAGACGTGGACACTTACCTGGGGTGGTTTGGGTGCCTTTGTATCTGGGCTACCTGCCTGGTGGGAGGGGCCGGGTGGGAGAGGTATGACTCTCAGGTCGGTTCCCAGTTCGCAGGTCTTTGTTTGTTATTCTGCTTTAAAAACCTACGCCTATATGATGTGAAGTTCTGTATGGATCAAACCCTACATGAGAACGTGTTTCTGCATGTGGTCTTGCTGATTCTTAAGATCATTCCCAGATCTAAGATCATTGAGCCACACTGTCCCAATGATGTTTTAGTTCAGGGAGATTTGGTAAGAAACTCTCTGTCACTTCTACCAGCCGTTTATTTTGGAAAGAATTCAGCACCAAAGGGCCCATCCCTTCTCTCCCTGGGGACTGCATCTTCGGGGTCCACCTGCCCTGCAGGAGATGAAGCTGGCCTCCCCGCCCCCACTCCGCTTACTTCTTAGCCCCTCGTCCCAGTGATGACTGGGCTTTTGAGGGTGAGGAAAAGCATTCTGTGGTTGTTTTTTTCCTTGTGGTTATTTTCTCCTCTTCGAAGTTCTCTGGGTTGAGACTTTCTCTCTGCCTGGTGGTGCTTTCGAGGGGCCTTGAGCACTTGGGGCCCAGGCCGTGGTTTCCTGGGGCCTGGCTGCCTCACCCTCGTGGGGACAGCAGGCTCCTGTGGAGATTGCGTGAGGAGCTCAGGCGAAGGGGCCCGGGGCGGCTCTGTCCACCTGTGCCCTCGTGTTGGGGTTCAGACATTTTCACGTCTTTAATGGGGTTTAATTGTGTCTTGTTGAACGATTTTCACGTATACATATACATATAGATATCTCTGTGTGTGTGTGTGTGTGTGTGTGTATATTTAATTGCCAACAAAACCTTTAAAATATTTATTGGCAACAATGGCTTATGTGCAACATTCTGAAGGAATAAAAAAATAATTTTCTATATTTTTGAATAGAAGCCTTTTGTGTTTATAGCATGCTGCTTTTTATCTCCAGCGGAGCCGGGCGCCCGTGGCAGACTTTATTCATAGCTTGCTTGTTTCTGTAGCGTTGCTAAGTTGTTAGGTGGTGATCCACACTTTCCCCAAGTCTCTCCCTGAGTCTTGCTCTTCTTTTCCTTTAGGGGAACGCACTGGGTGACTTTTAACGGGACGGGATTGATGCATGCTTTTATGTCCAGATCGACTCACCCAGGGAAAGCATCTGCTCACATTGCTGGGATCAGACTTCAGGAGACCACGGAAGGGACTGAGCTGGAGTTAATTAGATGCATTTAGCCATGGCACCGGGCTGGTAGGA
>NW_022589761.1:2396844-2494344 GCF_004348235.1 Phoca vitulina | reverse complement strand
GGGGAGGGATCCTCCAGGCCCCAGGATCCTCCTCTTGTCCGATGGCTGCCACCACGCATCTGATGTTCACCTGACCCTACATCGCATTCGCCCGAAATCAGGGCAGTCTTTTGTGTGGCTCCCAGTTTGCTGGGTGTCTGGGAGGGACAGACAGACGCCTGTCACCCTCACACAGGCCCTGGCAGATGTGTAGGGACAGGAAGCCTTTCTGCAGCCCGGCGGGCAGGTCGCGTGCGATGCCAGGAACATCGCTGCCAGTGTTTTTGCCAGGTACCCTGGATCCGCAGATGACACGCTCGTATTTCAGACTCTGGTGCTGTCCCCCTCCCGTACCGCAGACTTGGTGGCCAGGCTCCAGTCGGCGGCCAGGCAGGGGAGCCATGAACTGGAGATGAAATATCCTCTCTTTAATTGATACTGAGGTTTGGTACTGCTACCTCCCTAACGTGGAAGTTCAGATCTTTTAGATAGGAGCTTGCCCAGTTCCCTTACGAGTCTGGGGTGTTGGAAGTCTTAAAGAGCAAACATTGCTTATGAACTGGGAGACCAGCTCGTTCATCCTGGGCTGGAGGCTGGGGATGTAAAGAGAGCTTCTCTAACAGATTCCCCTCCTGAACATTCCGTGGCTGTTTTTTGCTCCTGAGCAGGCATCACCTCCCGTGTCCCAAACCTGTCCTGCTATTTGACATGTCCACATGCCACATGCATTGCCTACACATTATTATTTACACACATTTTAATTCAAATAAATTTATTTTTAAAAGGAAAGTGTGTCACTCCCATAAATGAAGACCCAGAATCACTTGCCATAAAGAGAAAATAACCATAAAAGTAAATGCAGTGAAATCAAACAATGTCATTAAATTCTAGCTGGATTCTCTTGGCTGCCTGTGGCCTGAGTCTGATGCTTTACCTCTCTTTTTGAAAAAGGAAGATTAGCCAGTGTTAGGTGTTAAAGACCAATAGCACCAACCAGATACTTTCTCCTTGAAGCAAAAAGAAGGAAAATGACAGAAGTGACAAGGGAGTGATTTATTGCCTTGTGATTCAAGGTGAATCACCTAGTATGTTTTTGTACCACTGGTGGATCTGTCCCACACTGTGAGACATTCTGGATCTCAGGGAATGTTGATTCCTGTTAGCTTCTCAGAGACATTTCTAGCCCCCAAAAGGTTAAGAGCTGTTCCTCTAGGAAAGGGTCTTTTCTAAAGAGGCTAGGAAAGAAGAGGACACTTAAGAGAGCCAGAGGACTGAGAGGCCTTCCAGGGAAGGGGGGACCCCTCCAGCCAGCACAGTGGAACTGTCTGCCCTGATGGAAATGTTCTGTGAGCTGTCCAGTATGATAGCCGGCCACCACGTGTGGCCATTGCACATTCCAAATGTGGTGAGTGCCACGGAGATGAAATTTACATTGACTTAATATTCATTATTTTAAACTTAAAATAGTCACATGGACAACCCCGCTCTAGATCTTTCTTTTGGGCTTCTGTGCTTGTCTCTCTGACCTAGGCTAGAGTCTGGCGACTCAGAGTTTCCAGCCACGGGAAGGAAGATTGGCCTCTCTAAAAGTCATGGTGTGCAGAGCCCAGAACAGTGTACAAAGCACTTTTTTTGGGGGGTGGGGGAGTCCTTGTCCCTGTCATGGCAATCCAGGGAAAAGTTGGCATCACCAACCCCTTTTGCAGTTGAGGAAACTGAGGCTTGCAGGCAATGAGGCAGAGGGTCCAGGATGGAGAGAGGATGGCCATGCTCAGGGCTTTCCCATCCCACCAGGAAGACAACGACACGGCTTTGCGGACCTTACCCTGGAGTCTCCCAGTGCGCATGCTCACTGGGACCAGCCCGCCTTACACTGGAGTCCCAGTGCGCATGCTCGCAGGGACTAGACCGCAGCTGTGAACCCGTACATCCAGGGTGCCGAGAAGCGAGTGCCTTTCGCAGCCTCATGCCTTGTCTCCTCGGTTTCGTTCTCTGCACTGGGGGTTCTGTAAGACCAGGCCTTTCTTCCAGAAGGAACAACCCGATGCAGCCAAAGGCCACAGGCTGTCACCACCTTGCCTCTTGCCTTGAAGGAGATCCCTGGGTGGGGAAGGCACTTCCCAGAATGCAGAAGGGCTCTGGAGCACCTGTTCCGTCTGCTTATTTTTTCCACTCTGTCCCATCTCCCAGATCTGATGCTCCCGATCTGTCCTGGGAGCTGAGAGGTGAAGGGAAGGGGGCGAGGAAAGTGAGCTGATAAATAGATCCTCAGACAGAATGTTGGCTGGATTAATGCCTCACCCTCACTATCCCCACCCTGTCCCCGATCCTTCCATCCCTACCTGTTCCAAGTTTAGTTGCTTTTTATAAGAGTAGCCAGAACAGGAAAGTGCCCAGCCAGGCATCAACCAGGCTTGCTGCCGGTGGAGTTCTTGGCCTGAGATGCAGAGAGAAGGTTAGATGGAGAATGGTTTTTTAGCTTCCATCCTGTCCCACCTCTTCTGGACTCAAGAGGCTGAGCTGATTGCAAGAGTTTCCTGGACTTTAATGACTGTCCCCACTGGGGACAGGCTGGCTCAGTGGAGGGACTGATCCTCTCACCATGCAGGTCCTGCCCTTTCTTGTCACGGCAGGATCTTCCCTGCTGATGGAAAAGCATAATTTCTACCACCAGAAATAACTGTTCTTTGTTGAATGTTTGCCATGTGCTGGGCTCTGTGCTAAATGTTTATATGCATAATTCCATTAACCATTCTCAAAAGAGGACACTTTTATTCTCGTTTTATAGATGAAAACTCAGAAGCTTTTGTAGTTTGCCCAAGTGGCCCAGCTTCTCAGGACAGAGTGGAAGATGAACCTGGACTTGTAAGAGACCAGGATCCTTTAGCAGCATGCCATATGCCCCTCCAAGAGCCACCACCTTGCCCCAAATTTTCCCCTGTGTTCATGCTCCTTTTGGCCCTGAGCACTGGGCCCACAGACCCATCGTGCATCGTGCAGCAGATATTTGCAGACCCACCCTGGATGCCAGGGCCTGGGATCAGTGCCGTATCTAAATGAAAGAGGAAATTCGTGTGAAGTGGCGCCTGTTCCCTTGGAGCTCACATCTGCTTGGGGGCATCAAAGAAGACTGGGCGTTATCTTCCTCTGGTCTGTCCCCACACTTTCTGCTTTGGTTCTTCCAACTCTTAGTTTTCAGTTTTTGATGCATTGGTGTGTAAGAAGTAGTTCATAGGAAAGAGAGGCTCATTATCATGGGGGAAGACTCGAGAAGTTTGGGGCACTTAATAGAGGCTTAGCGAACTATCATGTGACAGCATGATGAATAGGGCCGGGGTTCTGGGGATGGGGAAGGGAGATGTTGCTCAGGCTCAAGGAAGGAAAACGTACTTGTGTGCGTTTTCCTGTAATCACGAATTCCTCTGAGGGCACCAGGTTACTGGAGCATGTGTTTTGGGAGTCACTAGAACAATTTGAGTGGACGCGTATTGAGCACCTGCTCCCGCCAGTGCTGGCAGGTGCAGGGGACACCGGGGTAGGCCGTCCTCAAGGAGGTCAGAGCGTGGGGGACGTGACAGACAGAACCTTGTAATTCTGATATGGGTACCATGACTGTGATGAGAACATGGAGGAGGGATGCCTTACTCATCCCAGGGGTGAGAAAAAACTATAAATAGTTTCCTGGAAGTGGAGCACCCAAGCTGAATCTTAAGGGAATCATAGGCCAACAGTAGCCTTTAGAACCATCTTTTCCCTTTGTGGCACATTGTCTAGTGCTTTGCAAGATGAGCTACTTTGGGATCACTGAGGGAGTGCCATGCTTTCCCTGCTCTTACCATTTCTTGCCTAGACTTCCCAGTGTGGTGACTATTTCCAGAACTTTCTTGACTCATCTGCTAATGCAGAATATTCATTCTTGTCGATCTGATGGTCCTGAAGGCGTGAAGTGACTCAGGTGTGTTCTTCCTCAAAATGAGTGTCACATATCAAAGTGAGACAGTCTCAGTTCAGGTGTCCCCGCTCCATCAGGGGATGGCCTTGACCCGCCTTGGGCTCCTGTACTTGGAAAATTCTCTGTCCACATTGTGGCAGAAGGTAAAGGTCAACCAATGTCACCCTGGCTGGAGGCCACATTCCTCCTTGTGGGCAAGGAATTCAGAATCTGCTCCCTCTGACCCTTTCATCCCTCTGTTCTTTACCCACCCACTTGCTTCATCCTCTCTGGGGCTTTGCCCTGGGTGGGTAAATGGTGGCACCAGGAGACCTTGGGATGCCCAAGTCCTGAACCCAGGGCCCTGTACAGAGTTATGTCCAGTGACATGCTGTCTGCTGGAGATGGCCGGCCACACCACGGTGTGTATCTTCGTGCCGAGCAAAACTCCAGCCAGCCTGCATGGCAGAACCAGCTGGGAAGAACTGCAGGCCCCGAGGAGTAACATGGTCATCCGCGCACAGAAGGGAGAGCTCCAGGCTAGCCTGGAGATGGTGGCAGGCGGCCTGGCAGGGTGGGTGGACCCCGGCCGCAGAATTAGGAGGTCCGGAGTCTGGTCTCAACTCTGCCATTAATGCCCTGGGGTGCCTCTGGGTGGCCCTTCCTCTTCTTGGGGCCTCATTTTCCCCTTTCATGAATGAGTGTTGGGCTTGGTGTCTCTCTCTCACGTTCCTGCCACCTCTCTAGCCCTAGGATGGCAGGATTCCGAGCAGCCCTGGCCAGCATTTCAGCAGAGGTCTTTGAGGGCGTGTCCCCTTGCCCTCTGTTCCCAAGCAAGAGCACGGGGTGGATGGAGACTGCTGAGCGGGGCATGTGCCTGGCACGCGGCAGCTGGAGAACGGCCACCTGTGGTCCACACGGGCATCTGGCCAACAGAGAACAACTTCCGAGTTAGTTCTATCCCTACGTTCCCTCCGTGTACCCGTGGAGCTCTCAGCCACCCAGGAAGATAGCCGACCCTGGATCACCCAAACCTCCATTTCCAGAAGGGCTTGAGCCAGTCTCACGGGAATGGAGCCCGTATTGTTGGTCCACACCGGAGAAGGTGACAAACAGTTGGGCCGGTGGGTCCCCCAAGCTGTGGGGGTCCCTAGCAATGACTCCTGAGCCGTCTCTTGTTAGTTTGGCAGGTGAACGCTCCGAGGCGTCGAGGTGTCTTTCCCTCTTAGGACCTGATTAAGGACACAGTAAACCCTTGCCGTGATTTTTATCTATTTTCAGTAATATCTCTCGGTTCTCATTTCAGAGATTAGCTTGTTTTCAAAACACCAAATGAAGGCCGAACCTTATCTCCCCGTTGCCAGTGCGGCCACAGCCACCACCCACCACTGACAAACACGAGCTGCTGGCCACGCCTGCATGCCAGTGCCATGGGAAGAAGCCCCGAGACTGTCGGAGTGGGAGGCAGAGCATTAGGGATTTCAATTCTGCTTTATTTTCAACTTGAAATGGAGGAAAACAGACAAAAAACAAATAAGAAAGCTAAACAGTTGCGTGAGAGCTAGCAATTTGCTGGGTTCCCGATGACAGACACTGCATTATCATAATTGTCTCTTCTACATGATAGGACAGAAAAATAATAATGTCATTTTATTTATAGCTGGGGTGGCCCCTTTATGAGAGTCATACAAGTTTCTGCCAAGTGGAGTAGGTCAAATGACATCTTTTGATCAGGCCTGTCCAAAGAGATCAAAGATGAATGGCAGGTAATGGATACCCAATGACAAACCAAATCTAAAACAGAAATAAGGCTGCCAGAGCCTGCCAGTTACCCATTAAAGGCCTGCCTAAGGAAGGCAGGCTGCTTGACACGTTGGCCGAACACCTAAATCAGCCAAGCGTCAGTGCTAAAATTGTGTATTATCATTGGAAATGGCTATTATTTCCTCGGTAACATTTCTGTTAAGGCTTTGTTTGTGTAGGACTGACCTGCAGTCAGAAGTGGAGTCTGAAGGAAGCAAGCTCAAGGGGCTGGTGGGGCACCCTTGGCTTTGGCCATTACGTGCTTTTAATTGTGGGATCCTGATGGGTGCTCTGTGTACAGGTGGGAGGGTGGGCCGGCCTCAGGTCCCCAGCCCCGCGTTCCTCTACGCCCTCTGCATCCCTGCGTCTCCTGTCTTCCTGGCTATGCGCAGTTGGCCCCATCACGGGCCACGTGAAGCCCAGAACTTTCCCAGACCCCGGGGCCAGGGGAGGCCCAAGCAGATGGAAAAATGGAGGGCAGCAATGGCCCCGTTCCTAGCCGGGCTGGGGGAGCTGGGCAGACAGGGGCTGTTCACACAGTCGGTGCAGTTTGCACATATAGAAACGGGTAGAGACAGCTTCCAAAATTATGGGAATAAATGCTATTTTTTTTTTCCTCAAGCACTTGAGTTATGTAATTAAGTTGGGCTTTGTGGAGATGTTATTTAAAAGGCTTTGGTGGGAAACAGAATTTACTATCTTTTTTGTTTTTAATTTGTGGGGGTGGGACGGGGTGGAATACAAAGAAATAGTCAGAGAAATATTTAGCAACGAGGGCTCCAAGACTGCAGGAGAGAACGCTAAATCCTCGTGTCCCAGGGGACGCACAGGTGGTGCTGTGGGTAATTTTTCATTCCGCAGCGTATGCTGGAATGTTAAAAAATATTATTAAACATTGAAATGAGTATACTAGTTAGCTAATTAGTATGTTTCTCTTTCTTTTAATAATCCCGATGCATTTTCTTTCTTTCCTACCTCCATTCTTTTGCACGTGGTAACCCTAAAGAACATATTTAGAAGCATAATTAGTTATAATTAGAAGCAAACAAACCTAGCCCAGGCTATCTCCAATTTATTACAAAGAATCACAGGTACCGGGGGCAGCGGCAGACACCCCAGCCCTCTGCTGCCTAATGAGAGTTAGGGTTTTGCACACACATGCCCACGCACACATACACGTGTGTGCACATACACCCGTGGGCCCTCTCAGGATAAAGGAGCCAGTGCTGGAAGTCCCTTGTGCTCAGCTCTTAAAAGTTTCCCGTAGAGCTCACGTTTCTCGATCATTCTGCATTAACTCTATCTTTAAGTAGCGGAGACACTATGTCACAGTCGTGGTATCACTCCTTGGTGATGAGAAGAAGATAGACATTTGACTGTTAGGCCTCTTGGCAGGAAATTTGGTAGCGAAGTCCCATCCAATTTGTCAAGCCCAGCAGTGGTCTCTGCTCCACAGGAAGCTTGCAGCCCAGCCCCACACGTCACCTGTCAGGGAGGCACCCGGTAACTCCATCGGAAGTGACAGGCTGCATATGCGGGGCTGCCCCAGAACGTGTCCTCTGTGTTTTTTGGTCATTTGCTCGGGCAGGGCACACGCCACTCCCCTGACAGGCAGTCAGTCACCTTTGACATTTGACCCCGTCTTACAAAAAAACCCCAGCCCCCTTTAGTGGCTCCCACCCACCCCAAACCTCTATGTAAATGAAAGTTTAAACAAATCTGTGCTCATGCTGGCTTTCAAGTGAGGTTTTTTTTTTTTTTTAATTTCTCTTGAATTATGTAAAGATGCATCACAAGATATTTACGATTTTTTTTAAAAACAGATATTCTTTTTATATACTGATAAAATTGGAAACTTGGAAGCATATTTGGCAAGTGTAAACAGATGGTTAAAGATATTTGCTGGGAAGGATCAGAAACAGTTATTCCTGACTTGCCTGCTTGGCTAAACATTGCTCTGAAAAGTCAACTCACAGGGCACAAAGCAGGAGATTCGGGTCCCACTTTGCTTCTAAACAGAGTGGGCAAGGGCACTGTTTTATTTTCTTTATCGCCATGCTGCGGCTCATACCTGCCTATGGAACTTGAGCCCTCTTCCTTTTTCACCTACAGACTTGGTGAGGGGTTCTTTAGCAACTGAGCAGGAAGTCCTGTGTGTTGTCTTCTTAATTTAGGACGCGCGCCGCAGGGACCTCACTTAGAGGGAGCCGGGCATCCTTTACCTTTATGCAACTAAGGGATGAAATTAGCACTTTTCCTTTGCTCTGGGGAACAGCAGTCATTTTATTCATAAGAGCGGCCATGCTAGGAGGTTTCCTTCAAAGGCAGTGGATACAAAGTTGCTGCAGGAGAGGAGAAAGAAATTGACTCACGCACCCCTCCCACCCCACTTCCAGAGAGCAGAAATCACCACACAAAACATCTCAAATCACAAAACCCGCCGTTCAGGTGATTTGGCAGAAAGCACAGAATTTCACCAGACCGTCTACTATTCCGATTTTCGGTGTGTGTGTCTGTGGGTAGGGGGCGACTGGAGGTTGGGGTGGGGAAGGAGGAAGCTGCCATATTTTTTACAAGCATATAAAACACAAATGCTGGTGGCACTTGCTAATCCGAAATGCTTTTAGTAGAATTGTTCAGTAGCAATAATCTGTCAACAGATTACAATTTTGCTTAATTTTAATGTGGCTAACTTAAGATGGTTGTATAGTAAATTTATGCAACTGATCACAGTTATTAAATTACTGCATCTGCAAAGGAAGCAATCAAACCCCTTATTACAGTTGCTGTGAGTGAATGCTAAATGTCAAGGAGTTACCAGTGCGCTGCGGGGAATCGCGCTCCAGTTAAAGATGCATAAAATATCAGCACTTTTTTAATGCTTGTGCATTCAACAAAGACTCCCATCATAATTAACTGGTATGGAAATAAATAATTTTTACAAACTACCTTAGAAACAGTTGTGCTACAGTTTTTGTCAAAGTCTGCTGCTCTATAGCGATATTTAAGCCCTTAGACACATTTCCCTCTAACTCACATATGCTATAAAATATTTAAATCTCACAGAGAGGTTTGAAAATGATATTATAAATCCAACTCCCAGCGCTAAAAAGTAATTTATGATGATTAATTTAATTATACGTTTTAAGGTTTTGATATTTTAAAAACTTGAGATTAATTTTTTTGGTTACAGTCCCAGTCTGACAGTTTGGGGAGAGGGGGCTTCTTTCTGTAAACAGCGAAGATGCACGTAGGGGCTCAGCTCACCCGGAAAGGTGGAGAGTCCGTTCTGGGCAAGGCGGCTGGGTCCGAAGCCTGGCCCTGCATGACAGCTCTGTCTTCTAGAGCAAGTTGGTCCGAGTCCCCATCTGTGAAACGCGGCTGATCAGAGTATGTATTTCATGAGGTTCTCGTGGGGAGCCAGCCAGTGGGGGAATGTGTGGAAGGGCCTGGGCGAGCACGTGGCGCTTGCGCGCTTGCGAGGACTCACTGAATGTTACCTGTGGTCGAGAGTGCCCCACCTGCTTCCTCAGGAGACCCATCCTTCCGAAACCAGTTTGCTTCTGCGAATCACATCACGGTTGTAGCCGAGGGCTCTAGTCTCTCCCTTCGTCAGTGCTCACCTTCATTCAGGAGCTGTGGGGTTTTAGAAATCTGGGCTGGGCGATCTTGGAATCTTTGAGGGCCTGAAGTGCCTGGCCGAGAAGGAGGAACGTGGGCAGGGATGGAGGGAGTAGGTGCTCTAGCGCCCAAAGGGCACACCCTTCCCCGCCCCCCGCACCGAGCTGATTCGGTCCACTCAGCGGCCCCGTTGCGATGGGCCAGTTAGACCCTAGGAAAGTTGCATTATGAACAGAATCCCCTAGGCTGTGGTGTGAGGCCGCTGGGTGCCCCCTGCAGACAGGCAGGTGCCCCTGTCAGCCGATCCTGTGCTGTCCTCTTGAGAGAGGGGTGCAACCCTGGTACTTTACTGGGCACCGTGGAGAAGGCTCAGTTTATATGTTTTGGGGTTTGCAACCTGATGGCCCGGAGGTTTGCATTCTCTTGCCAAAGAGCTGCAGGGGTGGCACCCGAAAGGGATGCCTGTGTGCCGGGAATCAGATGTCTAAATAGCAGACCCTGCCTGAGGGGACGACTTTTTCTTGTCTCGTGTATTCATTCAGTATAAGTTTGTTTGGAGTTAGTCGTTCGTATGTATTTAAAGGATAACTCTGTAGGGCAATCAGATTCATGCAAATGTCCATTTGTGTGTTTATAGGTGGATGTGTGCACGTGTGTTTATGTTTTTGCATTTGTATGTGTGTGCATATTTACATGCTGATGTATGTGTAATCTATATAAAGAAATGCAAATGAACCCAAGTCATATTACTCATCCATGACATCTTATTTCCATCAAACAAGCAATGGGGCATTCACAATCCATCCCAATTTTGGCCTCATTGGACTAGAACCTTGGCTTCCAGATGCTGTGTTTTGGCCTGTGGCCCCCTCGACACAGAGCTCGCTTAGGGTCTGGAGGTGCAATTTGAGAATGGGCGTGCAGCTCTTTGCATTATTTTTTTTTTTATCTTGCACACTTTGATGAGAAAAGTGATAGGCATATGTCATATTTTAAGGTAAAAGCAGACACACATTTACAAAGATCAGTTAGGGAAATGTCTATGTCTGGGAATGGGAAGAAGGCTGCTTTTACTCAATGAAACAGTCAGAGCATAGAATCTCTTAAAAGGAATTCATTTTGTTTTAACTATAACTTAACACCAGTTTCTGAAATAACCACAAATATTGGATCCCCTGGAATGACTGAGTAGGTGTGAGTCCTTTCTATTTTCTGCGTGTCCTGTGTATTTCTCATCAAGTGGGTTGCATGTGATGTAGAGTCTTGTGTCTCGGTCACACTAGCATAGCTGCTGTTGGAGGCCTGCACTTTCCAGAGCACAGAGGGGTCAGCTCCAGGCCCTTGGGGGCTGTGGGCAGTAGGCTGGCAACTGCTGGGTCCTTCCTCTGGGGCAGCGTTTAGAAGGGCCTCCCGGAGCCTTGAGTGGCCCCGTGATCGGCAATGGTACAGACACGCTTTCTGAGATTAGGGTGGTCTCATGGCATTTCTGACGTTACTAGACCCCTTGTCTGACTTTATGAGTGCAGGGAATGTTATCGCATGCTTACAGGGCTGGGATCTCCCTGTCCCTGTAACTAAGATGTCCCGGGTGTGGAGTGAGAAAGCAGCCCAAGAGACCTGAGTTCAAATCCTGGTTCTGTATCTGGTCAGCTGTGCATCGAAGTGGGACACAGTCTCCTGATCTGTGAAGTGAGGCAACAGCCAGATCTACCTCATGGGGTGGGTGCGAGGAGAATAGGAGGCAGCATACAGAAAATTTCAACAAACTACTCAAAAACAATACCCCCCCCCCCCAAACATCCTATCTGCTGCCATTAGGATAGTCAATCAGGTAAAGCCCAGGGCTGTCTTGGGTATGATTTCCTGAGAGCATTCAGATAGGCTTTTCCAAGCACCCTGGGGTCCTTCTGAGCCAGCCGGCTGTCACCTCCGGGAGAGCCCCAAGGCTGACCCCACAGTGTCCTCCACTCTGCTGTCTCTGCTCCATGATCACAGCTTCCCTCGGGACGAGGCTCACTCAGCCGCACCTCTGCAGGCCCCACGCCTTTCATGTAGTTATTTCCCTGCCACCCTAGTTGTGGACAAGATGGCTTGACCAGGATGAGGCATTTGAGCGGTGCCAGTCCTTGCTTTACCTTGGTTCTGACCCTAACAATTGCCCTTGTACACCTGCCGCTTCTCTTGTTAACATAAGGTGATGTTGGGCAGTGTGAGGCTGGCCACCCCAGGCGGGGAGAAAGCTGGTGCTCTTTTCACTTGGTATTGAGGCTTTCGGGAACAAAAGAGGGCCCTGCCATCTGCCCTTAGAGGAAAAAGGGATTGGGATCCTTTGCATCTGACTTCCACTGCACCCTGCCTCTTTTAAGCTGGATGAGTTGAAATCCCGCCATCCGTTCCCTGCAGCCTTCTCACCACTGCTCCTATTGTAGCCAAGGGGGAAAAAAAGATTTTTAAAGATTCGCTAATGGTAATGAAAAATATTCTGATATAGCATTAAGGATTTTGCTCCTGAAATGTGTTTAATGTAAATATGCTGTCAGAGACCCTTCAAGTAATTGACACAAGCAGATGATTAGCAGTGTTCTCAACGGTGTTTTTGCATAATCTTACATTTTGACAGAACTCCTCAGCAGCATTTTATTGTCAGTGCTCCGCAATCAGTAAGGACTTTCTTCCCCGGCAACATTTACTTTGTCATTATAAATCTCATAAGTGGTCATTTAACGGGTTCTGCGCGCGGGGAGGAGTATCGTTACCCGCACATTTGGGGATATGTCTTTCTACCAAGAAACCCTTCTGAAAAGTAAACTTTTAACCGACCTGGAGGAAGTCAGAGCAGCCACTCATCAGTCCTGACCCGAGCTCTGGGGACAGCTGCAGCCCTCCGGGGTGTCAGGCCCTGCAGAGCTGAGGGACCTGGGGCGGGGACCAAGCAGTCGGGGTCAACATGATGGAGCCCTGGGCCCGCCGTCCCCACTGCAGCCCTGCGGCCCCATCCCCCGGAGGCCGTCCTCGGGCAAGTTCTTGTCAACTACTTTCTGAGCTGGACTTCTTCTCCAAGCACCCCCCCCACCTCATGTTGAATTCAGTTCATCTTTGGTAATGTAACAACAACAACAACAAAAATTGGTGTTCAATTATAATCATATCTAACTGCCCCAAATTAAACTGCCCTGATCCATAAGCATTCATAACTGCATACAGTTAAGTTACATTAATAGTCAATATAATAAACCTTCACCTTTATTGAAGCTGCTCTTGTTTCTACAGCAAGTCTTTAATCTATCTCAATAGATTTCTGGTGTACAGCACATATAGATTTGGCCAGTGACAAGGGTTAGAGTAGTCTTGTAGAACATTTACTTGTAGCTCTGAAAAGCCCACATTCATCAGAGGATGAAGTCGATCAGATTGTACCAGAATCAATGGAAGGCTCGTGGGATCCCTCTTAGGCTTGTAATGTGCTCACCTTCTTTGGAGAGTATTCACACACACACACACACACACTCTCTCTCTCTCTCTCTCTCACACACACACACACACACACACACTCATACACACACACACACACTGCTCTGTCTTAAAGCCATTTATCTCTGAATGTCAAATTGCAATAATTAACCATTATTGATCTTAAATTCAATTAACTTCATTAACACAGGTCATGATGAGGGTGCTTGTAAGGGAAAGGCATTTGACAAGTGTCTTTGCCCGTGTGACATTCCACGTTCCTGGTGGTGGCTCCAGACCGTCCAGACCGTCCCCTCAGAGAGGCAGCCGGGATAAAGGGGCCGCCTGGAGACTCGGCTCCGGGACTGGGTGACAGATCCGCAAAGCAGTTTTCATCGTTGGGCTCGCCGGTGGGTTTGCGCAGCAGGAGCGGTGTCTAGGCCCCCCTCACAAAAGGTTGACATGGGAACTTTCCATACACGCCTGCCCCCTCCTCTTTCCAGAGCTCGCAGAGAGCACGTTTGCCCCATACCCTGTCGGCTTGTCGCAGGTGACATTCAGGGACTTCCAGGTTTGGCTGGCCCCAGAAAACAGCCCTCCTGTTTGTATTTTCTGATGCAAAAAGTACTTTCCCTCTTGACCAAGGAGACCTGGGTCTCCTTGGGACCCGCGGAGGGCTCTGGGTACCCCCACTCTGTGCCAGGTGATCCTTTACCTGCTGTGCATATTTTGTGACATTTAAGGCAGGCGATGCCACCCCGTTTGGCCGAGGGCACCTTCCCTCTGTGTCTTCACGCACAAGCAGCACGCTTCAGTGTGTATGTGGGGGAGACGCAGGGAGATAAAGAAGGGAAGGGTCTGGGTTCTGTGTCCTGCGAGGCATGAGGGCTGCCTTCATCCCCGAACCTCTGCCTCCCAGCCTCAGTCTCCCCGTCCATTCAGTGGGCCTGTGACATGGGCTCACCCTTCCCCTGGCGGGTTCTACAGCTCGGGGGAAGGTCATGCTCAGTAAGGTGCCTCCATGGGTGGTGTGGGGCACAGCCGCGGGGGAAGGGAGGGTCCTGTGCGTTGGCCATTGCTTCTGGGTTTTTAGTTCTTTATGGAAATGCTGCTTGGCTCTGAAGTGTCTCAAGGAAACAAAACAAACAGAAAAGAGCAAGCATGAAGTCCGCCGCCTTTTCATTTGAAAGCAACTCAAAGAACTTCATCAGGCCCCCAGCATGTGCCCGGCCTTGTACCTGGGGCGTTAGGACAGTTGATCTCTGCCTACCCAGGCCCAGGCGCCCACCCTCTCCCGTCCTGTGGGGGCTGCAGAATCCCTGAAGGGTTGGGAGCACACAGAGGTGGGAAGCGTCGGCCTGGAGTTGGGAGGTGGGGACAGTCAAGCACCCTGGGAGATGGGCATCAGCTTGGTTTCCGGAGGTGGAATGTTCCTGGTGGTGAGAGCAAAGGCCCAAAGGGAACTTCCCTGGGTACACAGGAAGCATCAGGGAAGCTGGGGGGAGGGGGTGCTGAGATCACAAAGGTCCCTGAGTGCCACCTGAGGAGGGGCAGTTACCCAGGAGGCCACAGGGAGCTCTACTTGACTCTGTCCCCTCCCACCACCCCATGCCAGGAATGGTGCCCACTGAGCCTGTCTTGGGAAATGCCTCTGATCTGATTGCAGGTCTCTTTGCAGAGGGGTGTAGTGTTTCATGGCTGGGTTTTAGGAGCAGGATTTCTGGGGTCATCAGAATGCATCAGGGAATGGCCAGGGAAGCAAGCAACAGCCAAAGGACACGTACTTTGATTTGTCCTGAGGGCCCTTCCTCATTCCCCCAAAGCCTGGGGTTTCCTGAGCACCTATTTTAGACTCAAAACCCTAGACCCTAGAACTTTCTGTTGGCCCCAGGAAGGAGTAATAAGCCACACTGTGTGCCTTCACCAGGCACCAGGCAGCTGTCTCATTCAGCACCAGGCAGCTGTCTCATTCAGCTCTGACAACAGGGGAGGGGACGCCCAGAGAGATTACCCTGCAGAACTCTGTCCCCACCATGGCCACCTCGGGGGCTCAGGAGAATCAGTGAGGTGATCACAGGGCCGTGGTCAGAGAGGAGTGAGGGGAAGGGCCCGAATTGGAAGGGAAAGGGCAAGCCTGAGACCCACAGGTTCCCGCAAGTGAGCACAGGGCCCCACGTGTGGTTGCAGGCGCCATGGCCCATGGTGTGCTTTGGGTATCCCTCAGGTAGCCCAGCAGCCTTCGCGGCACGTGAAAAGGTAGCTCTCCCCTCCTCCTTTCACCGAGGTCAGCGGTTTCAGCACACAGTTTACCCCTGTCTGTGTTTCCACAGTCCACTGTGACTGGGTGACATCTGTACCCAGAATGCAGATGGGCAGAGGGAAGCAAAGGCAGGGGCATCTGAAATGCTGATGGGCTTGTGGACGTCCCACGGAGCTGGCCCCTGATGCCTGCACCTGTGCATTCGGCCCCCTCACCCCCCAGCACAGGAAGCTGCTGTCCTACACCTGCCTTCCCCAGCGAGGGCTCTGGGAGGGGGCTTTGCCCCATACAGAAGCCTGACACATAGGAGGTGCTTTTAGATACTAAAAGTAAATGGCCTTCGATATGTGTTAAAGTTTTACAGTACATTCATGACTGTGTGCTTGTGAAAATTTCAAACCATGCAGAAGAGACCTCCTTTCTCACCCTCCTCCTACCATCTCCCTCCCCAGCAACGGCGTCCCCTCCTGCACCCAGAGAACGCTGTTCCCATCCAGGAGAGGATCCTTTCTCTCGGTGCCCACCACACAACCCGTCACACTCCCAACTCACACAGAAAACATTCCCCCATTTCACAATACGTCTTATAGATCCTCCCACATCAGAATTTATAGAATTATCTCATTCTTTTTAAAGTAAACTTTTGATTCAGTGTAACATACAAAAAGGCAGCAGACAAATGTAAGTGTACAGGTTGATGAGTTTTCCCTAAGTGGACACATCCATGTAACCAGGGCCCAGATCTGAAGCAGGACATTTGCATCATCCCAGGAGTCCCTGGTGCCCTCACCCAGTCACTCCTTCCCCATGGGACACCACAGATCAGTTTTGCCTGAGTTTGAAATTTATATAAAGAGATCCAAGGAGTATATAATCTTTTGTGTATGGCATCTTTCCATGCGTGTTCTGTTTGTAAGATCCTTCCAGTTGTTTTGGGTAATCGTAGGTTCATCTTCACCGCTGTATGCCATTCTGTTGTAGGGATGGGCCACGATACAGTTGTCCATTTGCTGTTGATGGGCGTTTAGGTTGTTTTGAGTTTCTTTGCTATTATGAATGATGTGCCAAAGGCTATTATGGTCCAGGTCTGCTGGCGGGCTGTGCATGCATTTCTGCCTGGTAGGCATCTTTGCGAATTGCTGTGTCATGGAGCCCGTGCACCTGTAGCCCGAGTAGGAACTGCAGGTTTTCAGAGTGGTTGTACTGGTTTCTGCTGTTGTGGAGCATCCCCACTGCTCCACAACTTTGCTGGCATTTCTCTCTTATTCTTATAAATTGCTGCAAAAAATAAATAAAAAATAAAAAATGAATTGCTGCATATTTTTTCATAGTATACATGTCTCACTTTGTTGGCGTTATATGGAATGTGGCTGAGAACATCTTTCAACATAGAGGATTTTTTGTTTTTGTTTTTGTTTTGCACATAGATGAGTATTTCTGTAGGATAGATACATAGCTGGGTCAAAGAATATACGTATTTTCAAATTTGATATATGCTGCTAAATTAACCTCCATAAAATGATTATGTGATGCACTAACCAGTTGGTGAGAGTGTTGTTTTACGTTTCTTTTTTTTTTTTTTTCTCCTCTCTCTCTGTTGGTCTATCTGTCTCTCTCTTTGAAGGATGGTGAGGTGTTGAGGGTTCTAAGTTAAACTATACAAATGTCAGCATAAATTTGTGAGAAAGGATATTGGAAGGGAAACATGTAATGTGATGCCAACAAGCCAATAGGCACTATTTATATATTGGTTTAGGGAAACCTATTTTAACCTATCTTAATAAATACAGGTGAAGTTGAAATCAATGGGTATTCATATATGTCAGTCAATAAAATATAAATATAAATCATTTGACACTTTATTTCTTCAAACTGTCTAGGAAGGTTACATCCCTCTCCTGGATGTGACCTATGCATATAAATAGTGATCACGTGTGTATTAGCAAAACTTAGTATGTGCCCAGTGTGTGCTAGGTGGGTATTGGCTGAGTGTTGGGTGAATTCTGGCTGAGTACTGGGTGAATGCTGTCTGAGTGCTGGGTGTATGCAGGGTGAGTACTATCTGAGTTGCTGGCTGAGTGCTGGGTTTGTGCAAGGTGAGTACTGCCTGAGTGCTGAGTGCTGGGTGCTAGGTGAGTGCTGGCTGAGTCCTGAGTGAGTGCTGTCTGAGTGCTGAGTTTGTGCAGGGTGAGTGTTGTCTGAGTGCTGAGTGCTGAGTGAGTGCTAGCTGAGTGCTGGGTGCTAGGTGATTGCTATCTGAGTGCTACGTGTGTGCTGTCTGAGTGCTATCTGAGTGCTGGCTGAATGCTAGCTGAGTGCTGGGTATGTGCAGAATGAGTGCTATCCCAGTGCTGAGTGTTGTCTGAATGTTGGGTGAGAACTGCCTGAGTGCTGGGTGTGTGTTTTCTGAGTTCTGACTGAATGCTATCTGAATGCTGAGCAAGTACTATCTGAGTGCTGTATGAAAGCTGTCTGAGTGCTAGCCTAGTAGTGTTAAGTGTTGTCTGAGTGCTGGGTAAGTGCTGGCTGAGTACTGTCTTAATGTTGGGTGAGTGCTGGGTAAGTGCTGGCTGGGTATTCCCTGAATGCTGGCTGAGTACTAGTTGAGTGTAGGGTGAGTGCTGAGTGAGTGCTAGATGAGTGCTGAGTGCCATGTGAGTGCTTTGTGAGTGTTCGTTGAGTGTTGGCTGAATGCTGGCTGGGCGCTGGCTGAGTGCTGAGCTGTGCTGGCTGAGTGTTGGCTAAATGTTGGCTGAATGCTGGGTGAGTGCTGGCTGAATGCTGGCTGAGTGGTGGCTGAGTGTTGGGTGAGTGCTATCTGAGTGCTAAGTGAGTGCTGGCTGAATGCTAGCAAGTACTGTTTAAGTCCTGGCTGAGTGCTGGGTAAGGGCTGGCTGAGTACTGTCTTGAGTGTTGGCCAAGTGCTGCCTGAGTTCTGGATATGTGCTGGCTGAGTGCTGTCTTAGTGTTGGGTGAATGCTGGCTGAATGTTGAGTGAGTGCTGTCTGAATGTTGGGTGAGTGTTGTCTGAGTGCTAAGTCAGTGCTATCTGAATGCAGGATGAGTGCTGGCTGAATGCTGGCTGAGTGCCATCTGAATGCTAGGTGAGTGCTGTCTGAATGCTGGCTGAGTGCTGGCTGAATGCTGGCTGAGTGCTGGCTGAATGCTAGGTGAGTGCTGTCTGAATGCTAGGTGAGTACTGGCTGAATGCTAGCTGAGTGCTGGCTGAGGGCTAGGTGAGTACTGGCTGAATGCTAGCTGAGTGCTGGCTGAGGGCTAGGTGAGTGCTGGCTGAGTGCTGTCTGAATGCTGGCTGAGTGCTGGCTGAGTGCTAGGTGAGTGCTGCTGTCTAAATGCTAGGAGAGTGCTGGCTGAATGCTGGTTGAGTGCTGGCTGAGTGCTGTCTGAATTCTAGGTGAGTGCTGACTGAGTGCTGGCTGAGTGCTGTCTGAATGCTAGGTGAGTGCTGACTGAGTGCTGACTGAGTGCTAGGTGAGTAATGGGTTGCTCACTGGCAGTGCTGCAGGCCTCAAGAAGGCCTCCTGACCCAGGTGGCTACCATGCTGGTACCCGTGCAGGGACGGAAGGGCTGAGCTTCTCTCTGGTCTCTGGGAGCGTTCTCCTCCCAATTTTCTCTGCAGTCATACGATAAGCACCCTTGTCAGGAGCTTCTGAGAAATACTGTGGCCTTGACTCTGCATGGTGTGTCTGTTCTGTGAAGTGGGAGTAGGGAGACTGAAGAGATGTGGGAGAGGTCAGAAGGCTCTTGGGGCTGCTCTGCCCTGCATTTGAGAGTGGGAAGGGAGCTGGCGGGAACGTCTGCCACTTGGTGTGTGGCAGTTCTTAGGCTAAGCAGCTCCTAAGGCTGTGAATTTGAGCAGGAGTTTGTAAGAGTGTTGACCCAGCAGATTGTGTGAAGGGCGCACAGGTGAGGAATGCTGGGTCCCTGCCTCTGGAATGTGCACGGAGAAGGTGTATGCCCACAGCTAACCATTGTAAAAGCTACGTGGGATAACGCCAAAAGAGACTTGGTACAAGTAATTATGCTAATAATCGTTCCTTATATTTCTCTAGAAGTTAGAGTTTAGAGAGGACTTTTCCACCCATGGTGTCTCATCACTGAGATTAAAGAGGTCGCTTTCAGAGGGACAAGTGCGAAGGGGCTTCCTGGGAAAAGTGGAATGAGCAGGGTCTTGGAGGGCCGGGAGGAGGATATGAAAAGATGGAGCATGTTACACAAAGTGAAAGAAACGTGTAGACCAAGGAAGGGCAAAGGAACATCATAAGGGAAGGGTGGCTTGTGTATCTGAGGACAGGTGGGCAATGGAAGATAAACTGTAGCTTGGTTCTGTTGGACTTTGGATTATGAAAGAAGTTTCTGAGGGTGTATGATCTTCTAATGCCCTGTGATCTATGTAACCAAGGTCATCTTGACCACATTAAAGTAAAACCTGTGACTCTGATTATTTATTTTGACAACTTCTTATTCCTAAACTAAAGCATCTAGAGTATGTATGTACTTATATCATATACATGTTGGATGATGGGATGAGTTTTTGGATAGATGGATGGATGGGTGGATAGATGGGAGGATGGGTGGATGGGTGGGTGAATGGATGGATAGGTGGATGGATGGGTGGATGGATAGGTAGATGGATGGTTGGATGGATGGATGGATGGATGGATGGACAGGTAGATGGATGGGTGGACTAATAGGTGGATGGGTGCATGGGTGGATGGGTGGGTAGATAGATCAGTTGCATGAATCAGTTGTCTCCTCTTCCATGTAAGTCTTCATTCCTCTTTCATGGAAGCCATCCATTTACCTTCTTCCTGGATACAGATCTTTTGGTGCCATGAAGAACAGCCAATAAGGCCCAGCAAGAATTTGAGTTGTACATTATAGCCCACTTTGAAGAGGCCCATCATAAGGACTACCTAAAATTTCCTTAACCTATTGCCCTATTCTCAACTGTGGTTTCCCCAGGTTTTGAGATCACTGAGTGAGCATATAGGCAAGAGTTCTCCTTGGTTTAGTAGCTGCCTCATTGAGAACCACAGCTATCCTGTGAGGATCACTATGTCCGACCTCCAGGAGATCCCATGCTCCAGAGCTGAAGGTGTGTAAGGCATGATTCTTCTTAGCCATTAGCAAAATTGACCATTGCTCATGTGTGCCATGTGAGAAGTCTGAGCACGTCCCTTGCCCCTAATAATTCACCCAAGCCCTATTTGCTGCTGTCTGAAATTCCTCCAAGGTGAGAGGATTTTTCTTTGGATGAAGTGTGCTTGAAGCCGAGGACAGAGGGGACTCCGAGGGTCCCCAAACTGAGTATTTATTTACTTTTTATTGTCTGAGGCAATTGCTTTGAACCTGTGTCTTTGATCCATTTGTTTTTCCTTGCAACAGGGTGGGTGGCCAGACTGTAACAGAGCATATCCCCCCAGAAGCAATGGGGGGAGTGTGACCTTAGAGCCGAGGGAGCTCGCTTTCCTTGGTGATCTTGGGGAGCCCCCCAACTTCCTGGCCTCCTCGTTGTCTGACCCGCCTCTCCCGCAGGGGAAGGTCTCGGGAAGGGGAGGGAGGTTGTTCAGAAGGGCTGCTGAGATGGCCGAATGAGGCTCTCCTTGCAACAAGAATCCACAGAGAGAAGCCTCGGCAGTGTTTCTTACCCTGGGGCGGGAGCACCACGTGTGGCTTCGGGAGGCCCCCCTGCCACATCTACAGGGATAGGCCTTGGTCTGGGTGTTCAGGCTTCAGAAGATGCTGGGGTTCCCAGCAGCCGGGAGGTGTCCCCGGGACCTCGCTGTCATTGGCCTCCTAAAGAATCAGCAGCAGCCTGTGAAGCTCCTGGCCACCCTGGTTCCGCTGAAGGGTGACGTTGCCTGATTCACGCTGACGTTATGCACCAATCAGCTAACGCCATGCTTTTCTTGGCAAGAGAGTATCGAGGCTTTATTAGCACAGTGATACCCAACTGAACAAGCGTTCATCTTGCACATTACATCAAATTAACTTGTACAAAATTAATATTCCTGACCTTGCTAGTGGGAAGAGCAATCAATCTAGGGGAGGTTGTCATCCCAACGCGGCCAGCCTTCTGGAGGACTCCTGACCACTATCGCTTCAGCCACCATTTCCTTCCCCCAGAGCCCGGCCATGCACTCCTCGTTCCCCTGGCCTAGCTTGAGCCCTTTGGGGGATTATCCTGGTTCCTGGGAAGCCCCAGGGCCCAGCGGGGATGCCTGCGGGGCCTCTGGGTGTACCCGGTGCCATCCACAAGTGCCATGTCTCCTTGTCCCCAGAGCCTTGTGACCTCCATGACTGCAGATGGCTTGAGTGATGCCTTGTGATACTGGGTGCCCAGGTGGATGGCTGGAGAAACCTCATGTTCTCTGCTGGATTGTGACCTCCTGGGTACAAGCCACGCTCCCTCCATCCCTGGAATCAATCTTCTCTCTCTGTTGCCTCGTTAGTACCCTAACAGAGGCCCACAGCTCAATCTGACCACCTTGGTATTACCCAGCGCATTTGGCTAAGCTCCCCCCAACCCCCATCACTCACTTCCTCCTGCCGTCTCCTCCTCTCTGGGCACAGAAAGCAAGTCCCACATCAGGGCTGCTCCTTTGAGCCCCCCTCCCAGGCAGCAGACAGCATGATGCACTCTATTCTGAGGTTTCCCTCTCGGGAGCCCTGGGTATCAGGGTGCTGGGAGCTCCCTGAGGGTGAAAGTGTTCTGTCATTGCCGGCCCGAGCCTGGGCACCCTGCCTGTCCCTGCCCCTCACCCTCCAGGCTCCCGGCAGCCCGTTTTGTGGGATCTCAATATCTGGGGGTACCTCAGGGCCCCAAATCCAGTGGCACCAGACAGGGTAGTTGCGGCAGACACAGGTGCACTCACAGAAGACAAATCTGTGTAAAAATAACCCTGCGGGCACAGGGTCCGGGCACTTTGTGGGCTTCCTTTGTAGAACAGAAATTCTTGTGTAAAATGGGTCAGTCTGCCTGGATTTTCTAGGTGTGTTTCGAACAGAGGGAGACTTGGGTGAGGTTTTCTGGGGATGTTGAGCTCTTTCCCCGTAAAGAGGAAGGCAGCTCAGGGCAGAAGCTGACGTGATGTGGGGCTGGGCCGAGCGGGGAGAAGGTGGCTGGGGGCTGGAGGGAGCTGCTGGTGCGGGCGCCGAGTGAAGGGCGTCTGGTCTAACCGTCGCCCCCACGGATCTGGGAGCCTGGGAATCTGGAGTCAGGTGGAAGTGGGCAGAGCTGTGGGGTGAGCCAGGCTTGGGGCCGCCCCTGCCTGCTTCCTTCCCAGAAGTCCTGAGGATGACCCAGGCCTGGGGGGCGGGGAGCGGGCGTGCTAGGTCAGAGATTTTAGTTTTGGGCATGTTCATCTGATGTCTCTTCCTTCCTCTGCCACCTTCCCTTCTCTTTATTTCTCTCCCTTCTTCTTCTCCTTTCTCTCTGGCTTTCTTCCTTCTCCACAGCCCACAAGGTGGCCAGAGGGAGGGGGAGCAGAGCCTGTGCCGCGTGGGGAGCTCTTACCCAGCAGGGCTCTGCTGGCCCCCCTTTCCCCCCTTTCCCAAAAGGCAGCCTGCAGATCTGGGGGTCTGGGAGACCATCAGCTAGGAAGCCTGCATTTGCAAGAGCATGAGTCAGCCCAGAGGTCGGACCCGAACCCCACACCCCCGGGTGCAGGCCCCTGGGTGGTTCCTGCAGGTCTCTGGGGCCCTCCTTTTTTTTTATTTTTTAAATTTTTTTAAAGATTTTATTTATTTATTTGACAGAGAGAGACACAGCAAGAGAGGGAACACAAGCAGGGGAAGTGGGAGAGGGAGAAGCAGGCTTCCCACGGAGCAGGGAGCCCGATGTGGGGCTCGATCCCAGGACCCTGGGATCATGACCTGAGCCGAAGGCAGATGCTTAACGACTGAGCCACCCAGGTGCCCCCTTTTTTTTTTTTTTTAAGATTTTATTTATTTATTTGACAGTGGGGCCCTCCTTCTAAATGCAGAGTCCCTTTAACCTGGAATAGCCCTGATGCCCTCACTCCTTAGGGTGACCTTGCTTCTTCACAAACACCTGGGAGGTGGGTGTGGCAGGAACTGCTCCCCACCTTCTCCCCCACCATGCCCGGGGAGGAACCTCAAGGTCACAGGAACAGCACGTGGCAGAGCAGGAGCCAAGGCCCAGGGTCTCGCTGTCTGTGACGTCCCTCACTGTAACAGGAAAACATGCAGCGCAGGACCGCCAACAAAATCAGCAGGCCGTCTCCCAAGTGACCGCTCTCCCTGGGGGCGGGGCTTCCCAGTGGTCCCCTGTCATGACTGGGAGTCTGCTTTGTCCTGGGCCCAGGTGTGGGGGAGGGGGTCTTCAGAGGTGGCCGAGACCACCCCCCACCCCATGGTGACCCAGTGTGTTACCGGGTCTAGGCATATCCTAACACAGGGAGAGGACTCAGGGCCTCACCAGGGGGTAGGGCTTTGGGTTTCTCGAAACTGAACTTGAATTCGATGTACGGAACAGGGAGAGAGGACTGGGCCGTGAGGGCAGCCGCACAGCCGCCCTGGAAGGGGTCAGGAGGGCCGGGTCCCTGAGCCTGCAGCCTTCTTCACACGCCGTCCAGGCGCAGGCCTGCCACCGGGGCAGTTCCGAGTCTCAGAGCTGGTCCTGCGCGCGCGAGGGCCTGAGAGGGAACCCTTCGGGTGTGCGGAGGCCCGGCCTCTGGGGCCTGCTCCCCCCAGCGCTTCCAGGCCAGGCAGGACGCTAGCTCTGGGGCAGAAGCGGGCCTTCCACGTGTTCTGCTCGCCAGGGTCAGCTGAGCAGTTAACTTCTTGGTCACCTCCTCAGCTGGTTAAATTGTTCTTAAAAAACAAAATAAAAACAAAAACAAAAGACCTTGCGTCCTTTGAAAATCTGAGTGCTCAGGGGAGGCCGAGACTGTCCTGAGCCTCCAGCCTTGGAACTGACCCACAGCAGCTCCCCGGCCCCCGTCCGACCCAGCCCCGCACCAGGACTCCCAGCTCAGGCCCTCTCTGCACTCACCATCCTCCGCCCTCGCTTCTGGAGTAATCTCTTCTGCCTGTCTCTCCTCAGATGTCCATCACTGGTTTTCTTCCCTTCCCTGCCCACCTCCCACTCCCTCGGTGGCCTCTGTCCCTTCCTCTCTCTGTGTCTCTCTCTTCCTCTTTGTCTCTCCCTGTATCTCTGTTTCTCTGTCTTTGTCTGTCTCTGTCTCCCCCAAGCCCCACTCCTAGTGGTTTCTTCTCTCCTTCCCCCATCTTCCTCCTGTTGTTCTCTCTCTGCTCCTCGCCATCTCCCTCTCCTCACCCTTCTCAACACAGGACTCCGGACTTGGACAGGGTCTGTCCTCCCCCTGCGTCCGCTCCCCTCTGTCCAGCCCAGGCCCAGGATGAATGACAGGATTATAGGGACAACAGGAGGCACTCCTCTGGGCCTCCCTTACTGGGAGGGGGCAGGAAGGGAATCTGAGGAAGCTCTCGCAAGCAAAACCCCTTTCCCAGGAGTCTCGGGAATTTGAAAACAGAGGGCTTACCTCCGAACCTTCCTTGCAGCGCAGGAGAAGTGCAGATTGGCAGGACAGTTCACTGTGACATTGCTTCTGGGAGCAGGGGGCAGCCATGCCTTCTCCCTCCTGCCCCCCGGCCTGCCGGTGCCCCCTGCACTCCTGCCGTGCCCCCAGCCCCCATGGCTGGAGAGCACAGACCCAGAGGGACGCTTCAACTCCTTCATCTCCTCCTTTTTGGGAGAGATTCCCAACAGTGTGATGAAGGTAATTCCCACTTGCCCAGAAATGAGTTCCATTATGCCCCAGTTTACTCTTTTATATTTATATCAAACGTATTAATTTCTTTTTACTTAGTGGTTGAGTTTAGTTAATGACGATAATAAATATTAACGAGAGAGCGGCTACCTCCCAACCTGATTACACGATGATCTGGCTTTTCACTCCTTGGACACATCCATCGTCCCCTTGGACATGTCCATTGTCCCCATGGCCACGTCTCAGGAGGTGGGAGCACTCGGGACCCTCCTGCGGGGACAGGCATGGAATCCCTGGTATTGGGAAGCCAGGGAAGGCTGTGAGGTGGCAGGCTGCTCCATGTCCCGGGAGCACGGCCCGCGCTCCACACCTTCTGTGTGGTTCCCCCAGGAATGGAGTCAAATCCCCTTGAAACCTGCACTGACTCCCGTGGAGTCACAGCCGAGGGCTTGGGAGTGTTCCATCTAACTTGTCAGAACTCCAGCTTCCTCCAGCATAGACGACGAATCACCTGCCGGGACCTTGGAGAGGGTCAAATGCAATGAATGGGAAAACGGCTCATAGACAAGCTCGTATTAGGCTCAACCATTGGTTTTTACCCTTGACGTTCCAGGGGTACCGGGCTATGGGAGTTTGCAGGGAGCTCTCGTAATTCTGATAGCTTTGGTGTCACATGAACATGCGTCTCTACCCCAGAGTCCCCTTTGGTTCTGCCTGAATGCAGTTCTGCAGTTCATTCACCTGCCCCCAAATATGCCCTTGGCCTTGAGCTATGGAGAGATGGATTGCTGTGTTGCTGCTTTAAGCGCTTGCTTTTCATTGCGGGGAGAGAGAGTGGGGAAGCAGTGGTAGCAGATCTGGAAGAGCTCACCTCTTGGAGAGAAACTTTTTCCGCTGGGCCACTTGGGGAAAACTGAAACACGAGGCCCCCATCCGCCCCTCGCTGGCTTGCTGGCCTCCACTCCCGCGTGTGTCTTTGAGTCTCTGCAGCTGTTGACTTGGTTTGAATGAGAGCCCCCCACCCCCACTACCGGAGCCGGCAGCAAAAGTTTCCGTTTCATTTGTTCAAGAGCGAAGAACCATGATAATGCATTCCTGGAGAGCGATATTTGGGTGTGGGCACCATATGGGTGGCTCCAGGGCAGGGAGACCACCATCAGCCATGCCTCCTTCTCTCTTCCTCACAGTGGGGGCTGTCATCCTGTCTGTCCTTCCCAGAGGCGCCTCCCCCTGAGGTAGTCACACACAGAGGGAACTGGTCCAGGAGGGAATTTGGATCAGACCCCAGCACATCTGCTGTGCTCTGGGACTGGCCGGAGTCTGGATCCATGTAGATGTTTGGGCAACTATTAGGAGGTTTGAAGAAGTCATCTATGGTGTTCGTTCGTTCGTTCATTCATTAATTCATTCACTCATTCTATAGATATATGTTGAGTGGCTACTGCGTGCCAGACAGTAAGGTTGCAGCAGACACTGGGAGGTGGGGGCTGCTGACCACACGAAGCTGACAGTCTGTTCGAGCGTCCTGGAACGTCTGGCTATAAGCAGGTGATTCCAGTGGTGTGCCTTGTAGCAAGAAGGAGGAGGATGCTAAGGGAGCGAAAGCTGGGGTCAGAGAAGCCCCCGGACATTACCTCTCACCCGTGGCCTGGGGAGGGGTGCACTGGCTCACCTTACTCTTGTGTGCATCTGCCTTGGGGTGGACGCACACAAGGAGGTAGCAGTGCACGCTGAACAGTGAGAGGCCTCTTGGCACATTCTAGAAGCTGCTGGGCTGGGGAGGAAGCAGGGCCAAGACAGGGGAGGACTTCGGGGTTGCTTTGAGGAATTTGAGCTTTTTTCCAAGCCAGATGGGAAGTCACTGAGGCTGTTTGTTGCAGGTTTGGTGTGGGGGTTAACCTGACTGGCCTGCTGATCAGTAAGGACATAAGGATCGGGTGGCTTCTTCATGGAGAGTAGACGGGAGGGGCTGGAGCGGGGGCTCACTGAGGAGAGGGCGGGTGCTGCTGCCTGCCCGGGGAACAGGAGGACGGGCAGATCCTGTTACAAAGGCTGGTAACAAGCCTCTTGCTGCTGGATTTGACCTCCAACTACTCTCTTTCCAAAGGAGACGGTGAGTACCTGTTGCTCACCTACTACGTGCAAAGCTGGGACAATGTGGACCAGGGTCCTTGCCTTGGAGAATTCAGATAAGAACATATAGAACGTTAAATAGCAGCAAGGAACTCACAGAACTGGTCACAGTGGCCAAGTTCCCTGAGGCTCTGCATGATTCACTGTCAGGTCAGGCTAGTGGATGGTGTCCGCCGTTGGCCCCTTAGGGAGGAGAGGCCCCTGAAGGCCAGTGTGGTGGGGACAGAGACCAGCTTCTCACCCAGCCTACCTGCCCCCCAGTTGATGTCCCACTATCCCCTCTGACTGACTGGAGACACCCAGTTTCCCCTCCCCTCCTTGCCTGACCAGGGCATTAACTGTCCCAGTGTCCGGGAGACCAGGGATTTTGCTCCTTAGTCCGGAGAAGAAAAGACTGAGAAATGCCTCGGCTGAGTGTTCACGAGGAGCCCGTGCTTGGAGGAGTGAGCGTGTTTCTACCTCAGTTTACCCCTTTCTCAGGAAAGCCATAAAGTAAGGAAGGAGACGGGAGGAGCCGACTGATCCAATGCCCTGTCTCACACGGAGGGGGAAACTGAGGCCTAGAGGAAGGAAGCGCCATATAGGGTTCAGCGTGCACCAACGCTCCAGGCGTGCGTGGGTCCTCAGTTCGAATTTGTGGAGTGAATGCACCTTTCCTTCTCTTAACCCCGTCTGCCAGTGCCGTGGGCTCCTCGGCCCCTCCCTCACCACGTTTAGTGACGAGAGTGGCCATGGTACTCTTGGAGGAGTGCCATGATCACGAGCCGTAGCAGAACAATTCGTGCTCTGGCCTTTCTTTTAACGTGGAGGGAAGGACGGACGGGCAGAATTCTGAGGCTCAGCCTAAGGAGATAGTCCTCCCTGCCGGGTCTGGAAAGGAAGCAGCGGGGTGTGTGTGTGTGTATATATATATATGTGATGGCGTCCCTGTCATGGCCGTGTGCAAGTGTGCTCACCCGCAGCCTCAGAAACTGTGATGAGGCCAGGGGTGGTGTGTGGGGTGACGCCAGGTCTCCCCAGGACCCAACACCTCTCGGCACCGAAGCTTTTTAATTTTCCTCAGAGCAGGATTCTGTTCCCACCAGGGAGGTTGGCCTTACTTTTCTTTCAATATTAATTTCCTCTTCAGTCATGAGACTGGTGGCATTCTGATCGGGCTGGGTGATTTACAGCGTATTGGAGGGCATCGGGGGGCCGCACGTGGGCAGGAGCTGGTCAGATCGGTGAGGTGCCTGTGGGGGTGCTCCAGACGGTCCATGCACACCCTGCACTGTGCTGAGGCTTCCCCGGGGGGGCCCCGTGCTCCTGGGTGGGAGGTGGCCGGGCAGAGCCACTAGATTTTTCTCTTAGCTGGTGGTCTGCATGCCACAGCGGGCTCGTCTGTGTCTACCATTGACCCCAGCTGCTTCTGGCTGCCGGGCATCCTCCCATAGCTGCTTCAGCCGGTCCATTTCTGGATCGTGGCCTCTTGCAGACTTAATTCCGTGGGAGCCATAATGAGAGCAAAGTGCCCAGAGTGTGGGTTCACTTTGCAGGCTGTGGCTCAAAGGGCCACCTTCAGGGGAGAAGGGGCTCTGCTTCCACGGGGCCAGGCTTTTCCTTGAATCTCAGCTGGTGGGACGTAGGCCATGTGGTTTTCTCCTCCCTTCCATGTTCAGAATGGAGGCCCTTGGATGGGTACATTATGCATCTGGGCACCTGGGGCGTCTCTGCAGATGGTGGGCTGTGTCTGGTTAAACCCCTGATCGCCTTGCTCTAGCTCCTCTCCGAGAGAAATGCAGACCCGCCCCGGACACTCTGACCAGCTCATGCTGTGCGTCCCTGGCTAGAGCGACCGGCCGCCCGGGTTTGCCCAGGTCCGAGAGGATTCTCGGGATGCAAGACTTTCCTGCTAACACTGGGGCACTTGCAGGCAAACTGTGACTCTTGGTCCCTCTACGCGCCCCCCCCCCCCCAGCTCCCCTCCCTCCAGAACTGCCAGCCCTGTTGGAGTTTGAGAGCCACCTTCCAGGATGCGCCGCTGGCTGAGGAAGGCTGTCGGGAGAGACGGAGATCTTTCTTTCTTTTTTCTTATCCTATTCCTTTCCCAAGCAAGGCATTCACCTTAGCCACCCTGGCCCGCAGAAGAGCCTCCCCTGGTCAGCATAGTGTTCCAAGTGCACGGCCTCAAACTGGAGGCCCACCCCGGTACCTCATACGTCAGCTGAGCTGAGCGGGGCCCTCTCCTTGGCCCGCTTGTAAAGGGCGTTCCGTGGCCCAAACACCAGCCCCTCGCTTTGCTGTTGGTGTAGCCCTGCGGCGGTGGCCCACACACATGTGTGTCCCTGGGGCACCAGCTCCACTTACCTGTTGGGATGCTACTCTTGTCTCAGCTTAGAATTCTTGGCGCTCGAAGGGGGATTTAGGAATGGGAGAAAATCACACTCGACCAGCATGGAAGAGCAAGGGAAGGGAAATGTCTGTGTGTCTTCCAGGGAATCTTATTTGTTTGAGTCATTTCACTTTTTTTTTTCCCCTGGTGTCAAATTGGTAGGAGGCAGGTCTTTAAAACTGTGGAAGTCAATTCTACAAATGAAGCTTCCTTTTCTTTTCTGAGAGTTTGTCTGGGGTTTGGTTTTGTTTGGGTCCGCCAGACGGTTAGCGCTGCAGCCATGCCGGCCACCAAACGCATCAGCCAGGGGCCTTCTGACGCAGGCATATTGAGAAGCTGGCTGGAAGTGGTCCCTTTTTTCCCCTTTGTCTGCCTTAAAATTGCTGCTCACCACAAGGCCGGCCATGCCTGGTTGTTCACCAGGCCAGCCCAACCAGGCAAGGTCCAGTAAGGGGCAACCTAAGTCACTGGATGCAAGGAAGTGAAAAAGAAAAAAGAAAGAAAGAAAAACAACAACACACACACACAAAAAACCCCACAAAAACTTTATTCCCATTAACACGAGTGTTCGCCTGGCTGTGCGTCTCTGGATGTGCCTGTTCTAGAACCCAGAGCTGCTCAGCCCTGCCCTCCACCTGCTCAGGAAGTGCACACTAGATTTACATCCCCAGTTACACTGCTTCCAGAAAGACAAGATCCCTGTTGGATGCCCATGAAGCTTATGCTGAGTAAATATTGACAAAGTAGTCTAAAGAGCAAACACTTTGACATTTGTAAGGTCCACTGGAAGGTCTTGTATATATTTATACAGCAGGAATGAGCACCGCATACCAATTTTCCTGAACTTGTTCTGACATAATTCTGCATGGATGGTGTGTGTGCAGGTGGCTGAGAAAGTGGCTGAGTGTACACATGGAGGACGGGGCCAGGGCTGGGTCGGGGTCTCCTCTCCCATCTGGAACAAACCAGTGCCTATCCCCTGGCAGCAAAACTTACTGTAAGCTTTTATGAGACCTGCTTTTCCAGAAGAAAGAAAGAAAGAAAGAAAAAAAAAAATCCACAGAACCTTGTTTTTAATTTATTGCAATTGATGTACTTTCTTTTTACTTCGTAAAAATTTTATTGATGTTTTCGTACTTTATATTTATTAAAGATTGAGCCTCAAAAATGTAATGAGTAAAAAATGCTTGCTTAATTTAAATTGTGAATCTGTCTGTTAAGAAATGCATTAGGGGTAGGAGAAGCATAAGACATATTAATTGACAGACAGGAACTGCTGTCTCTGAGGTTGATACAAGTAATTTATTACTTTAGAAATGAATGCCACCTCCAGAATGTGCTTCATTAATTTCAAATTTAGTTTTAATTTCAAGCTGTTGCCCCTTGAGAAGAATAAGGTGGCAAATTATGTTTGAAGAGCAGATTTTTTTTTTTTTTTTGCTCCAAAGAAACACCACATTTTAACTATTTAATTTTACAAATACACGTGCCCGTCGACTTCGCGGCGTTTTCCTGAGAGTCGAGAAGATATCCTAGGTAAGCTCAGCACTTAACTAACGCTTTCTTTTTTTCTTTTTTTCCCTTCTTTCATTCGTTCCTTCCTTCGTTCCTTTGTTCCTTCGTTCCTTCCTTCATTCCTTCCTTCGTTCCTTCCTTCCTTCCTTCTTTCCTACCTTCCTTCGTTCCTTTGTTCCTTCCTTCCTACCTTCCTTCGTTCCTTCCTTCGTTCCTTCCTTCGTTCCTTCGTTCCTTTGTTCCTTCCTTCCTACCTTCCTTCGTTCCTTCCTTCGTTCGTTCCTTCGTTCCTTCGTTCCTTCCTTCGTTCCTTCCTTCCTGCCTTCCTTCGTTCCTTCGTTCCTTCCTTCATTCCTTCCTTCCTTCCTTTGTTCCTTCATTCCTTCGTTCCTTCCTTCTTTCTTTCCTTCCTTCCTTCCTTCCTTCCTTCATTCCTTCCTTCGTTCCTTCGTTCCTTCCTTCGTTCCTTCTTTCTTTCTTTCCTTCCTTCCTTCATTCCTTCGTTCCTTCCTTCATTCCTTCGTTCCTTTTTTCCTTCCTTCCTTCCTTCCTTCCTTCCTTCCTTCCTCCCTCCCTCTCTTTCTCCCTTTCCCTCCTTGTCCCCGTCTCGGTCCTCCCCGTCCTGCCCGCTCTCACGGCAGCCTATGTTTCCGACGAGCTAAAGGCTGCCGCCCTGGTGGAAGAAGACCTAGACCCCGAGGAGAGCGCGGCAGATGGGGAGCCCTCGGCCAAGTACGTGTGCCCCGAGAAGGAGCTCAGCAAGGCCTGCCCCAGCTACCAGAGCTCCCCGGCGGCCGAGTTCTCCAGCCACGAGATGGACAGCGAGTCCCACCTCAGCGAGACCAGCGACCGCATGGCCGACTTCGAGAGCGGCTCCGTCAAGAACGAGGAGGAGAGCAAGGAGGCGGCGGCCACCCTGGAGGACACGGCCGTGTCGGACAGCCTGGAGCAGATGAAGGCCGTGTACAACAACTTCCTGTCCAACTCCTACTGGTCCAGCCTGCACGTCAGCCTGCACCCGCCTTCGTCCGAGAAGAACAACGGCGGCGGCAGCAGCAGCAGCAGCACGAGCAGCAGCAGCAGCGGCAGCTTCGACTGGCACCAGAGCGCCGTGGCCAGGACGCTGCAGCAGGTGCCGCAGGGCCGCGCGCTGCCCGAGCCCAGCCTCTTCAGCACCGTGCAGCTGTACCGGCAGAGCAGCAAGCTCTACGGCTCCATCTTCACGGGCGCCAGCAAGTTCCGCTGCAAGGACTGCAGCGCCGCCTACGACACGCTGGTGGAGCTGACCGTGCACATGAACGAGACGGGGCACTACCGCGACGACAACCACGAGACGGACAACAACAACCCCAAGCGCTGGTCCAAGCCCCGCAAGCGCTCCCTGCTGGAGATGGAGGGCAAGGAGGACGCCCAGAAGGTGCTGAAGTGCATGTACTGCGGCCACTCGTTCGAGTCCCTGCAGGACCTGAGTGTGCACATGATCAAAACGAAACACTACCAAAAAGTGCCTCTGAAGGAACCCGTCACGCCCGTGGCAGCCAAAATCCTCCCCGCCGCCGCGCGCAAGAAGGCTTCGCTGGAGCTCGAGCTGCCCAGCTCCCCGGATTCCGCCGGCGGGACCCCCAAGGCCGCGATGGCGGAGACCAACGACGTGCTTCAGAAGAACTCCAACCCCTACATCACGCCCAATAACCGGTACGGCCACCAGAATGGGGCCAGTTACGCCTGGCACTTTGAAGCCCGCAAGTCCCAGATCCTGAAGTGCATGGAGTGCGGCAGCTCCCACGACACGCTGCAGGAGCTCACCGCCCACATGATGGTCACCGGCCACTTCATCAAGGTCACCAACTCGGCCATGAAGAAGGGCAAGCCCCTCATGGAGACGCCCGTCACGCCCACCATCACCACCCTGCTGGACGAGAAGGTGCAGTCCGTGCCCCTGGCCGCCACCACCTTCGCGTCCCCCGCCCACACCCCCGCGAGCGTCTCCCCGAAGCTGAGCGTGGAGGTCAAGAAGGAGGTCGACAAGGAGAAGGCGGCCCCTGACGAGAAGCCCAAGGAGAAGGAGAAGCCCGGCGAGGAAGAGGAGAAGTACGACATCTCTTCCAAGTACCACTACTTGACGGAGAACGACCTCGAGGAGAGCCCCAAGGGGGGCCTGGATATCCTCAAGTCCCTGGAAAACACAGTGACGTCCGCCATCAACAAGGCCCAGAACGGCACCCCCAGCTGGGGGGGCTACCCCAGCATCCACGCCGCCTACCAGCTCCCCAACATGATGAAGCTGTCCCTGGGCTCCTCGGGGAAGAGCACGCCCCTGAAGCCCATGTTTGGCAACAGCGAGATCGGGTCTCCCACGAAAAACCCGACCCTGGTCTCCCCGCCCAGCAGCCAGACCTCGCCCATGCCCAAGACCAACTTTCACGCCATGGAGGAGCTGGTGAAGAAAGTCACGGAGAAAGTGGCCAAAGTGGAGGAGAAGCTGAAGGAGCCGGAGGGCAAGCTGTCTCCGCCCAAGCGGGCCACCCCGTCCCCGTGCAGCAGCGACATCAGTGAGCCCGTCAAGATGGAGGCATCCAGCGACGGGGGCTTCAAGAGCCAAGAGGGCAGCCCCAGCCCCCAGCGGGATGGGTGCAAGGAGGGGAGCCCCCCGGCCGAGCCGGTGGAGAACGGCAAGGAGCTGGTGAAGCCCATGAGCAGCGGCCTCAATAGTAGCACGGCCATCATCACTGACCACCCGCCCGAACAGCCTTTCGTGAACCCTCTGAGCGCCCTCCAGTCGGTCATGAACATTCACCTGGGCAAGGCCGCCAAGCCCTCCCTGCCTGCCCTCGACCCCATGAGCATGCTTTTCAAGATGAGCAATAGCCTGGCCGAGAAGGCGGCCGTGGCCACGCCGCCGCCCCTGCAGTCCAAGAAGGCGGACCACCTCGACCGCTATTTCTACCACGTCAACAACGACCAGCCCATCGACTTGACGAAAGGGAAGAGTGACAAGGGCTGCTCTTTGGGTTCAGTGCTTTTGTCACCCACGTCCACGTCCCCAGCAACCTCCTCATCCACCATGACAACGGCGAAGACATCTGCCGTCGTATCATTCATGTCAAACTCGCCGTTACGCGAGAACGCTTTGTCAGATATATCCGATATGCTGAAGAACTTGACAGAGAGCCACACGTCAAAGTCCTCCACTCCTTCCAGCATCTCCGAGAAGTCTGACATTGACGGGGCCACGCTGGAGGAGGCCGAGGAGGCGACGCCCGCGCAGAAAAGGAAGGGCCGCCAGTCAAACTGGAACCCCCAGCACCTGCTGATCCTCCAGGCCCAGTTTGCCGCCAGCCTCCGGCAGACCTCCGAGGGGAAGTACATCATGTCAGACCTGAGCCCCCAGGAACGCATGCACATCTCGAGGTTCACCGGGCTCTCCATGACCACCATCAGCCACTGGCTGGCCAACGTGAAGTACCAGCTGCGAAGGACAGGTGGAACAAAGTTCCTCAAAAACTTGGACACCGGCCACCCCGTGTTCTTTTGCAATGACTGTGCGTCACAAATCAGGACTCCTTCCACGTACATCAGTCACCTCGAGTCACACCTGGGCTTCCGGCTACGGGACTTGTCCAAACTGTCCACCGAACAGATTAATAATCAGATAGCACAAACCAAGTCGCCCTCAGAAAAGTTGGTGACGTCCTCCCCCGAGGAGGACCTGGGGACCTCCTACCAGTGCAAACTTTGCAATCGGACCTTTGCGAGCAAGCATGCGGTCAAACTTCACCTTAGCAAAACACACGGGAAGTCCCCAGAAGACCACCTTCTCTACGTTTCTGAGTTAGAGAAGCAGTAGCATTCGCTTTCGATTAAAATGACTGTAATTTGCTTTGAGGGAAACTGTTGCAGGCACCTTAAGGCCCCTCTCTGTCTTGTTCTTGGCACATGTTCTTATTTTAACTGCGGAGAATCACTCTGGGCTGGACTGTTTTGTAGAACTGTACAGTGTTTAATAGAGGTGCATAATCAGCTGTTGTTACTGGTAAAATATGAAGGTTAAAACGCAGTGGTTAAGTGTTTGGAACTTTGTGTAAATGGGATTTAGTTGTGAGCATCCCCCCGATGCTTCAAGCTGCATGCATTAACAGACAGTTTAATTAAGCATTTATAACGAAATCGGGCACACTTTTTCCACGCGGCTCGAGTGCGCTGGCATTTCTCACCCTTTCATCTTTAGCCCTCTGAGTACTTTGAAGCACTTTTGCATTAATTTGGTTAAAAAATAAAATAAAATAATAATAATGTATGAAGCTCTGTTTTTTAAACTCCTTACCAGCTTAGTTAAAATTAATAATATGAACCTCCATTTATGCAGGTCTGCAGGGGTATGACACGCCTTGAAATTTAAAAGAATATTATTTTCACATTGAAACATAGATGTATATATTGTATAGATTTCAGACTCTCTTATGAAAAATGTGATTGTGGTTTAAATGACCTTTTTTCCTGCATTTATAGCAACAGTGTTTTATGTACCTGCCATGCTCCGGGCATAAGCCGTGCCTATGTATAGTGTATATTTCTTTTTTCTTTTCTTTTCTTTTTTTTTTTTTTTTAAGGTCTATGGGTTTGTTTGTTTATTTTTTTTTACATGCAAACATTGTAAATTATACAGAAGATCCACAGATAGCATTTATAAAGTATACAGAAACATTATCTGAAAGCAAAGTATGATTGTTTGTTTTGCTATACAGTACATCTATATTGATAGAGGTTCATGTTTAAATTATACATATTTATTAGCATCATATTATCATTTGTTTTGAGCAGTCTGAATACATGAGGCCAGGAAACAGACATCCATGGCGGGCATCATAACTATTTTGCACATGATTTTTAAAGGTATTTATTAGAAGTCAAAGAACGCGCAAAATAAACTCAGTGCTCAAAGGGTTAAGTCTATTTGAAAAGGAAAAAAAAAAAAAAAAAGAGCAACAGCAACAAAAAGAAGTCGTACTGTATCTCCTAAGCATTGATAAAGCCTTTAAAATGTTTGTACTGTAATACTTTGCTTAAAAGTCATGAGGCATTCTGTGATACAACCTCTTTCACTTATTTATAAGCCCTCTTGGTTGCTATTCCATACTGTAGGATGCCTTTTTATTTCGATTGGTAACTTTCTGTTTTGTTCTTCCTAATTATTCTCCCAAGATCCCACACTGCAGCTTTATCTTTAGGCTTATGAAAGGTAACCCGTGGTTACCGGCTCTCCAAGTGATTCTGTTCTTCTCCATTTTTGGCAGTTAATTTGCAGAAGTAACTGACAGCTGACACCATATGAGAACCTATGTATAAAATATTGGCATGTAAACAGCACAGACACTGTAACATACTCTGTGCCCTGTTTTGTTGTTGACAATGAACCACCATTATGTGACTCTTCATATAACCCTTTTTTCTACGGCAGCATTAAAATTGTCTTTTTGCTATAATTTTGTGTTGCGTTCACAATTCTGTCTGAAATGTGCTACGACTAACGAGCACATTAAAATTAAATTGTATGCGATCTGTTTATGACTGAGTCGGTTGCTGTGTCTGCCAGGTGCTGGCAGTCGGAAGCTGCCCGTAAATCAGGGGAGTTTTAGTGAACTTTGGCGTCTGGAGAGCAGGGAGCCCCCTTTTCAGAGCCTGCGTGGACAGAATTTTCCCTGAGAAGAGAACGTTAGAGAAAGGAAGACTTTCGCGTGAGGTTGGCTTCTCTCTGCGAAGGCGGTGTTAGAAACTTATTCGGGAGCGGAGCTTCGGGTCAGACCCCTGGCGACCCGCGCGCTTGGGGGCCAGGGGTTTGGTCTCCCTCCGGGACGTGCGTGAGGAGTCAGGGCCCTGAGCCCTGCAGGAGGCAGGTGTGGGGAAGACTCAGACTCGGTGCAGGGCGGTTCCTTCCTGTGGATTCGGGCTTTTCACGGAGCAGGAAACAGAGCCACGCCGGGAAGGTGGACTCTGGGACCAGAACTTGCTCTCTGCTGTGCCCAGATAAGGAGGTGCAGGGTGGCGGTGGGGAGTCGGGGGTGGGGGTGGGACTGAACCCATACACGGGAGGAGTGGGGAGAGCATTTATATGATAATCACAAGCTTTTATTAGCCCTGGCAAATCATGCCAACAAAACGCTGGGAACATCATGTAAAATTGTAAAATACCTTTATTACTACATTCAAACTACTCTCGCAGTTATGCAGAATCAGAGCTCCTAACCTAGAATTATACAAATGAGAGATGTATTACATCCACGTAATACATAAAACACCTCAACTTAAAAAAAAAAAATACTCTTTTATTAAAAATTTAAATTAAACCCTTTCAGAGATGTTCGGCAACACGCCTACGTTTCTTCCCGTTTCATCCCTGCCCCTTTTGTCAAGATGAATCCCAAATTTCTGTCTGCTCTACTTTTCTCTCGGCAATCCATGTCTCTGCGAGTTTTTAGAGAGACCCTCACTAGAGTTTCAGACGGGTTTTTGGCAAATCGGGAGCACCGTGCTGGCTCTGCTCGTGCCTGGTGATCTAGCCACACAATTGCGCTGCGTCTGCAGGGGGGCGCAGCGGGCTTTCCCTTCTGGGCAGCGGGCCTGGCTCCTTCCCCGGCTCCTCCGCGGGCCTGGTCCCTCTCTGAGTAGTGGTGTGCCCCGTGGGCCTTTACCTGGGAGGAGTGTGGCACACAATGCATTCCTCCCGGGGGCGGGGTGGGGGACCAGCTCCCCCTGGAACCCGGCTTAGGGGACAGCACCCTCCCTCCCATGCCTCCTGCATCTTCACATCCTGGAGCCCAGATTTCCACTCTTGAATTTTTCACAGGTTAAATATAGCATCGGTTTATTAGAATCCAAAGTCCTGCGTCTAACAGATTAAACTGACAACACTTCCATCACCACCAGGCCCATGTGGCTTGAAGGGAGATAGGATTTGTGCAAGTGAGGGTGCCCGCCCCCCCCACTTTACAGTTTGGGAGAAGAACCCAATACTCTGCCCATCTCTTCCTCACCCCACCCCAGGATTATCTTCAGGCCTTTTCACTTTGGGTGTGGAAGTGAGGGTTTAGAGACAAGGTGGGTACCAGGTGATCTCGCCCGTTGGGCACCTGGAGCTCGGCACCTGAAAAGGATGCTCGCAGGAACGGGGCCCAGGAATTAGTGTTACCTCGGGAAGAAACACAGTCAGCCGGGGAGTTGAAGGCCCTAGTCATGAACACAAACCTAATTTGGCCTAGGGACAGTCCCCCAGACCGTGCGTCCTGGGAGGAGGTGAGTACGACTGGCTAGGGCCTCACCCCATTTGGAAACGTATGGCCATTTACTCTGGAGGTCACCGCAGCCTCTCGTGGCCAGAGAGTGGGCCACTGCCCGGAAGAGCCTTCCATTCCCAGCCCAGAATGACCCCAATCGTCTGGAGATAAAACGGGCAGATCTAAAGCGGCATGCTGAATCTCCCGTAGTTGTGCGCTGGTTCTCCTGAGGTTGGTGCTGGTAGAGAATGCGAGTATGGGAAGGGATGGGGCCTCCCAGTCAGGTCTTTAAATGGGCCCTGGGAGGAGGAGGGACGGTGCCAAGTGAGGGAGGCTTTAATCACAGGTGTGTCGGTGACCCCGACCTCACCCCGCCCAAGCCCAGGCTTGCTGCAGTCCTACTGTATATCTTCCAGCCATCACATTTACACAGTATCTTAAAATAACATTTGTGATAAATGTGCAATTTAACTAATTTATGGTGCTATGATGTGCTCAGGGCTACATGCAAGATGAAAATCTTAAATGGAGCTTGAACAGCTCACTTCACAACAAGAAATCAATATGCCACATCTTAGCTATTCGCTGCAGTCAACATTTAGCAAAAATATCAGTGATGTATCTTTAAGTTTTAGGCAGCAAGAATTCTATAATTAACCAAAATCGTACATAGTTAGAGAGGGTTGGTTATGATGAGGACCCAGATCTCCCTGGCATCTCTGTTCTATTTTCATTCTGCAAAAGGAAAAAAGAAAAAAAAAAAAAAAAAAAAAAATATATATATATATATATATATATATATATTGATAGCCACCAAAGAGGCGCCTCTCCCCAGGGTGTTCTGCTCAGGTGGAAGTGTGAACCTCCCCAGCAGAATTCAGGGCTGTGGTCCTGATTCCTTTTCTCAAGTTCAGACCACTCCAGCTAGGTCGACTTCCCTGCCCCCAACCCCTGACCACCGACCGTGCCGCAAGGCCTGGTGACCAAAAAATACTGCAGAGGAAAGGGGCCCTATTACCTATTCCCAGTGCTGGGGAGAGCTGAGCACCTTCTTGAGAGCAGAACCCTGACAGTGGAGAAGGACAGGAGCTGATGGGAAGCAAGGCTGCATTTTGCAAATCCGGTGTTAAAACTGTTGTCTCCAGAGATTTCTAAGTCATCGAATAGGAAAGAAAGAAAAAAAAAATTAAATGATTTTATTTTTTCAAATTCATCTGTGAAGTTCTTTTGAAATTGGAAAATTGCAATGGCATTTTATTCTGTTGACTATTTAGCACAAAAACAATACTCTTTGTATTATAGGAAGCAATCATAAAAATGAAAACACACGAACCCCAGCGCCACTCTTTAATAATAAATACTTTAACTTTAAAATGATAGCTATTATCCTTTTAGCTAATGGAGAAATTACCATTTTTACTCTGCCAGATAGTTATTCTTTTGGTAATAGAAACACTAACCTTTTTTCTCCCTAGGGATTTATTAGTAAGCACGTGTAATCTTTGGCAAAAGGAAACCTGAAAATGCATTTCCCGTGGGACCCCGTGCCAGTCGATGCCTTTCAGCCTGCAGCTGACCTCCGGAGCCACGGAAAAGGTACTCGTGCCTGTGTGCCCACGCAATTCCAGGGCGCGCTGGCCTTTGCAAAATATGCTATAGTTAGCTTCGGGAACAATCTCACTCCTTTGGGGAAGGCTTCAGCTCTGTCTCTCAGCATAAAGCTTCTGGGAAAAAAAGCTCCTTTCCGACAAGCCCCACCTTCGCGTGCGTGGTGTGGCAACGTTGTGGCAGCCGAGGGCCGGACCCCCGTGTCAGTGCGAAGGAGCGGTCCACCACAGGGTTTTGTTTCCAGGGACGTGCTTGATTTTCCTCGCACTCCATTGGGTTTCTCCAAGCTGGAGGGAGATGCTGCTGGACTTAGAGGCACCATTTTTCTCTCCCCGAGGATTTGCCAGGAGGCCATCCCCAGGACGATTTAAAAGGCAAGCAAACCCTGTCCTGGGTGGGCTTTGGCAGTTCATCCCAAAGCACCTTTGATTTGGGACCGTGTTCCCTGCGCTGCCAAGACAACGGATGGGCCAAATTGTGGGTCCGTGGCCTGACGGTCCGTGATGTCTGGACAGACAGATGGTGACTCGGTCAGGCCACAGCTTTGGACATCAGGAGTGATCTGAAGCAAAGTTAGTGGCTTCTTGAGGCTCCGCATTCGGGGCTCCGGGCCCTACCCCTGGTCCAAAGAGCCAGGTGTTTTCAAAATTAAATCCCAATGATAGAAGATCAGAGGAACTGCTTCTCCACCACCTTTATATAATGTCATGCACTAATATATCCTTAATAAATCATTCCTGATGATAATGATGATAAGCAAGGTGACCTCTTTCCAGAGATTAACGTCCACAATTAGCTACTCAGGAGTTAGGATACACTGTTATTTACTGTCTAACCCGTGCTGTGCAATACGGGGGCCACCAGCCCTACTCAAATTTAAGTTGAATACAATGAAAAGCTGAGTTCTTTGGTCATACCAGCCACATTCCAAGCACTCAGTAGCCACATGTGGCTAGTGGTTACACTTTGGGGTGGGGGCAGCCCAGATACGGAACGCTCCCGTCCTCACAGAGAGTTGGTTTGGACAGTGCTGTTTTTCCCAAGTAGGAAAGAGCTCATGGCTTGAAGGTGAAAGTGTGCCTCCAGTCCTGGGTATTTCTAAGAATCCTTCCTTTGCCAATATGGGCACAGGCAACATTCTCACGTGCTAATATCTCTGATCAAAGCCAAGGACACACATAATTAACCTTGAGCATAAAATTATAAACAGAAGTGCAGGCATCAGTGTATGAAGTTGCTGATCATTCCCCCTGCTGTGGATATTATCTGGGCTGCAAACTCCGAAGCCCAGAGATCTGATGGACGTGGCCGTGACCTTGCTCTGCCCTTAGCTGGCGAACAATCCCGCAGTCCTTGCGCTGCTCTCTTTGCCCAAGTGGACTTATATCCTTCTCTGGGGCTTGGGGACTCAGACATGGCTGGGAGGCTGGCCCGGCTCCTAGCCCCCACGCCTGAGGACCCCGAGTCCCGTGACCCCACCAGGAACCCAGCTCCTCTGCTGTAGTCCCAGGTAGCCGCAGCGGGGGTGGGGGAGCGGGGGTCCATCCTGCTCTCTCTTTAAAATTTAAAATATATAAATAAGACTTAGGAAACGACTTTTTAAATTTAGGGGGGGTTACATTTTAAAAATTATTGCATTTCAACATCTCACTTCCATTACTTTTTTTTTTTTTTTTTTCCCCACCGCAGGATTCCAGGGACACATTTACGACCGTCATAATTGTGAGTTAGAGATCTCCCAGGCCAAGTGAAATGAAATTACGAGAAACTGAAATCTGTTTTAATTGGAGCATTTATGGAAAAAAGAAGTCAGACTGGCTGCCTTTTTCCTTTATGTGGCTCCCCGGTTCAGGACGATACCTGGGTCCGGAAGCCAGCGCCGGCCAAACAGTGACAGAGCGGGGAGGAAGAGAGAGAGAGAAGAGAGAGAATGAGGTAGGTGTGTCAGGAAGGAGTCATTTTCTTAGCTTAAAAAAAAAAAAAAATGGAGGTACAGTCTCGGGAGTTCCGCCTCAGTGACCATGAAACCGAGTCGGCAAAAGCTGAAGGACCCGGCTCCTGAAAGCCTCATCAGGGCTTGTCATCGCTCTAATGAATATCATTTAAATTGCTTTGTATATTGGTGGAGTTTGGATGTCGATTTAATTTGTGCATGTGTTTGAGTTCTTCTGCTTGGCTAGGCTAACAGAGAAGCAGCCGCCTAATGAAAACTGAGTTGGTGACAGTGTGATGTGCTCCAACCCAGTCAAATGGGTTTGAAGGGCTGCAGTGACAGCCCTCAGAAGGAAGTCGATGTGGCCGGGGGGAGAGAAGGGAGGCTTGCCCGCTGGCGAGGGGACCCGCGAGGCGGCGGCCGAGGCGGCGTGGCTGGGCTGGGGACGCATGTGGCGGGGTCCTCGCCCAGCCCGGCCCGTCCGCAGCCCTTGGCCCCCTCCCCGGGGAAGGCCGAGCCCCAGGACCGAGGTGCTGTGCCTGTCCAACCGAGGTCCACGCGGCTGTCCCCTCTCCGTGGTGAAGTGGCACGTGGATGCAGTTGCTGGGATTGGCCACCTCCTGAGCCAGGGATGTGGCTCGAGGCCCCCAGCTGAGATAAGAGGGCGTCCTCCTGTTTGGACACCCCCAAAGAAGCAAAGACCTTCTCCCACGTGGTTTTCACCCTCGCCATCCGGGGAGGGAGGCCGGCTGGGGGGTTGCTGTGGGAACTATGTGTAAGGTGCCGCCTTCCCCGGGCACACTGTCACTCTCAGGAAAGTCAGCCAGGCTCCTGTTTGCAGAAACACTAGAAAGGCAGGCTGAGCATAAACCCAGTCGCCTGCTTCCCCCCCACTCAATCCCTTACTGCCAAAGGGGCTGTGGTTCTGGAAGGAGTTTGACCTGGGGCCGGTGCGTTTCAGTCAGGGACTGCGTGTCTGGACTCAGGGGCCTGCAGCTTCATCACGGGCTGCCTGACACCCCAGATTCTCCCGGGGCGGGGGGGTAACTGAGCCACGGGGTGGGCCCAGGCCTGAGGGGTGGGGAAGGGGAGGACGAGCATATGAAAGCAGCCCCCTCCTCTGCCTTCTCTGCACTCCTCGAGGGCTGACCATTGAACAGATGGAACCTGCCTTCAAATGCTTTCTCCAGCTTCTTATTATAGCCTTCTCAGAGGTTGTCAATATTCACGTGATCAACAAGGCCGCACATAACCTGGAAAAAACGATCACAAACGACAATGTGCTTGGGGGGCGGGGCTGCTTTCTCTGCTCTCTAGACTCCCTCCAGCCCCACCCCTGCAGGAATCTGATCCAGGGGTGGGGGTGGGGGTCCCTCAAGGCTGTACAAGAGATGGACCCGTTCCCCTAAATAGACTCAAGGCGGAGATGTGAAGCGTCCACTGGAAAGCTAGCCCCTCTCTCTACCGTGGAGAGACAGGGCTAGGACAGAGTGGGGCAGGGGAAAGACAGGGGGCCTGGGGCAAGGGCTCCCTGAAGGCTCTGGGAGCAGATGGCGGAGGGTGTCCAGACCTCCAGAGAGTCCTAACTACCCAGTCTGTGTAAGGGACTTTGGCACCACGGCCCATTTAGTAGTAGGGGTTGGTTTTCCTAAACATGGGGACCCATTTGTCTTGAAAGAAGGTCTGAGGAGCTTCTGTGTGCCTGAGACATGAGGTGGGGGCACTAGTAAGGCCTCCTTGGACCCTGCACAATTCCCAGTGGGGCTGAGCCTTCACCTCCCCAGGTGATCAGAGGGCAGCCCCCCCGCCCTGGCCCAGCACCAGGAGCGAGGGAAAAAACGCCTAAGGCCCACGCTGGACTTGAGTGAGTTTGGAGCCAAGCTGGAGAAAGCAGACAAAACAGTAGTGACAAATAAATGTCAAACGTCCAAGTAAGAATGAAGATGGGCAGCAAACAAAGTGGGATTACAAGGCTCAGTCCCTGAAACATGAGGTGCCCTGGCAGGGAGCCTGTCTTTGGCGAGGCAGGCCTGGGCTGGACCTTGAGGGTCAGATAAGATTGGAGATGGCAGGGAGAGGAGAGCATGGGAGGCTACGGCCCCTCTTTGTGAGAAACCACCGGAAGGCTGGTGGCTTGGCTGCCTTCTGGCTACGCCTAGAGATGTTGAGGCCAATGGCCTTAGCCTGTCACCTCCTGAGAAGCACCCACTGGATCACCTGCAATTAAGCACTACTGGGCCCATCGATGTTTTCTTTATCCATTCCAGTGTTTCTCACGTGGGGGTCTTTCTAGGATTTCTTCCACAGTTTCTCGACCACACAGGGCTTGCAAAGTGCTTATGGGCACATCTATTCATTGGCTTAATGACAGGGTCCGTGAGCTCCCTGAAGTCCACGCACGGGCCTTGGTGGTGGGTCCCTCCTGCTACCTTCCAGAACTTGTAATGCACGGGGTGCCCCTTCCTTCCCAGGCTTGGGGGTCAGGAGTGCTTGTCGAGATGCTGTCGGCAAGAATCGGTTCAGGATCTCAAGCGAAGAAAGGAAGTGTGGCCCAGGTACATGAAGTCCGAGCAGAGTGGCGTCAGCAACTGCTGGACAGAGAGGTGCTTCAGAGATATCCCAGGAGGCTCTCCCTCCCTGTCTCTCTGTTTCTCTGTCTCTATCTCTGTTTTTCTCTCCCTCTCTGTCTGTCTCTATCTCTGTCTCCCCCCCCCCCGTTTCCCTCCGTTTCTCCCTCTCTCTCTCTCACTCTCTCTTTCTACCTCTCTCTCTCTGTCTGTCTCTCTCTCCCTGTCTCCCCCCACCCCTCTGTCTCAGCTTCATGCTCGGGCAGTTTTCCCTTCAAGGTATGACCTGCTCATAGGTTCTGCTCAGCGACCTTGAGGGGAAGGAGTTTCCTGTCACCATGGTGGGAGCCAGCACTTTGGGTGGCCAGGACTGGGTCCTTCCTAGACAACAACTGTGATTCTGCTCAGCATGGTGGGGGGGAGGGTGTCAAAGGTTCACCTCAACTTGGTTCCAGGCCCAAAGCTGCAGTCCTTCCTCTGTTGCAAGGTCAGGTTCAAGCCGTACACTTAGGGTTCAAGTTTGGGATGCAGATGGCTCTGTCTACAGGTTGGTAGATGTTTCTCTTTGTATCTTGAGTAATGTCTAGAGCCTCAGCTTTGCCAAGGGGGTGGTGAGCTCCAGTGAGGTTCTCAGATTCTTCAGGAGGTGGCTCCTCTAAATAAAGGATCTCAATTTTCCAGGGGGCAGTGGGGATAAGCCTGGTGAGAAGACAAGCTATGGGATTTCCACTGGCCCCTAGGGGCAGCTTCTCCTGGTAGCGGGCACAAGGCGGGGTGGCAGCGTCTCATCTTCCTTGGGCTGGAAGTGCCCCTGGACACCGCTAACCTTGGGAAGCTCTGGGCTACTCTCTTCTTAAGGTACAGCTGGAGGCCCGGCACCCTGCGGAGAGGGGGGGCTTCTTTGCCCAAAGGCTTTTTGTCCTTTCTGTTGCACTTCCTAGACCCTGATATGGCTATGGACCAGAATTTACTAGAAAGTAAATTCTAGAAAGCTGGAATCTCTGGTACCTAAACTGAACACAGAATGTTTAGCTGGCACAGGTTGTCAAATGTGGCCTATGGACTGAGTATGACCTGCGGATTGCCTGGTGTGAGCCACACTTAAACACAAAACAAACCAAACTTTAATTTGTTGCCAAATTTTGAAAACTGGGAGATTTTAGACAGATCTCTAGAGGCCACATTCCTCTGTGACAGCACGTGGCTGCCCATTTCAGGGGGAGCATCAGCTCTCAGGTTGGTCCCCATCTCCACCTATTTGTCTGGTAGGCCAGGCTCCTCGGGAAGTGGAGGCTGAGACCAGAATTTGAGTGGAGGCGGGTCCTTTGACAGGTGATCCCAGAAAGCACAGGTGGAAGCCAGGGGGTGGGGGGCAGGGGGTGGTGAGACAGGAAAGGAGAGAAGCCAGTTCCAGATGCATTAAGGAGCAGGCTGCCCGCGGGGTCAATGGGACTTGAGCACGCTGCAAAGCTCTGTAGGATTGTGCCAGGAAATCCAGAGTGGTCGCATCTGAGGGTCAGGCAGATGGGGGTTCTTGACTCCCGTCTGAACCTGGCTGAGCACTGCTCCCGGGGCATGGAAGACGGTGCTCCCATCGGCTTAGAGACCCAGGGTCTTGCAGTAGGAAGCCCTTGGCAGGTACAGAGGAGGGGCGGAGGGAGTATGGACGGCACCTGCCGCCTGGCTGCGCCAACGCCCGCGTTCCCGTCTGGCCCCTGCACTCCTGCACGCATTAGCCTGGGGGGCTGTTCGGCTCAGTGGGAGGGCTCCCGATGAGCGGGGGGAGTGACTCGGCCAAGATAACACTCCATGTCAGCCGCAGAGCAGCTTCTAGAGCTCAGGCCGTCCCCTTCCCCCCGGCTGTTTCCACTACCCAGTGCTACTTATTCCAGGGAGACTGGAGCCCTGGATGCCTCACTCATCCGTTTTATTTTATTTAGTTATTTAATTATTTACTTATTTATGTGTTTATTACCCATCTAGTTCCAGAGATAACTTAGGGCTTCTGTACAGCTCATTAATTGCCTCATTGCTGGCTAGAAACAGTGAGATTGGCTGAGAGGGGAGGGAAGTACAACGAGTGGGGGGACCCGCAGGAACCGTGAGACGCGGGAACCTGGCGAGCCGCTGCAGAGCCCCGCCGCAGAGCCCCGCCGCCTCCTGGGCCGCACAGAATGACATCCCGCCGGAAATGGCTCTGCACAGGAAGTCCCGCCCACAGGAAGTCCCACCCCCGGCCCGGGGCACACCTTGCGTGGACCAGCGGGGTGGGTCACCCCAGCAGCTGGCCGTTTATGCCTTTCTGGCTCCTCACGCTCGCTGCTGGGGGTAGCAGTGGGCAGTGGGTGGCAAGGTTGTGCATGCCAAGAGGGGAGGGACTCCTCTCTCAGCCTCAGACGTCTTCCATCCTGCCCTCCCCACCCACCCCCGCCATTTCTTTGTGTGAGCAGATGTGTCCTTCCTCCGCAGAAATGCCCTGTCATAAAGTTAGTGTCAGAATCCACATGGATTATAATAGAATCCAGGTGGGCACAACTGCCGTTGAGAACATGGAGGTGAATTTTCAGCCCCTGTCCCCCCAGGAGGGCTGATGGGGGCAGAGAAGGTGCTGAGCCATGGCTGGGTGCAGGGGCTGGGACCCCAAAGGTCCTTGTAGGGAATGACCTCACATCACCCTTCCCAGTGCCACCCGCCCTGCCCCATTTACTCGCCCAAGAAAGACATCATGCCAACACTGCAATCAATTAGCCCTGAGGAGTGGATAAAGGGGGTCGGGAAATTAATTTCATTTGGGTTTTCTCTCCTGAGGCCCTGCCTGGCAGCCAGCTCTCCCAACACCCACATGTCCCAACTGCTCTGTCCATCAGCTCTTGTCCAACTTAACTATTCATTTTATGTATTTTAATTTGGGCAGAACATTTATTTGGCTTAAATTTCCTTTTCAGGGGTTGGAATGTGCCTTCCACACACAGGCAGAGATGATCTGCTCGAATTTCGTCAGAAGGAGTTTAGTTTACAAAGATAGTAACTGAGCTATTAAAACCAACAACCCCTTTTAAAGCAAACAGACCATTAAAATATAGGAACAGTTTATGGCATAAATAAAATGGAGGATATAGATTATTTAAAGATAAGATTTTCAAGAAACAGGGATAAAAAAACATTTAAATAATTTCTCCATGATGTATATTTTTTTTTTACAAAGTGAACTTCAAAATGCAAATGCAAATTAAAAAAAAAAAAAGCACAGAAAGACATTAAAAATCCATCTTCTTAGTAAAGGCATACAAAAAAGGCTTGACTTTTCCTTCTAGATCTGTAGATGATTTCAGAGGGGCGGGGTGCAGGGAACTACTTGAATTCATAAATGGCAGGATTTACCCAGCTTGGGAAGCCACATTGTGGAAAAAGAAGCAAGACATTTGCTTCTAGATCATTCTCTCGAGCAGGCTGACAGATACAATAATTCCGTCCATTAGTCCGATCCATTGTCTTCCTTCGGCACAGAAGTACTGTACCGCGGAGGTAGATTTCCACTGCTATGCGTATTTTAAGGGTTATTTGGCAACATGAGTAAAGCTAAAAGTAGCCTCTTAATCTAATTAATTGACATTTCTGAATCTTGCTTTCACAACAACACATGGTTTCATGTTCTGGGTTTTAGCACTTGTCAAGCTTTTTTGGAGAATGTTTTGGTCAGAATGACAAGATAATTTGTGGCTGAGGCTCCAAGCTAGAGAAGTGTTTAAGGCTATAATGATTTATTATCATCACAGAATAACAAAATTTACCAAGTGTTTCATCAGAATTTTTGAAATAAGTTTGCCACCATAGGAGAAGCAGCCGGGTGGGGGGTGGGCTGCGTCTGGAGACGGGGAGGGCTCAGGCTTCAATATACAAACCCAGCCATGACTGATTCCTTAAAATTTCTCTCTATTCGATTTATCTCGGCGCGTTCCTTGAGAGAGAAACCCCAGAGCATTTTAGGAGGACGAGGGGTGGTAGAAGGAGAACAGAGAGAAAAATCAGACCTCTCCCCCGGGCTCTGCAAGCAGGAAACCCGAGTCCCCGACTCCACTCGTAACATATATGTGGCTACAGCCAGCGATGAATTTCTACATTTTGGCACCGGTCAGAGTGAAAGTAGTCGCACTATCTATAGAAACTTTGAGATGGAGAACACTTGGAGTATGCTACTGAAAATGCAAGAAACACATTTTTGAAAGGATGAAATAATATCACTGAGTGACAGTAAATTAACATGCTGACATTTGCAGACTTTCAGAGCATTGCCATAAAAAGAAGTAATACAACATGACTAATTTGGACTTCTTCTTTCTTCCTTCCTAGGGAGAGACAGCCCTGCCCCTCCACGGCCACCCTGCAGGCTGTGCTTCACCGGCACTTCCTCCTCTTTCCCAGGAAACACTTCGGACTTACCGTTCCCCCGCGCTCCGACGCCGTTGCCTCTCGGAGCCTCCGTGGAGAAGGAAAGCTTGACTTCTGTGCTCAGAAGATGCTCTCTTGAATGTCAGACAGATGTTGGGTGGCTGGCGGAGGGCATGCACTCCTGGCCACTTCGTGACAGCCTGCACACCGCCCGCCCCCCCCAACCAGGCAGTGCCAAGGCTGGGGGAGTCCTGGCACATGGAAAGCACCCACTAAACATTGGCTTAATTAATGAAAAAATGCATGGGGTGAATTGATTCCCCAGCTCACTGTCTCCTCAGTGGGGGCTCTCACAGCCAGCCTCTCAAAAGGCCATTCCTTCCCTGGAGCAATATACTCCTTTGTTCTAAGAGCTGTGTTTCCCAGGTGAGCGCCACACCCCGCACAGCAAAATAGACAGCGGGTCCGCATTCTCACCCAGCACGGTGCCTGGTCCACAGGAGAGGCTCCGCAAACGTGTGTTCTCCCTCTTTTAATGAGACAGAGGCTCATTTTCCTCCTGGAAGAAGGGCTACCTGGAAATGAACGGACATTTCTACAAACTGCCGCACTGGGCTGCCCGGAGATGAACACGTGCTGGGAGGACGCACCCAGAGGCCAGCTGGGTGCTGAGGCTGAGTTCTGAGCTTCGGGTTCGGCTACAGACCCCGAATGCAGACCTACCCACGGATGGGGAGGGGGCAGCCAATGGCTGGACCTTTATGTAGTGTCGTCTGACTGCCTGTATGTAGTTGACGTCCAAGAGAAACCATTGCAAGAGATGAATCGGACATGGACGAGGCTGGTGAGTGTGACCGTGACCCAGACAGGGGCTCAGCCTGGGGAGGACAAGAGAGGAACCCAGGCTTGGCGGGGTGGGGGAGGGGAGGAGTTGCTGGGTCTCAGAACTGGGCATGAGCGCCTGGGGCAAAGAGCAGGGGGCCCCAGCCCCCAAGCTCTGCTCCTGAAAGAATGCAGAGGCTGGTGAGCCTGGTCTGCAGGGGGCAAAAGTCTGTGCTCTCAACATTTAGAACTGGGAAATGAGCACAGGCCAGGGCAGATGATATGCCAAAAACCCATACCTTCCATGCTGTTCTAATTATTAAAAATCAGATCAGAGAGTCATCCCCTCTTCTCCCCCAACCGGCCCCAATCTGGCTGACTGGGCCTGTTTCAGTCCCAAGGGAGACCTGAGTTCTGTGCCTCGCCCGAGGGTTCTCCCAACGCCTGAGACAGAACACCGAGCCCGGTCTTGGCTATCTGATGATTTGAAGGGGTCTGGTGGGCTTGGTAGGAGACACATGAAGCATCACAGATGTGCTCCCTTCCGTCTCCCTGCCTAAGTTCCCAGCTTCTAGTGCAAACACTGACCAGTCCTGTCCCCACCCAGCGTCCTGAGTTGCAAGAACGAGGTTCTGGAGAACATGTTCTCCTGGTTTTCTTCCTTATCCTGAGCAAAAACCGAATGAGCTCAGAAGCCAGGGGCAGGCACGCTCCCGACCCTGGCAGGTACCCTCGGCGTCCCCCTCGCCCTCCTACGGACCTAGGGGCCACAGCCCCACGTGTCCAGCAGGAAGCGGCCATTTCCAGCTGTGTGCGGTGAGCCCCTGCCAGACCCTGCCAGACCCCGCCAGGACTGCGTGCGAGAGTGCGGGCATGCGGACAGACCGTTACGAGCTAACATAAGTTGAGACTAACCTTTCAGCAGAACAGTTTGAGTTAAAATAAAGGGATTGAAAAAGAGTACAATGACCAAAAAAATCTATAAAAATGCAATTGCGCTAATATAATTTTATCACTTATTTAAAAATTTAGTCGACCCAAAAGACTACCAAGTGTGAAATTAAGGAACAGCTCCTCTACTTTTATGGAAATCACTCTTCCTCACTTGTCTAATAGCCTGATTTTGTCAGATCATTTATTTCCATGGTTTTAAAATGAGCTTGACAGACAGAATTTTATAACACCACTTTACTGCAAATAAGAACATCATTTTCGCTTATTAAAACTGAAGCTTAGAGAAAGCATTAAAATTAACAGTTCACTCTGCTTTAACCTTTTGAATACTGCCGTGACTTTACACGGAAGACCGTGCGTAAGGGAGGCCATCGGTCCCGGGGTAGCTGCCGGAGGTGGGACGGGGCAGGGAGCTGAGTTCTGCAGGGAGCCCAGTTCTGCAGGGACTCGCAGAGGACACCCACCCGCCTGGAAATGGCCGTGACGGTGCCCAGAGGAATCCCCTGCCGGGTGATGAGCCCTGGCCACGGGAAGCCCAGCGCAAGACACCCCCCCCCCCCGGAGACACTAGAGGGGCCGCTTGTTTTAATGTGTGGCTAGGGGCCTGCTTTTCTGCCCGGGAGACTAAACGGATGGAAGGCTAGGCTGAGTCTCATACATTGGTCCTTCCTGCCTTTATTCCGAAAATACCGCCGAGCATCTTCCACGTGCCGGGCACGGTTCTAGGCACGTGAGATGCCTCCTGGGTTAGACCGAGTCCCTGTCCTTGGGGGACTTAACATGTCACTGGGGGAGACCAACCCTAATCCAATAAGCTGATAAATATATAATCTCTTGCCTGGGAGGGTGATGCCGGCCACAGAGGAAACCGAAGTGGAACAGAGACAGACATATAATGTTTGCTGAACTGAAGCGATCGCTTTCTGTCTCAGGACTCTGGGCAGACATTTGCAAGGTGGCCGGTCCTGGCCAGCACAAGAGGCTGTCGTCCATTTCTGGTGCCCTGGGGGTGAGGGCTGGGACAAGGGCATTATTGGACAGAACATTTGGAATCTGCATTTCTGTGCCTGAGAACTTTGTCCAAAACCCCAGAGAGCTACTGTTTCCCGATCTCTGGCCCAAACGCCAGGGAATTAACATCCCTGGATGCGGCTCCCAGCCAGTGACTGACAGGAAGTGGTGTGGCAATGTCCCTACTCCTCACTGCTGAGAAGGACAAATCTGAGATGTGTCTTCCCGAGTCTTCCCATGGGATCAGGCTCCCGGTATACCCACTTTGTTGGTTGCCCCCATTAAAGCACCCATGACTGCGTGCATTCCCTCCCCGAAACCTGACCTGTCTTCCCTGCACCTTCAAGTCAGCTACTTGCCCTAAATCCTTGGCCCAGAGTCTGGGACATCTAGTCCAAGGCAAAGGCCCATGGCACACAGCTGGGACTGTCGGCTCTTGCTTTTCTCTGAACCGCGGATGGTAGCACCTTGCATGTGCTGCTTCGAGCTCTCTGCCCCAGCACACACTCCAGCCATCCTGTAGGACCGCTCCGCACGGGCACTGACCAGGTCCTCCTGGGAGCAGCCTGACCAGGACTTACGCCGGGCCCCTTGCTTCCTGCCCTGATGTATCTGGATGCAGCTGCTTGTGACCCCACAGAACTTGCTTGGCACTCGGTCCCCAACAGTCTTGCTCTGCAGCATGTTAGCTGCTCGTAGGGCCACTCTGACCGTCATGGGATGGATCTCCCATCGCCCACAGCACTGGCCAATTGGATTATGCACCTGTAAGTGCCTCTGCCTTTTCTGCTCCCCAGTCCTTCAGCTCTGCTCCCAGGGTAATGTTCCCACAGGAAGTACTCACATATGCAACATGGCCTCAGGTCTGCCTTCAGAGGTACCCTGGCTAAGGCACCAAAGGGGGTGAGCACCACTCAATGCATGCCGGCTGGGTTTGCCGAGCCAGCTATCCCGTGTCTGGGCTTGGCTTCGTAGCACGCAGCCCCTCCAGTACCTTTTACTTCTTCCCAGCTGCCCTGAATAGCGCGTGCCTTTGGATACCTCTGTGCCTTGGCTTGTACCCCTTCCTCTGCTCAGTGTCTTTCCTCCCGAGGGCACGCCTGTCTGCAGTCCATCCGCATGTCGGGGTCTGGGTAGCCACCTTGGGCTCTCCTACTAGTGCTTCCTGAAACCGTTGACCCCTGCCCTCCCTGGAGCACTCCCCACACCAAAGGCCACATGCCTTCCCTCCCAGCAGACTCAGCTGACACGGCAGTCAACATGTGTTTACTGAGCCTCCGCCCTGTGTCCTGCACTGAGCTGGGGGCTCTGGGCGGGACCGTTGGCTGGAGCAGGGCCACAGTCCAGTGGGAGGTTACCTCCAGCTTACGCCGCAGCACCTCGGGGCTGTCGTGGTGCTGAGAGGGCAGAAGACTGCAGGCAACTCTGGGCCAGGGAAGCCTCTGTCCCTTAGGTAGTGTTACTTCCTCTGAATGGGAGCTGTCTCTATCCTGGGGACCTTCTCTGTGCCTGGCACATAGGAGATAATCAAGAAATGGTGAATGAATGGAGAATGAAGGAATGTCTAGTTAAAGAAAAAAAAAAAAAAAGAACAAGCTTGGTACCTGCTTGCTGTGTCTGTTACAGCCTCCGAGTGATGCTGCCTCAATGCCCCTGGGGCACCCCCAGGCACAATCACTCACTCCTGAGGCCCCCTGGGCAAACATCTGTCGCTACTCTGTGTTGCAATCTGCTTACAGGTAAGTCTCTACCCTAGCCCGAGAGCACCTGGGGGCTGAGTCTTTCTCTTTCTGGCACCTGGCAAAGGTGGCGAGCATGTGTGGAGAAGACACGTGTGTAGATGGCTCTGAGCTGTAAAGGGATTCTTTCCCATGCAGCGAGGACCTAACAGCAAAGCTGCTGTGCCGCGTTTGCGGGAGCCAGGCCCCGGGCGACCCCCTCTACACCTGTTACTCTTGCCGTCCCTCAACAAGCCGATGAGGTGGGAGCTACTTTATTTCACGGGAGGAGGAGCTGAGCCTCTAGGATGCTGAACGGCAGGGTCAGACCCCATGCCAGGGGTGGTAGAGAACGGCCGCCTAGCCAGATCTGGGTGCCCCTGAATCTGGAGCTGCCCCTCGGCTCTCCTCCCCCAGCCCCTGTACCCCACTCTCACCCCCACCACCATGCTCCAATGGGCTGTCACTTCCTGCCCTAGGCGATCTCATCTCCTGGCACCTGGGTCCAAGTTGAGACCTCTTCCTAAAGCTGTGAACGGCGGATGGATGGCCTTACTCATCTTAGCACCATCCCCTGCCGCCGCCGGGTGCAACGCGGCTACTCCACGGGCGGTGGGTACCCGCTTCTCCTAGGTGTTGGGGCTAGACCCAGGCACCGCCCTCAGATGCAGCAATCCGCCCCTGGATTCCTAAGGAGAAGGAACTCCCCGTGCACCAGAGGAAGGACACAGAGTTCCTCTGCCACCATTCCCATCGAAGGGTGCGCTGACACCCCGGACGCTGGGAGCTCGTGGGTGACTGCGGCCCCGGCTCAGACCGCACAGCACCACGAGGGAGCGGCGGTGGTGACAGGTGCTGTGGTGGGTGATGTGAGTGGCAAGTGTGGACACGTCAGCCCCGTGGTCCTGCCATGCCTCCGAGAAAGGGCACAGCTCTCTGCGGTGGGGGCAGTGACTTGCAAATAGGCCCAGACGTGACCTCAGGGGAGACACGAGTCCCCCAGGCTGGCAGCGAACTTGTTCTGGAGACACCACATTTCTGCAGCGTGGTGAGTGATGAGCAGGGCCTGGGGATCTGGGGGATCCAGGCTCCTCCTGCTCCCATAGCAGCTGGGGTTTCAGAGCAACAGATCAGTGGGGCCCTCCCAGCCTCGGGGACGCGTTTCCCTGGCGACAGCCCTCACCCCAGATGTGTGCTATTTGGATGAACCACCAGCCCCTGCTGAGGGTGGAGGGGAGCTCAGCAAGCTCTGGGACATTTGGTCAGGGTTCCCCAGCTGCGTCTGGATGGCTGAAATTTCATCTCCTTCATTTCCCCTTTTCCAGTCCCTAGAGTGCCAGGAAAACATGGCACCACAGAGCAGACCTTCTTTATCTTTTTTCCAGAAAGCCCCAGGCCCTGCCTCAGGAGAGGAAATCCAGACTTTCCCTCGTTAGGAGACAATTGGGCCAACACCCGTCTCCTCCCATTGGAAGCTCCTTCGGCCCCTCTTGCTGAGCCACCTGCCCTGTGCCCTCCTGATCCAGGTGTGGCCCACCATGACTGCTGGCTCTCAGACTCCATAGTCCTTCCTGGCAGACTCAAATTTAAGCTGCCCTCCTGCCTGGAGGGACCCCCCCCCCCCCCCCCACCGGCTCTCTGGCAGGAGTAAGCAGATTCAAGTGTGCCTTTTGGAGAACTCTTGCCTCCAGTAGTCCTGGGAGGTGGGCCAGCCTCTTTGACCAAGGCTGCACGGAACAGGTCAGAGCCCAGGCAGGTGACTTAGCCCCCGTGTGTCACACGGCAACATGGGGCAACAGCTAGAACTTGAAGGCTACTCCTCCCAAATACGAGAAAGCAGAGAGCCGAGACAGCTTGGGAATCACCCGCCTTGCTGAGCAGTATCTGTTTACAAAGGCAGGAGCTCAGAAATGCTTCCATTGTGGAGAAACAAAGCCTCGGAAATACAAAATAGGAAGGCCAGCCCTCGGCCACTCTGGGAGGGAGCAAGCCTCCCCAGGGATTGGCGCTGAGTGGCCCCGCCGGCTCCGTTCCCAGCGTATCACGGTTTCACTGCACCTGTTGGCATAGCTTTGTGGTGATTCACTCCTGCCTCCTCCTCAGGCCTCGTTGTGTCCCGGCCGGAGGGGAGCGCACCCTTGAGCACGGGGCCCTGGTGCCAAGCACACCCCCCAAGCAGGCATGGCCTCGCAGCCCTCTGTTTGTCCTCACGGGTCTCCTGGTGGGTGACTCAGTCTCCCAGTCAAGATCCACCAGCTGCCCAGGACCTGCCTGGCAAAGTCCCCAAACCCCTACAGGAGAATTAGCGAGGGGGCCACCTCCTGAGCCCCCTTGTGCTATGGATTGGGGGTCTAGGAGTGGCATTCAGAGAAGGGCAGGGGCTCCCTCTGTTTCAGTCACCTCTGGCTGTCCCCTCTGAGCCTCCAGGTCCTGTGCAGCCGAACAGATGAATTGCCTGCAAATCTGGGTAAGGAAATTTACTTAATTCTGTGATTACGCTGGTAAGCTCTCTTGCCATCCTTGCTGGGAAATATCGACGCTTGGCAGAAATAGAAAGTTAAAACCCCTTCTCCACCCCCATTTCTTCCCAGCGGGGGCCGCGGCTCGAAGGCAGATTGGTGAGCTGCCAGGCCCTTGCACACACTTGTGGATCTAGAGTGCATCATCACGCTATGCTTATGTGTGCACAAGGCCACTTACTTGGACTCTCGTTTCGTGTAAGAGTGTGATCACTTGGCCCGTGTTGATGATTCACCTTCTCAGGGCCTCACCCCTTAAGCCCTGCAGAGAAGCACGGAGTTTGGGGGCATCTTTGGGCATTCAGCCATTCCTCCACAGAGGACATTCCTGCAGTTTTCCTTTCTTTTATTCCTCTCCTCCCTTTCTCCTGCCTGCTCTCTCACTGGCTCTCCCCATCCTGCCCCCCCTGCCCTCCGCCGCCCCGCAATTACGAGCAGCACCACAGCAAACATCCTTGGACATGTATCTCTGCACCGGCCCGCTCTTCTTCCTGCAGGACACTTCCCTGACGGGGGCTGAGCTGGAACAAAGGGACATGCATTTGAAGTGTTGATGCACTGCCAGGTTGTCCTCCAAAAGTGCATGTGTGTTTTGTAAACCTCAGCTGTTATATCCCATCCGCGTATGTTGCCAGTCTGATGGAGGCAGCCCACGAATGATAGCAAAGCCTCTCTAGTGGCCATGCTTCTCCCCGCCCCTGGGGAACTCCTTGTGCTGGGACCTGTGGGGGGACCCCTGCCTCTCATGAACGTCCTTACCCCGAGTTTGCAAACGACATTTAAGGATTGCTTCTGTTCAACTAAACAAGTAAACATTTAAAGTGCACTAGGAGGGCGCCTGGGTGGCTCAGTTGGTTGGGCGACTGCCTTCGGCTCAGGTCATGATCCTGGAGTCCCGGGATCGAGTCCCGCATCGGGCTCCCTGCTTGGCGGGGAGTCTGCTTCTCCCTCTGACCCTCCTCCTTCTCATGCTCTCTGTCTCTCATTCTCTCTCTCTCTCAAATAAATAAATAAAAAAAAAATCTTTAAAAAAAAAAAAATAATAAAGTGCACTAGGACTCTGTGAAGATCCATCGACTATGTTTTTACCTACACGTTTTGTTGTGTGCAGAGACTATAGTAAATACAGTTAGAATTGTAACCGCTTGTCTAATATACATTATGTTGTAGAATCCCCACCCCAATGCTGTGAGGCTGATACAACGTTGTGCCTGCTTTATAGATGAAGACACCGTAGTGTGCTGAATGGTGGTCCCCAATGATATATCCACATCCCAATCCCTGGCACTTGTAATTTTTATTTGGGGAAAAAAGGGTCTTTGCACATATAAGTAAGTTGAGGGTCTTGAGATAAAGGGACCACCCTCCCCAGATTATTCTATGGGCCCTAACTCCAATGACAAGTGTCCTTGTAAGAGGCACAGAGAGGAGACAGCAGTGTGAAGCCAAAGGCAGAGCTTGGAGTGACGTGCCTACAAGCCCAGGAAAACCAGCAGCCACCAGAAGCTAGAAGGGGCAAGACACAAATCCTCCCCTAGAGCCTCCCGAGAAAGCACAACCTTGCCCACACCTTGCCTTCCTACGTCTCGTCTCCCGAACTATGGAAGATTAGATTTCTATTGTTTGAAGGCACCGAGTTTCTGGCAACTTGTTGTGGCCTCGGGAAGCTCATGCAGACACTGAGGCTTGGAGGCGTCAGAAACCTCTGCAGGCTCCTCAGCAGCGCAGCGCCCTACTATGTGCCCGGTGCCCCGGGGTGTTTCGGGAGGCAGAAGGGGAGTCGCCAGCCTCAAGCGCCGGAGGAATCCACAGCACTCCAGCCTCCTCCGAGGACCGCGATGGGCTGTGTCCAGGGCACGCTCTGAACGGAGTGCTGGTGAGAAGCCATGTGGACGGAGTTGAGCTCCAGCGTCAGCGCTGCAGTGGGTGGGAGAGTGCGGTGGGGGGGGGGGGGGGTGGCTCCAGAAGGTTCTAGAGCCTGAGGAGCTAGCTGTGCTCAGCCCTGCCTCTGTGTCAGCCCCTGCTCACCTGCCCAGCAGGAGTGAGAGCAGGAAGGACTTTGGCTCTCTCAGCACCATCTGGAACACCACACGAGCTAGTCTGGAGGGCCAAAGACGTGCCCCTGGGAGAGGTGCCAAGGACCGGGCACTCACGTCTCAGGGGGAGAGGGCAGAATGAGGAGCAGTTCTGGAAGTAGAAGGACCACTTCTCTTGCTTCCCAGAGAGTCGGTGAATCTCTGAGTCTCAGCTTGATTTTCTGTAAAATGGGCTCAACAATAAGGGGGCTAAAATGTGTTGGAGTGCGACCGCAGCTAAGCTGGCAGCTGGAACTTCTCTCCTTCACCCCCGGCAGCTCCACGAACTAGTAACTGGCTTCTTCCTATTTTGTAGATGGAGAAGCTGCAATACAGAGGCATTAACTGTCGAGGTCAAGAGCTAGGGCAAAGACCGAGCAGGACTTAAACCCAGGCTGCACAGCCCTGGAGTCCACGCTCTTAACCCCAATCCACGGTCGTCGGAGGGGAATGAGTGAGAAAACATGTCCGAAGCACCCGGTGCCTCGTCTGGCCTGGAGCAGCACTGCACACCCCGAAGCCCTCTGCATCGGCCACCTTCTGGATGTGTCCCTCGCCCTCAGCTCAGTACAGGTCTCCATGGAGCTGCAGCAGGGCCTCCCCATTGCCTGCCTCCCCACCCCCACTGTGTGTTTGTGACCATCCCAGGTAACTTGTCCCAGTGGCATCTAGTGTCTGCACTTCACCTCCCCGGGGCTCAGTGCACACCGGTGGCATGCTTGATGCTCGGGAGCACGGGCCCGGGGGTGAGGACTCTGTAAGCCCTGGATGAGGGTCCAATGCCATGCAGCAAGGACGCCGGGGTCCCAGTTCCAGGAGTGTGCTCCAGGACAGGGAGGGTGCAGGCTCGAGGTGACCATGTGATGAGGATCAGGGAAGGGCCCTCTAAAGCACAGGGCCCAGGGGAGGGGCCCCAGCTGCCCAGGTCTGAGCACTGTACTGTGCCCGAAGCTCCATTTCTTCTGGGCTTCACAAGGAGAGAGAGGGCTTCAAGTGTCATCCCCACTCCATTTCTTCCCAGTGCTCCAGAACCTTCTACCATATTTGGTGGCAAAGCAGATCCTGCCTTCAGCTGACTAGTGGAAGGGGAAGTGTCGGTCTCTCCCTATGGTCACACGCTGAACCCGATGCCCAGGTAACAGGTGCTCCAGCTGGGCCTCCCACAGGCCAGCCCACTCCTCAGACTACAGCAGCTACGGCTGTTTACTGAGCACCTACTATGCGCCAGGCTCGGTGCTAAGCCTTCACCTGTAACACCTCTGCACAAGGAAGGGTGTAATTACTGTTCCCATTTCACAGATGAGGTGACAGTGCTCGCCAGATTCTGCAAAAGAGCTGACGCATGGGGTGTCTCTTCCGGGGACCATGATTCAATAGCCTGTCTTCCCCAAAACGGTTTTATTATTAAAAAAAATACTTAGCATATTCCACTTAGAATAGTAGATATTTCATATCTTTTGCTTATTACAATGCACCGTGCTAAGCATCCATTATTTAACTGTGCGCTGGGTGTAATCATTCTTCAGGTACTTGTGTGCCAGCAATAATTTACGTCCTGTGCAAGGAGTCAGGATGTATCCTCTACCTGCACAAGGAGCTGACAGTGGGGCACAGCATAATTGTTCCAAAAAGCCGCACTTGATAGCTAATGAATGAGCGTAGAGGATTAGAGATGGGGAGATCCACCGGCGTTTGTGAAAGGTAAATCAACAATTAGAAGAAGAATATGTTCTGTTGGCTGTCAGGGAAGATTTTTGCAAGGAAAACGGAAAAGATGATTTAGACTCAAGGGTAATACAATGTCTGCTGCAGGTACGGGAGGAAATCCACGCTCACAGATGCATTTGAAAAACTATTTTTAAGAGAACTTAGAAGAATTTTCTCCAGTGCCTTGAAGCTTTCCAAAAACTGTGGTGTGCTCGTCCATGCATTCCCGCAACAAGAGCCGGGCGCCCGGTGCGTGCAGCATGGGAGGTCATGCATCCGTAATGACCCCGTTCTCCTCTCTGAGACCAAGGGAAGCAGGCTCCAGGGAGGATGTTTTCTGGGTGCTCTTGCCTGAGAAGCAGATGGTAATGATAATCACCATCACTGCTATGACTGACCATGGGGCATCTTCCGGGATGCTGCACGTTACCTGTGATCTGCACGATGGCACAAGGACGTGGGTGCTGCTGTCTTTATTTTACCCAGGAGGATGCTGGGGCTCCGGAGTTTAAGTACCTGGCCGGAGTCACAAGGCCAGAGCAAGGGGCAGCAGGCTGCCTGACCCCACCTCTGGGTCCCCCCTCTATCCCGCCCCGTGGGTGTTCCGACTCTGTGCTGAGGACAGCAGGGCTCTGCGGGGGCGTTTTCGGGGTTCTGCAAACACTGAAAATTTTCCTGCCATGGAAAGAAACAGTTAAACTGCCTGAGCATTTAAATGTACTTTGATTTTTCTGTATTCTATTTCTGTGGATCAACTTTCCCTGTACACACACGCGTGCGCACGCACACACACACATGCACGCGCACCTGTCATCGGTGTGCATGCATGTGCCTATACGCACGGTGCAGTGGAGTGTGTGTTTCCGTGTGTGCAAAGCTCGCCGTCCTGCTGTCTGTGCCCGGGTCCCCGCTCAGCTGGCCACTGCTGGGGAGCGAACCCGCTGGCCTGCCCCCTAGTGCCAATGGCTGCAGCAGCCTGGGCTCCTCCTGATTTCACTTCTCAGTTTCCCCGAGTTCCATCCAAAGGCCCGGGAGAGGCCCGAGACGTTCAGACTTTGATCACGATAGCCTGTTTCTTTAAATAAGTGACCTCTTTCCCCACATCCTCCGGTGGGGACAAAGCATTTTTCAGACAATTGAAACACTTGGGTGGTTTACAAATTTTAACTTTATTCATGAGAAAGCTCTCTACAATCAAATGGGACACTGACTGGCCTTCTTGGGCAGAGGCTAGTGACCTCCATTGTGCTTTTTCTTTGTTTCTTAGGCATTCGGGGGACTTCATCTCCATCATATTTCAGGGATGGACTGCGGGGGTGCCGAGAGCAGGGACTGGGCATGGCTCATATGCACCGAGCACGTTCGGGGAACCTGGCTCAGTGTCACCTGCTCAGGTACTGTGTCATTCTGTGGCCCCAACGCCCCCACAATTCAGGATGAATAGTCCTATTTTTGAAACCGAGGCTCTGAGAGGTCTTACTCTATCGCCTCTCCCTCGGCCAGATTTGGACCCAGATTCTCAAGCATTCTGTTTATTCAGCCTCCCTGCAGGATTGGCTGAGTGAGTTTTGACCCTGACTCTGGGTCGGAGAACTTGGTTGTCTGCTGCAAGTTATTTTGTCTAACTCCTTTTCCCTTTAAAGTTTCCTTTTAAGTTTGTAATTTCAGGCTTATAGAAGAGTTGCAAGAATGCCTCAATTGTTCGCATTTTCCCGGATTTATCCCCCTCTCTTTTTCCCTCTCTCTTCCTCTCATTCCTGTCTCTCTCTCACACACTGTAATTATGTGCACGCACGTGCATTCTGACTTCTCTGAACAATTTGAGAATGAATTGCAGACACGATGCTCTTTTACCCCCTAAATACTTCAGCATGGATGTTCTACAAGCAAGGACATTCACTTGTGTGACCACAGGAATCCGCAAATAAACAAACATCAGGAAATTGAAATCCATACAATGCCCCTTACCTAATCCACAGGTTTTATTCCGATTTGGCCAATTAGCTGAATAATGTCCTTTACAGAGAAAGAAAACTCCAGAACATGTGCTGTCCTTAGTTCTCATGTGTGTCCAGCCTCCTTTAACGGGGAAGCCGTGCCTCAAGCTTCTTTTGTGTTCATGCCGCAGGCGGGTAACTTTGCAGAATGTCCTCAGTTTGGGTTTGTCTGATGTTTTGTTAGGATTGGATTCAGGTAATGCATTATGGGCAGAAATACCACCGCAGGTGCTTTGTTCTTCTCGGCGGGTCCTATCAGGTGGCGCAGGATGTGGGTTTGTCCTGGGTCAGCCATGCTGACCTGGACCCCTCAGTTATAGCGGTGTTGAGGGGTGTCTCCATACTTAAGTTACACTCTTCCCTTTGTAATTAGTAAGTCGTTTATGGGGAGATATTTTGAGACTATGTGAATATCCAGTTACCCCTCAAATGTTCATCCACTTATTTTGGCATCTGTTGATGATTCTTGGTTGATTCAATTATTATTGTGTGGAAGGTTGCCTGAAGGTACTTTTCCTGATTCTATTATTCTTTCTACATTAACTAATTGTCTTTCTACTCTAAGGAAGAGCTTTCCCCCACTTTTCCCCTTATTATTTTATATCAATGTAACTCATGGATTTTTGTTGCATCCAATGTCTTATGGTTCTCTATCATTATTAATTTTGACACTAGAATGGTCTCAGATGTGACGAGTGGGAATCCTTTCAAACTGATTTCTTTGTCCTTTTGACGTGTCCACATCGTTCTCCGAACATTTCCTTCCTTTTTGGCACAAGAAGGTATTCTAAGGCTCATCTTGTATTTTCCCTGTCCCAGACCCAGAATCAGCCATTTCTTTAAGGTGCCGTGTTTCCTTTTGGTGGAGAATGGCATATAGAAACCAAGATCTGGATGCTAGGTGTGCTCATTGCCGCTGGGGTGTCATTGTTTCTAGGCTCTCTGTATGTATATGTATAACATCTCTCTCCCTTTCTCTCTCCCCCTCCATCTCTTCCCTCCCTTCACCCCCGTCCTTTTTTAAAACCGTGAGTTCATAGTTATACCTTCAACTCCAATCAAACACTGGTATATCTCCACCTCCCCTTTCCAATTTTATAACCCTGTTCTCCAACAATGAAAAACCTGGTTGCAGTTGTCCATGGTATATTTATTTGTTCAATTAACAACTACCTGTAATTATTTTTGTCAGCTATTTTAACTTTACTTTTAAGTTAATTTTAATTGCACAGGTAATATATGAACATACTGTTTTTGAAAGACCAACTTAAATATAGGTAAAGTACATTTTTCCCTCTACACGTCCCTCCTAGCCCCAGATCTAACCACTATTGTCAAATTGGTCTGAAGCATTCCAAGCTTACTATGCCTTTATACACCCACAGAAATTAGAAATGTGATGTTTCAAGTTATCTTTATATAGATGGTTTCATGGTCTACACTCTGTCAGTTTGGTTATCTAAAAAAAAAAAAAAACTCTTGGAGATTTTTCATGTCAGTACATATTCATTCACTTCATTTCAGCTCAACTATAAGAGCAATAGTGTCTGAGTATTATTATAGTGTGCCCAGTCTATGTGGTGCAGAACCTAAAAAGAATGCACAGCCATCTCATGCACATGTGCAAATATCTCCCCAGAGTCACTGCACCAAAGTAGGATTGTTGCATCTTAGGGCATTCACCTTTTGCAGTTAAGTAAATATTGCAAACACATTTCAAAGTGGCTGTCCTGGGTGTCACATCACTTGCAATGAATGCTGATGTCTTCTTGGGCATCCCAGGAGGGGGAATGGCCCCTGCCCCTTGGTTGAAGGCAGGAAATACACTGTCTCCCCCAACCTTCCCCCTTCGCCCCTCCCCCGCCCCTCCCTCTCTCCCTCCTTCCCACCTCCCCTCCTTCCCCTCCTCCCTCCCTCCCTTCTTCTCTCTTTTTCTCTCTCTCTCTTTCTTTTTTGTCTATTTTAAAGTAGGGTTGAAGAAGATAATGGCAACTTGAAATCTTATCAGCACCAACATTTCTTATAAGAATAGCTTCTTGTTTCTTCATCTAATTCACAGGCTCGATGGCCCTTCTATTTGCCATTTTTCTTCCGCATGGCTATTTCCTGCACATCATCTTATTTTAGCTGCTCACCCATCCAATAAGAAAGGGGAGGCAAGTTTCCCCCACTTTGCAAACTTCTCTTACTCAAGGTCACACAGCCTATATTGAAACCAGGACTCAAACCCAGACCCTCAGATTCCAATCCAAGATTTTTTAAAAATAAGACTTTTTTTTCCTTTTCTGCTGACTTATAACCATTGAAACATATAGAACATAGAGAAAACAATTTTAAAATCACTTATAATCAACACTGTCATCCAGAATATATTCTTATATATTTTATACACATAACAAAATTATGTAGTGTGTTTATTTGGGTGCTTTATTTTGTGAGCATTTTCTAATGCTATTAACTTTTCTTTGTAAGAGTTCAAATGGCTGTATAATATCCTATCACATGGATAGATCATAATTTGGACAATCATCCATAGTTGGATTTAGGTTAATTTTATGTTGTCATTGTTATATATAAAGTTTCAAATAATATCCCTGAATGCAAATACTTAACAATATCACTAAAAGTGGAGTGAAATCATTATGCACATGTGTAGGCCCTTAATACCTAAAACTCAGTGCTGCTTCAGAATAAGGCTACACGGCAGCCTCTAGGATGGTGCAAGCTGCAGTGTATTCTGCTGCCCTATGCATCAAACATAAGAAATCATGATTGAATGTAGATACATCAAGTTTCCAAATGCAGATGAGGAAAGCAGAGTTGGCAAGGTGAAATACACTTCCTAAGGTCACAGAGAGGGGATTCAGCTCCCATTCCCACTGCTCGATGAACATGAGTCAGCTGCTCCCCCATATCATCTGCACACGCCTGACCTTGGCAAAGGAGGCATGGAGCCCCTGAGGATGGTATCCTGTGTCGGGTGGACATGCTTCTGCCCCCATCACCTCTGTTTCTGCTATTTGAGATCACTCATCCCATATGCAGGCAGCTGGATGGTCACCCCTGCGACAGCTGGCTCCCCTGCTCACCTCCCTCTGACCCGGCAACGTTCTGAACATTATATGATATAGGATATGATGCCCGATATGATGATTGGTGAGATATAGCGGGACCTAGTCTACACAGCCTAACCCAGGGGTGAGTGGCTAGATGATAGGAGTGACTAAGGCAAAAATGCCACAGACTTGTTTTAAGTGATATTTGCAAATGGGTAGCAGTATAATCATGGGTTGAGTTAACAGCATGAATTAGGAATATGCTAGGTGCCAAGACTGTAATTGTGCTAAGGTCAGACTAAGCAAATTAGGGTTGTGGTTCCTCTAAATGTAGTGGAGAAAATTGGTAAGTGACGAATATAAAGTACTATAATATACTTCTCTTAGTCCACACAAAGTGAATAACCCTATAACCTGACCTATAGCTATATGAACATTCTTATTATTTTTATTGAAGGTGTTAGAGAGGTTGGTTTCGGAGAGCTCTCTAGAAGAGGCAAATTTGAAGTGAAGATTTGAAAACCAGAGTTGTCATGTATAAAAGGAGACCACTGGCTACCTGAGTAGGTAAGTAAGGCATTTAAAAAGTATGGCCTAATAGTTCCTTGGGAAAATGAGATTACCCACGTAATTATCTGTGTGGATTATACCCTTTGAATTAGTGTCTAGTTGGAGTCAAATCAAGGTGGTGCCACGGGGCAGATCCCACAATGGAAGCAAAACACGTGGGTCCAACAAACCTCACAAGTTTATAGAATCGCTCAATATTCCCCAAGCTTCCCTGGTGATAAGTATCATTATCTTAGCCATTCTGATTCAGTGGGTCAGACTGGTGCTCGAGAATATATCTTGGCAAGTATTCTAGGTGATTCTTAATATCAGTTTAGGAAACACAGACAACTAATGCAGAAACTTTTGACCAGATCTTTTCAAGTATCAATGACCATAAAATCACCTTTGGATCTTGGTCAAGTGCACATTCTGAATCTGCATGTCTGGGCTGGGACCTGAGCTTCTGCATTTTCTATAAGCTCCCAGGTGATGTTGATGCTGCTCCTTTAAGACCACATTTTGAAAAGCAAGAATATAGACCAGGAGTCTCCAACAGGTGGCCCATGAGCTATATATGGTCATAGATGTGTTACACTTTTTTTAAGTTTTATGGGCAATATTAAAAACATGGAAGACTTTCACTTCTAACCATGTTGAAGTTACTGGCACCAGACTGGTTCTCTTGCCACAAACAACTATAAAACTAGACATAATATATGACAACAATTTTCAGGCAATAGAAAATAGATAACATAGAACAGTGATTCCTGAAAGAAGGGAAATTCAAGAGATAAGCACCCTGGTCACTTAGCCCTCTGCCTGGGGAACAATTACAAACATAGCACAGTAAGCTGGTGTCTGAACAGAGCACAGCAGGCCTGCTAAGCTGAGGGACACTGGTCAGAGTTTGGGTCACCTCAAGTACCTGGAGTTTGCACAGTGGAACATCAGAGAAAGGGAACTGTGTAGGTGTATGGGGGGGGCGGGGGTTGCCACCTAAGTTCATGGCCAAAGGCCAGGCTGCACATGTATGGAGATTGCCCAATGCTTATCAGAGAGCAACTGCTAAGGGTTGAAATTGGAACAGAGAGATTAGGTCTGAATAGTGATGGTACAAGAGCAGTCTTGTGTGGTTACTTGACCTTTCTACTTCCATTCGTTTCTGAGTATACAGTGCAGTTGTCCAGAGGTTACATAATGTATTGTATCACAACAGACTGATGCAGAATCAGATATGAGACCCTACCTCTCTTTTATTTATTAAGCCAGAAAACTTCTCTGTAAAAATATTAAATCATGCCGTTCTTCTCATTAAAGTCTTTCTAAATATGGATTTTCCTTTAAGAATATTATTTATGTTAAACATGTAAGGGCCATCTCCCCTTCCCCCCCTTCCTCTTCTTCTTCCTCTATAAGTCAATAAGTAGGTCAATAGGTCAATATATCCAAGAAGTTCTCAGCTGTAATTTCTAATATAGTAAATATCAATAGATATACCTTCACTTCTTTGGAGTTCCTGGAATTTTCAAATAATGTAAAGGGATATTGAGACAAAAAAAAAAAAATGAGTACTACTAATCTTGCCAACATAGAATTGCAGTCCCAGATTGAGAAGACAATGATAATGGGCAGACCAAAATTTTAAGAAATAATGACTGAAAACTTAGCAAATTGGATAAAATGTAATGACTTACGTTAGAAAAGTTTAGCCAACTCTAAGAAAAATAAATATAAAGTAAGACATCAGAGTCAAATTGCCTAAAACCAAAGCTAAGAAAATCTTGAAAACAGCCAGATAAAAAAATATGCATCATGTAAGGGGGAAAAATAAGAAGAACTGACTGCTGACTTCACATCTGAAATAACAGAGACTAAGCGACAATTGAATTATATTTTTAAAATGGAAAAGAAAAAAATATTCTGTCACCAAGATTTTATTTCCATCAAAAATTACCCCCAAATGAGCATGAAATAAAGCTATTTTCTAACAAATGAAAGTTTTTAAAATTTATTGTTAGAATATCTGTACTGCACAAAATGCTTTAAAATGTTATTCAAGCTGAAAGAGATGCTACAAAATGGGAAATTTAAATCTGCATGTAAAGAATAAATGGCACCAAAGTTGGAAATGAATCTGCAAAATAAAGTCTATATGTTTTGTTCTTTTTATAATTTAAGTTTACTTAAAATAAAACTGATTATTTAAAACAAAAGTAATAACATTATAGAGTGGCATTTAACATATATGGAGGAAAAAAAGACAAGACAATTGCAGAAAGGATATGTGTGAATAAATGAGGTTATACTATTGTGAGGTTATTTTCTTGTAATATGGGGAGTGTAAAGTGTCAGATGTGAAGTCCAGAATCTTGGTGCCTCCAGCTTTGCTTTTCTTTTTCAGAATTGCTTTGGCTATTTGGGGTCTTTTGTGGCTCCATACAAATTTTAGGATTTTTTTGTTCTAGTTCTGAAAAATGCTGTTGGTATTTTGACAGGGATTGAATTAAATGTGTAGATTGCTCTGAGTAGTATAGACATTTTAACAATGTTTGTTCTTCCAATCCATGAGCATGGAATGTTTTTCTATTTCTTTGTGTCCTCTTCAAATTCTTTCACGAGTGTTCTATAGTTTTCAGAGTATGGATCTTTTACCTCTTTGGCTAGGTTTATTCCTAGGTATCTTATGGTTTTTGGTATGATTGTAAATAGGATTGATTCCTTGATTTCTCTTTCTGCTGCTTCATTATTGGTATGTAGAAACGCAACAGATTTCTGTACATGGATTTTATATCCTGGAAGTTTGCTGAACTCATGTATTAGCTCTAGCAAGTTTTTGGTGGAGTCTTTCGAGTTTCCTACATAGAGTATCATGTCGTCTGCAAATAGCGAAAGCTTGGCTGATTTGGATGGCTTTAATTTCTTTTTGTTGTCTGATTGCTGAGGCTAGGACTTCTAGTACTATGTTGAACAACAGTGGTGAGAGTGGACATCCCTGTCCTGTTCCTGACCTTAGGGGAAAAAACTCATTTTTCCCCACTGAGAATGAGATAAGCTGTGGGTCTTTTGTATATGGTCTTTGTGATGTTGATGTATGTTCCATCTATCCCTACTATGTGGAGGAGTAAAACAATTTTTTAAAAGAACGATGTTGGAGGACGTACACTAGCAGATTTCTTGGATGCTACAGAAACTAGGTATTTGTATGGAACATAATTCTTTCCACACTTTGTTCTCAAGAAATAAATTGAAATGGCTCATAGATTTGAGCATAAAGCCTAAAACTATAAAAGTTATAGAAGACAACATAGGAGAAAATTTTGCCACTTACAGGCAGATAAATATTTCTAAGGGCACAGAATGCCTTAGTTAAAGAAAGATGACAGATTGTACTTCATTGAAATTAAAATTATTTGCTTTTAAAAGACATTGACAAGGAAAGGAAGTATCAAGCCACAGACTGGGAAATATTATTTGCAACACATATATCTGAGAAAGACTTGTATCCAGATTATAGAAAACTCTCAACTCAGTAATAGGCAAGCAAACAACCAATAAATAACAGGAAAAAGATTTGAACAAACAGTTCACAAAAGAAGATATACAGATGGCCAATGAGTATATGAAATGTTGCTAGACATCATTAGTTATTAGGAAAATGAAAATTAATAGGAGATACCGCTCCCAAGAGAATCTTGAAATGACTAAAATTATGACTAACATGGCTAATGACTAAAATTAAAAAGACTAATAGTAACAAGCATTGGTAAGAGTGTTGAACAGCTGAACTCTCCTATATTACTGGGCCAGTGGAGTGGATTGGGGAGTATAAATGGTGCAATCATTTTTGAAGACAATTTGGCAGCTTCTTTTAAAATTAAGCACATCCCTGCCAAATCAGCAATTCCATTCCTAGGTTCTTACCCAAGAGAAATTAAAATACATGTTCCTAAAAAGACTTGCCCAGAAATGTTCATAGCAGCTTTATTTGTAATACCTCAGATCTGGAGAGGATCCAAATGGGAATGAATAAACAATTATGACACATGTATACAAAGGAATACTACTCAGTCATAAAAAGAAACAAACTATTACTACACACAAAAGCATGGATGGATTTCACAGACATTATGTTGAGTGGAGAGGCTAGGCAGAAAAAAAAATGATTCTGTATGATTCCATTTATTTTAAATTCCAAAACAGGCAACACTTATCTGTGGGGATAGAAACCAAACCAGTGTTTAACTGGAGCTGTGATGGGGCTGAGGAGACTGACCTCAAGGGGCAAGAAGGAACTTTCTGGGGAGACAGAAGTGTTTTATAACTTGATTACGTTGCTGGTTGGATGGGCATGTACTTTGGTCAAACATCCATTGACTTCTATGCGAAACCTGTGCCCATTTTACTATTATAAACTAGACCTGAATAAAATCCATTTTTTATACTGGGGCATTTAACATAAAAATCTGGATTTTGGGGCACCTGGGTGGCTCAATGGGTTAAGCATCTGCCTTCAGCTCGGGTCAGGTCGTGATCCCAGGGTTCTGGGATCGAGTCCCGGCGTCCATGATCCCTGCTCCATGGGGAGCCCGCTTCTCCCTCTCCCTTTGCCTGCCACTCCCCCTGCTTGTGCTCTCTCTCTGTGTCAAATAAATAAATAAAATCTTAAAAAAATAAAATAAAATCTGAATTTCAAGATTCTCTTGAAAAGCCAGACCTTGGGCAGACATTCCCTCATCTCAACAACCAGGTGGAGCTAAGCCATGGCTATTCCACTCAGATGGGACAAACATCTCTCTCAGGTCCCCACACGTTCCCCTCCCTCCTCATTAATTTATGCTGCCATTGTTTGCCATCTGTTGAATGCTTTTTGGTCTCTGCTTTAAAAAAAATTGTTATTCATCATATATGTTGTCAGTCCCCAGGATTGGCCGTTTCTTCTCCCTCAGATCAACCCTCCTCTTCATTTGAGCTCACAGGGATAGAGTGAACTTACAGCATTTACCATCAAGGCCATGCCTACCGACCCTCCCCTGAGCTTACCTGGCTTTAGCTCCGGGGGTCGGGGTCCCATGTTTTGGCTTCTTTGGAAGAAGGGAGAAAGGTCACAAAGGAGGGAAGCAGGGTCACTCTCTTCTGACCATCCCTGACTCCTGGGCCTTTTCCCCACCATCAGCTCTGGGACGGATGAGCGTGTGACTGAAGTCAAATTATAGAAAACCCAATCAGGGCATATAAATCACCGTCCGGAGTTAAAGAAAAGTGGGATTTTATAAAATGGATCATTATTGTATGGCTTTGGTTGTGTAAATCAGTCAGTTGTAGCTAAACTGTGAAGTGAATGCCCTTAAATCAGAACATTTTCTTTAGGAATTCCTGGGCACGACCTGTAAAGCTGCAGTAGGATCCGCAAGCTCCGACTGGAGTTATGTAAATCCATTGCCTCCCCTATAAAGCAGTTGAATGTTTTAACTAAATCTAATTCTTAAAATAATGATTTCTGAATCAAAACTTTGCTGGGAAGATTTACAGGCAAGTTTTATAAATCAGCGGCAAGATATATAACTCAGATAGTGAGAAGTGCAGATTTATAAATCCAACTTGTAAATCAGCAGAAAAAACATCATGTTTTACACTAAATAATATTTTTACAAATGGCACCTCATACATCATGCAATTGCCACAAATCTTTCACACTGGAGTCAGGCTACAAGGCTGATTCACAAAGGAAATTGAGGCCCGGGTGATGATGTCGGGATGAGGACATGGGGTTTGGAAAAATGCTCCTCTGTCCCCTCATCACTAGAGATGGGCCAGGGGCTCTGGGAATTACACATGGGCTCCGGGGAATGTATAATTTCCCCTGGCAGCCTGGGAGCTGCATGACTGTGAGTGAATTTCATCCCTGTCTCAGTTCTCATCTACAAATTGCAGGCAATAATCCCTTTGCCACAGGATTGTTGTGGGAATTAAATGAGATAGTATCTGTAAAGCAATGAGCTCAGTGTTTGGAAAATACTGAGTGCTTCATAAATGTTCATTGTCACCTATGGATATATTATCAAATTCATTATTATTATTATTATTATTATTATTATTATTTTCAGTCTACATCAGTTTCCCATTCTAAGGCTCATCAGAGAGGAAGTTGTTGGAAGCAGGGACTGTGACGGGGCTGTTGACTCCAGGTCAGTGGAGCCTGGAAGCTGACTTAGGCCTCCCTTTCCCAGTGGCTTCGGGCAGGACTGTTTTCCCCAGTATGCCCCAGTTTTTGGCTGCAAGAACTTCCCCCAAAAAAGGCTCCTCGTGGCCATTTGTTGAGACTTGACTTCCATGCAGAATTTAAATAAAAGCTAATGTTTTTAAGAAGCTTGTTACAAAAGTAATACATTTTTATTGCAGAATATTTGGAAAATAATGAAAATCACCAGTACTCTTGCCACCCAGAGATAATCACTGATAACTTTGTGGTTATCCTCTTAAAGTCTGTTTCTATGCATACATTTACATACATACATTTTTTAAAAAAACAAAACAAAAAAAAACCGTGCTGTACAGGTTGTTTTGCAAACCAACCCCCCCCCCAACCCTGCATCCCCCGCCCCACACACATTTAACTATATATTGTGAACCTTTTCTCAGTTTGATTTTTTTTATGGTTGTGGATTATACTGCACCATAATTTATTTAACCAGTTCCATATTGTCAGGCATTTATTTTGTTTTTAATTTTTTGCTATTATAAACAACCTTCCAGGGAACATCTTTTAAATAAATTTCTGCAGTTATTTATGATTATTTTCTAAGGGTAAATTCCTAGAAGAAGGATTACTGTGTACATGGGCTGTGCACATTTTAAAGAATTTGGCCAAGTTACCCTCTGGAAAAGCTTGTATCTCTTGCAACTCATTCCAGCAATCTACGGGTGCCCATTTCCCCATGCTCTAGACAATCTTTTTTCTTTTTTTCAACTGTCAGTGTAATAGCTGAAAAATTGTGTTTCACTATTGTTTCAGTTTGCACATCTTTGACAGCTTGCAAAGTTAAACATTTTTCATATTTTTGCCGTTAGTACTTCCTTTGTGAATTTCCTAATCATGTCTTTTGTCCGCATTGACATTTCAGAGCATTAAGAACATTAACTCTTTGTTACATATGTTGCAAATATTTTTTGTTCTCAGTTTGTCATTTGTTCTTAAGTTTTGCTTGTGCCAGAAGACTTTCATTTATTTGTGCTTAATTCTATCAATATGTTACTTTATGGTAGAATACCATTTAAAAGATTTTCCCAACGTGAGATTAGATAAACACGCACTTATATATACTTCTAGTTCTTTTGTATGTGTACTTTAACATTTTTAATCCACTTGAAATTTATTTTGGGATGTTGTGTGAAGTCGTGATCAATCAATTTATTCTTGGGATTTTATCATTGTCCACTCATCATTTCCCCCAAAGATTTGAAATACACCTCCTACCGTGAATTAAATTCCTTTATGTTCTTCCTACCTTCTCATGCCTTGGTTCAGTATCACTCTATTTTATTTATTGTGGTTTTAGAATCTATTTTGATATCTATTTGTGCCAATGTCCCTCATATTTCTGTTTTGTAAAATTCTACTTGATTATTCTGTTCCTCTGTTCTTCCAGACGACATTTATAATCATTTTGTCAAGTTTCAAGGAAGAAGTTATTAACATTTGGATTGGAATTACAACAGAGTGATCAATAAATTGGAGCGACTTGACATTCTTACAATCATTAGTGTTCCCTTCCAGGAACATGGCACCACTGTATACCTCTTACTTTAGTGTTCTTGCATCTACCCTAGTAAAACTTTTCTTTCTATTCCCTTCCAAAAGCACCAGGTCAGGATAGCTTCCCAATCAGGTATCACTGGTATTATTGGATCCTGTTTCAATTGAATTTGGAATCCAAAGGTGTCTAAGAGAAGATGATGGAGAGAGGTTAAGATTCAAGGTGAGGATGACAAGGATGTTTGTGCCTCTCCTTTGTGAGTGTTTGCTTCCAGGAAGGTTCTAGAGAAAACTTCGAACACCAAACGATGGGAGGGGTCACAGACCCTGGGCGATGTTTTTACGCAGGCTCTATATAGTGTCTTGGCAGCATCACTAAAGATCATAGTTTAAACTCTGAACACTACTCTTAGAAATTGTCCATGGGAAGGGGCTGGCAACCTTCAGTGTTCAAATATCCCAAGTAAAGGAAGAAAGTTTGACCTTACACATTTTATTGAAACAAAATAAAACAAATAATGATGGGAAAAAAAAAAAAAAAAACACCTGTTCTGAGAAACATGTCAAAGTTGTCTTTCATATCATTGGCAAATTTGGGGATAATGCTTGCTTGTTTTCTGGGCATTGCTGGGTCCCCTCTATGGTCTTTCCAATTCCCCAGTGAAATATGGGCTTGTGAGATTCTAAGAGTCAGAAGATGACCCCTTCCACGGAGAATGTTGTGGAGAAGAAGAAGACAGCTGGAGATAATTCAGCTGTTCAGATGGGACATGATATTATTATGGACTTGTTGGGGGTGGTGCTGATGGAGGGAAGGTCACAGAGTCTAGGTACATTTTGATGACAGAACCCCATAGGATTTGATCATGAGATTAGAGAGGTGGATGTGGAAGATGACTCCCAGGGTTCTGACAGAAGAAACTGGGTGATTGCTGAGACTTGAAGGCTGGGGTAAGAGACGTGAGGGCAGTGGAAATAGGGCTGGCCAGACTTGAATAGGTCCAGACTCTCTTGGCATTACATGACACAAACCCACTTCCTCTAACTCTCCCAAGTGAAGAAGTAGAGTCTTGCTTATGTATGAAAAGTGCAGGCATGGGGCTGGCTACCAGATCCAGGTGCCCCATGTTGATATTGGGAATCTCTCCTCTTTCCTCTCCCACTCCACTCTCCTGCTGATCCTCCTTCTTTTCCTCTTCTTCTTCTACCTCCCCTTCCTCCTCCTCTTCCTCCTTTTTCCTCTTCTTGTTTTCTCTCTCTCTCATGTGTTTTCTCTGTGTTACCTTCCCCCTCAGGCATGTTTTCCCCAGATATGTGACAAAGTTGGTTCAGCCATCTCAGGCTTAGATTCTACCAGTTTGCCAGTCCTATTGGGGGAAATCTTTTTTTCCCCCAAAAGCACGGACAACAATGTTGGATATGAATGTTCTTGACTGACTTTTAACCGAATACTTCTCTTTATACAAATCTGGTTCTGGGAAGACCAGTCATATGACTGAATCACATGGACGATGGAGCTGCAAGGATGGTTCTCCAAAGGAAAACCAGTACCGTTACGAAAGCGAGAAATAGATTGGACAGGCAAATCACAGATGCCTACTATTTGCCGATAGATAGATGATCTTGTAATTTGTCGTCCAAAACATGGTTGGACATGAGAGGGGTGCTATGAATAATTTTGCCAGGACAAAAGTGCAAACGGAGACTCTCCTGAGCAAATGGGGATACATGGTCACCTTGGCTACAGGACATCTTGGTAGGGATGCTGACTAGTGAATGGTGCTCAGATGAGAGGCCTGGATGGGACCGAGGATTTGGAGTAGTTGGCAAGAGCTGTCCTGATGTAAGAATAAGAAAAAACACCTGTTTGGAGTGGGTTGAAGATTGAAGAGAGGTGAGGAAATTGGGGCAGCATGTGAGCACACCTCTCTTAAACTACACTGGGGAGAGAAGTAGAAGGGTAAGGAAAGAGCAGAAGCAAAATATTTGGTAGCAAAGAAGATGAATTTTAAGAATGGGAGACTGGTGGAGATTTTTGGAGGGAGAAATAGTAACCGTTGAAGGAAGCCTTGAGAAGGCAGGGAGAGAAGGGATCCTTAGGAAGGAGGAGGGCCAGCTTCACACTTGTAACAGGAGAGAAGCAAGGGAAGGGGGACAGGAACAGGAGAGATGATAGAATCAGTGCTGGGCAGATGGAAAGCTCATATGTAATGTTGTACATGTAGTATAAGACAAAACCACCTGCCAGATTGGAGTTTGAGGCCACAAGAGGGGTTGACTTTGGCTTCACTCCTAAATGAATTTGCGTGGAGGAGAAACATTTTGTACAGCCACCTTTTCAGCGTTAGGAAGTTGCTGAAGTCAGGGGCAAGGTAGAATTTGCAATAATTCACATGTCCAGACCTTCTCCAGAGGTCTTCAGGCATACATTGCCATGGTCGACAGTTGCTCCTGGAAGCTCCCTGAAAACAGGAATGCTGGGGCGGGGAAGGGGGTGGTCACTGTGTGCCTCCAGGGCCTTGACACTCTGCCTGGCTCATAGAGGATGCTTAATATTTGTTGAATGAGTGGGGACACTCCGGAGCCCGTTCTGAATGGATTGATGGGTCGAGATGTCTAGTTACGTTGAGCCTTTAGCCATACGTGGAAGTTGAAGCCTTTGTTTTCATCCTAGCTAGTAGTTTGCCATTTAAGAAATTCATGTTGAGTGTTATCACCTCCAGCCTTTGAGCACAGTGTCTTCTCTTGATTAACGTTTGATGAATTAAATAAAATTTTCAAATGAAAGTGTTATAAAAGGAAATTGTGATGGAGTCACTTTTTTTTTTTTTTTTTGGTGTTAAAATAAAGGGATCTTTCTTCTATACCCGAACTACTTGCTGGGGCTGCTAAACAGCAACAACCTGATTTCATGTCTGGAGTGTTCTCTGGCCCTAAGGCCAGAGAATGAGAATCGCAGGTAGCATTGACCCACCACATCTGGCTTCTGTGAGGTCCCATCCACTGCACAGGGACCTGCTTGACTAAAGCACAAGGGATCAGAGCCTAAAAGTCATGGATGGAGACATTCTCGGGGTGGTTGTCTCCACAACAAACGTCACTGGAAACTTCCCTTTCCCCCCTTCAGAATGCCAACGTGATTATGCATCGAGCTGTTGCTATTTACAGAGCTCTTAACACAGAGAGCATTACACAGCCAGTGACACAGAATTACAACCATCTAGACATATGGTTCGGATAAACAAAGCACAAAGCGCAAATTAACCATGGTTGACTATAACTCCCGCTCTCTACTCCCCAGGGAGGGACTTTAGTGAAACTCCCAGTCGGAGAAAGCAATACATATCAGAAAGTATAGTACATACAGCATGGTTTAGACAAATGCTAAGCCTTATTTAATGCTTTTCATGGTGCCAGAACACAATGGCACCAACCTGTCTAGGAAAAGTTATAACTCTGTGCCAGTTTCCTGTAAATAGTAACTGTACTCCTACCGGATTCCATGCCTGTGTGCTCCAAGGCCAAAGAATGTCTTTCATTTGTCATCACCTAGCTTCCACTTCCCGTGTCCCCAAAGGGCTTGTTGCCTTATGCATCTGGATGTCAGACCTGCATGAAGTTGGACACAAGTAGCCTCCTCTGAGTAAATACCCTTCAACTTCCACTGTGGTCCTTCCCCCTCACTGAGCCCCCCATGCTTGTCTGCAAAGAAGCATGCTTGGACAGTCAAGGCCTGAGCTCATCCAACCCCTTGGGTGCCATTAGGAGTGGGCTGATTCTGTTTTCTGGCAGTAAGGTATCCCCTCACTTCCCATATTTTATATTTCATGAGAAATTCTTCCGGGACAGGAAACTTTCTGTGTGAGGTCCTTGGCCTCATCATTGACACATGAACCTTATAAACTTTGTTTGACAATAAAGAGTATAATATTTGCTTTTCATAATACATCTACATCACTTTCCAAAGGAGAGAGCAAAATAAATAAATAACCAGAGTGAAAGGCTCCTACTTGGCTTGAACACTTGTACTGGAGTTTTTCATGAAGAAAAGAAAATCCACAAAACACTTGGCTAAATATATACCTACTTCCCCCCCCAACCCTGCTTTAGTGGATTTTCAGATATAATTACACATTGAATTCTCTCTCACACACACACATGAACAGACACATGCACGTGCACGAACACCTTATAAAAATTAAAATTAGGGTTCTACCTCGGAGAAGATATGTACATGCAGGCCCAGAAATGCAGCAGTCTCTACAGTGTCAGATAAACCTTAAAAGCTTAAGATCGTATTAGTTGATAAACCTTCAAGGCTTATTATTTTATTAGCTGACCCTAATATTTTAAGTATATACCGAGAACAAATTCTGCTCTGGGTGATGAGCAGCAGTTATCTCCTGGCTCAGATGTCCAAAGGGAGAGTGGTTTCCTAGAGCACGAGGGGCACTGAATCTCTAAGTTTCTCTCAACAGAAAAATCGGATGTCAACTTCCAGAACAGCATGGTCATCTCAAGTCAAGTGCGTTCTGTGAGATCCATTCAAGTGGCCTTGACAGCTTTCTTCTTGTGAAGGCTGGGCAGGCAGCTGGACACTCTCCCGCCCTGACTGCACACGGATATTTATTGACATGTCTCCTCGCTGTCATTTCCACATCTCATTTCCAGCCCTCTGAAGTGAATAAGGAAGACTACTGAATCACTCTGTGTCATGTTAATTTGGCCAAATAGAAATGGGGGAGGACAAGAGCCGAGATTCCCAGGGCAAAGCTAATGGACTTACCAAAGCCGCTTACCTAGACTCCATAATTCAAATAGACTCCATTCAATTTAGCAAATATTTTCTGATACCTCCTATGAAAGAAGCCCCTGTGCTGAGCCCTGTAGAAAATGTAGAAAAGGATCAATTTTCTCTCCTGATGTTCCAGTCTAGAGGGGAAGATATTTAGGGGTGAAATAATCCTCCTAGCAGTAAGGCAGCACTGAGAGGGACAGGGGGACCTGAAGGAGGGACCAGTCAATTCTGATGAGCATCGGCTAGCAGAAAGGTGGGAACCTGGACATTTTCCCAGGACCTATCAGAGTTTTTCCAAATCTAGAAAGGTTATGGGGTGTGTACCAGGTCTTAATTTTATGTGTCTCTTTTCATTTCAAGAGTCAAATGAAAATACCTCAGAGCATGTGGAGAATAATAGCTGGTCACATGTATTGGGCTAAGCCTAGCCCATTCCCACTGTGGGCTCCAATACACACTGGATGTGTTTCATTTTTCCTTTATGTAAAACAGATTACACTAGCCCATAAAGAGGGATTTTACATTTTGTCTTATGTGACGTTCATTAGTAACATGTTCCATATGTACTTACAGATGTACATTCAGGAAATTTGTGGGAAATCTCTCAGGGACTCAAAAAATTGCTGGGAAGGTGAAGAACCTGACTCAAAATAGACTGGAATGGAGGGATATCCAAGATCCAGGCAAACTCGATTATAACACCATCAGGGCACCTTATCCTCTCTGGAATGCTGAACTCCAACCACCTTCCTGACCTTGTGTCACTGTTCTCCAGACTCAGCATTCTGGGGGGAGAGAGGCTAATTGTCCTGGCTTGAGTCAAGGGGCCAATTCTCAGCACCTTGGTTTACAGTTTTAATAAGACCTAACACAGAAGGAAATCAAGATGCTTTTCTTGGAAGTAAGGTACAATGGCTGGGTGGCTAAGGCACAATGAAGTCCACCATTTTTAGTGAAGCCAACAGTGTGTTAATGCAGGGAAGCAAAGGGATGCGCAGTTTAATGTTGGAGGGTAAATAACTCACCATAAAACAAGGAAGAAAGGCAAGTGCTACAGGATTGGGGAGATGAAGAAGCAGTTCCAAGGGAAATCAGAAGAAGGACTCTGGTTTCTGCCCCATGTACTCAGCTGAGCTCAGGATGAAACCATGGCGATGCAGTAGAAGGAACACAATGTGTATCTGAGGATCTCATAGGCTCAGCTGAGCCAATGAGGGGATTCAGGTTAGCAACCAATTTCACATAAAAAGAATTCCACATCCTTATTGGAATTATGACATCTGTTCCTGGTTGATTTTTATTTGAAGACACTTTACCACCCACTCCTTGATGATACGAAGTCTCAAAAAAAAAAAAAAAAAAGTGTATCTGCACTCATACACGTTTCTGTTGAAAACCCTTTCCTAAATCTGCCAAAAGAATTCAGTGTCCATACCCTGAGTCTTCATTGCATCATATCCCTACTTCCAAGGCATCCCTGCCTATTAAATTAAAATTAACTGTGGCGGGGGTAGCCTGGATGGCTCAGTCAATTGAGCAGCTGACTCTTGATTTCGGCTCAGGTCATGGGTTCAGGGTTGTGGGATGGAGCCGTGCCTCACACTTCATGTTCAGTGAGGAGTCTGCTTGAGATTCTCTCTTTCCCTCTTCCTCTGTCCCTCCCCCCACTTGTATGTGCACACGCTCTCTCTCTCTCTCATAAATAAATAAATAAATAAATAAATAAATAAATAAATAAAATCTTACCAAAAATTAGCTGTGGTGGATGGTGTCTTGCCCTGTGCCTGGTATCCCTGTGCCTGGCAGAGTCACTGATACTGAGTAGGCATGTGGGAAATGTTGAATGAATAAACATAGTTGAGTGTACAAGTCCCTCAAATCTTCATCTTCTTACCACTGGCCATAATAAACATTCACAATTTGGCATTCTAACTAGCTTAGCATTTATGCTGTTCTTATGTAACTCCTTTTGGTGGATCTTCCTGTTGTTTTCTGTAGTTGCCTCAAAGAGGAGAAGTGCATGTTTTGGGTTTCATTGAACTTCTAGTGCTAGAATTACCAAATCCATCTCCTCTTCTTCCTGGGCTCACAGCTAGACTACATTTCCCAGCTTCCTTTGCAGTTAGGTGTGGCCACGTGACTCAGTTTTAGCCAGTGGAAAGACAGAGGGAGTGGAGTGCACCACTCCTAAGACAGCCCATAAAAGCCTCCCACAGGACCAGTCTCTTTTTCCTCATCTGCCCGCTGAATGGAGACGATGCTAAGGCTCTAGTCACAAATTGTCATTAATCATATGTGACTATTTGAATTTAAATTAATCGAAATTAAATAAAAATGAAGAACAAGGAAATATTGCAGTCCCATGTGCTCGGGACTGCGTCCCTTCCCAAAAACCAATGTACTGGAAAAAAAAAAAAAAAGTGAACTTGAACTAGAAGATCCTCTAGTTCTGCCTTGTGCCTGGGCCTTGGATGGAACCCAAAAACAGAGAGGCAAAGAGACAGTGAGCGAACTTAGCTTCCCAGCTGACTTGGAGCCTGCTGTGCTTCGCACCCGGTCTACCCCAGCACTTCCACTGAGGCTTCTTAACATCACAGAGTAGCTTTTAGATTCTAGATGGCTGGGGTTGAATCCTGCCTTAAGCATTTCCTTGCTGTGTGATCATAGTCTTTTTATTTAATGTTTCTGGGCCTCAATTTCCTCTTTTTAAAAATGGCAACTTATGCTTCTAAATTCACTAATCAGTTTTACAAAAACAACACATGTACATGGCAGAGTCGTGGTCTTAGATCTGTTTCTCCATTTTTATTTCATACAGGTATCTAGTTGTGCTAGTACTATTTTTTGAAAAGAAGATCTTTTCCAACATTGATTTACCTTGGCATTGGCACCTTTTTCAAAGGTTAATTGACCATAAATATGTGAATTTACTTCTGGATTTGATTTCGTTCTATTAATCTTTTAGGCTCTTGGAATGCTAATACCACAGTCCTGACTACTTTAGCTATATTTAAATGCTATAAAATAAGTCTTGAAACCAGGTAACAAAGGTGCTTCCAATGCTTTTCTTCTTTAAAAAAATAATATAATTAAAAATTCAGTTCCACAGTCTCACCAGCCACATGTTCTTAGTGGTTACCATATTGGATAGGGAAGTATAGGACAGTTCCATCACCACGGAAAGATCTATCAGCTAGCCCTGCTCTAGAAGAGGTTAAAGTCCCAAGAGAGAAGGGGCTGAGTCCATGAATAATGCATGAGGCAGATTCCTCACCCCCATTGCTTCCACAGATGGGATTTGATAAGAAAAAATAAATACATTTCTGTTGTGTTGAGCCCTTTAGATTTAGGCTTATTATTCACAGCAGGTAGTGACCCTTTACTTGATACAAGCATCATGTGTTAATATACTGAATCATTTAGTCCACTTCTCTCTCAATAGACAGTGGAGAACAAGTCCCCTTTGTAAAACTGCCTTGTCCACAAGTAGAGAACCAGTGAATTGTCAGGGTCCAGTCTGTAAACACTGATTCCACAGTGTGGAGAACAGTATCAAAGACTTTCTATCAGCTTCGATGAAATTTACTTAGAGACAGAAAATTGGCACATCTTGCTCTTTGAGGTAGTCTTCTTGACGCACCAGTATGAACACGCTTCTGCATAGTCCTTATTTCATGTAAGGAGCTCCTGACGTCTACAGTGCATAGGCCACTTTAAGATGAACTTAAAAATGAGCATTAAAAAAATCCTGCCAGATCACAATCCCAGTATCTCAGACAATGGGGGCTGAAATTCCCAATGGGCCATGCAACATTATAAAGATAAAGTTATAACACGACACTCCTGTTCTTAAAATCATTCTGTGGCATTTGTGTTGCACTTGGAATAAATTCATATCCTTTGGAATGGCCTTCAGGACCTTCATCAACTGGCCCTGCCCTTCCCTCTCACTTCAGCTCCATTCTTTCCCTCGCTTAGCTGGTCACCATGCTCTAGCCCCACAGGATTTCTTTCCATTCCTTTAAGATACCTCACTAGGTCCCACACTGTGTCTTACACCATGTTGTTCCTCTGCCCAGAATACTCGCCATCTTCTCTTCCTGCCCCTCAAGCCCAGCCACACCTACAGATTTTCACATGCTGGATGCTTCTTAATCATATATGTCTCCACTCAAATGTCATTTCCTCAGAAACCCCTTCTGATCACGTAAGCTACCACCCATTGCTCCGTACATCAGTGGCCCTTTAGCATGGTCTTTACGTCCCTCTTCTTGTACAAAACGGTGCCCTCATGAGGCCCAGAGCCTCGCTTCTCTGCCTCATAGTGTGTTCACGGCTCTAGGCACAGTGGGCGGTGGAAAGCCCTGAAAGAGGTATTGAATAGATTTCCTGAATATTCCAGTATAGTATAGTAGATAACTTAGATATTTAAGAATCATTTGGTGACCAGACATACATATTCACATATAATGTGAATTATAATGAATTACATTTTAAGACTTTTCTTTGAGAATTTTATGGTTTTTCTCTGAAATTATTAGAGAATCTTCAGCAAATTAGCAACTTTTACTGTGGATTCTATAACCAGAAAAAAATGCATGACAATTGTGCAGTGTCTCTTGTGGGGGGAATATATGTACATATGGATATAGCAACGTACATGAGACAATCTTAAACTATTGACTTGTGGGCTTCTGAGTTTGGGGAGTAGCATCTTGTGAGTGTGACATGATGTACCTAAACTTTCAAAGGTGATTAGTTACTTTGTTGCAAAAATATTAATACAGCTTAATTCTCTAATTGCTCCCTCTAAAAAAGGTGTTTGGCTGATGCTGGAATTCCATGGACTGATATTTCAGTTAGTTTTCAATTATTGACTCCGGGTGACACTGTCTCAGACATGAAGCCGGCAAATGTGTAAACCAGGCTGCATGTTTTCTTCTCAGCTGCCCTCACGATCATCCACTGACCCGAGCCCATCATGAATATTTTGCCCACACGGGGTTAGTTTATACAAAACAGTGGCACATTTTATCTTAGAATGTGTGGAAAAGATAGAAACATGTTAGAGTCTTTCCCATAAAGAGTTCTACTCATGTAAAAAAAAAAATCCTTTCATTTTATGATTAAAACAATACAACTGTAACCAGCTATCTTAAGAGTTTTCATTTTTGAAAGTTGGCAACTTTACTTCATTTCTGAGATTTCTTGTATATATGTATACCACTGATGTGTAAGGTAATTTGAGGGGTTACCTCCACAGACACCTCTAATTTAATGGCAATGTCTTCATCGTATTCACTTATTATGGCCACAGCATGTGGCAGATGATTCCTGTTTAGTAATAGAAATTTTCTTTTTTAAGTGAATTTGTTTAAGTTGAAATCTGAATCATACAAAAGAATTCATAAATGGTAGTATTGACATAACATGGACTCACTAATTCTAAATGTGGTATGCAAATGAGCAATGTTTGGGAAACTGCTTTGCCTAACAGACACTGATACCTGGCAAATGATAGAATTTCTTAATTTCCATACCAATGTTTGGTACCTGCCCATAGGATTGCTTTAAAAAAATAATAATAATCCCCTTCTGCTTTGTTCAATCCCTGACAAAGAGGGGATGGTTCATGAATGATGGTACAATGCTGGAGTTTTGGGTTGGAGAGAAAGACAAGTCTTCAGGACACCCACGCCTGTCCCAGCAATGCTGGAGACCCAGGTGAGATGGCTTATCCGGTTGTGGGTGCGAAGTCACTTTCCTTTCCTTGGGCTGGAATAAAGAAAGCTCAGAGTCATTAAAGACTGTTTCATAGAGCTCGATGTTCCCGCCTTCTTGGTGAGCTCTGCCGCCTGCACTCGGCCTACCTCCAGAGGAAAGGACCCCTGAGGACAAAGGCAGTTCCCGGGGCCATGCCACTACCAGAGCTGACTCCTCTCGGCTGGTGTCACCGCGGCTGTTTGGACTCCGTGGCCTACCAGCTCTGGAGTCACATCTGCTGAGAATTCAATGATCTGTCTTAACCACAGTGACTCATGGAGTCTCCAGTTACCCTGTGGCTGGAACCCATTTCCCTAATAGGAAGACATATTTTAAATGACGTGAGTGATGGAGAGCTCTCGGAGGGCTTGGAAAGATTTGGAACGACCAGTCAGGAGTTCCAAAACTTAGCCCAGTTGGTCCAAGCCCATCAGGACGGGTGTTCTCTGACCAGTGTCAAGAATCTCTCATTCAGGGCTCTGCAGTGATGTCCAAACGCTGACACTCAGCACATGGCCATAGTTCTAGGCTCAGGAAGGAAGAGTGAGGTGTGAAAAAGAGAGATGAAATAAGAAATATAATCACTCAATAATTGTTTGCAATTCATAGACTTTTCTCGAACCCTCAGGGGAAGATCATTTAGCTCAACTCCAGGAACAGCGGGGGCAAGGAAGGGAGAGTCCAGAGGGAGGACTGGGCCTACCCTGTGCGCTTGCACATGTTCTTTCGACGTAGATTGCTTCTCTCCTAGGTGACTTTTTAAAACATCCCACCAACTCCAGGTGTGTGGTAAGGAAGTGCTCTAACATCTCACAGTTCCATCTCAAAAACATCGTATCTTATCTGTAGTTGTGTGCCCCCCTCCCAAAATTAGAAGAGAAAGTTTGGAAGCTTTCTCAAGATTAAAAAAGAAAAAGAAATGTTTAAAAGCCTTGATCTACTGAGAACACTTGCATACTGCGCCCACCATGGATGTCTTTCTAAAATCTCAAAACTCCCCGGTCCAGAACAGAAAGAATTGTTGTTCACTGAAACTATATCTCCTTTGAGTCTTCTGTTTCTGCCACTGGCCACGTTGTTTCCCACGTGCTCAGAGTCTTGTCCCCTCACCCCCCAGCTCATGCTTAGCCCCAAGTGCTGAATGAAATCTCATACTTCTCCTACCTGCTGGATCTGCCCTGCTGGCTCTGAGTCTGGCCCTGGCTGTGCTTGGCGACAGAATCTCTCTACAATTTTCCCATGACTGCTGGCCACCAATGTGCTTGTCCGCTCCCCAGGACCCCATTCCACCTCCTTTTCCTTCCTTGGGATCCTTGCTCATGCTGGGTCCAATGGGAGCTTAAAACACCCTTCCCCATCTCCCCACCTGCTCCTCTGGGGCCCTGCAGGCTTCCACCTGCTGGGTTCCAGGGGGTTGGTGTGACTGTCTGACTCCTGGCCGAATTTTTATTCTGCTTCTGGTGCAGTAAGTCTTACCCAGACTGTAAGTTGCCTGAGGGCTGGAAATACAGCTCCTACTCCTGCATCCCTCTATCCTTCTAATATCCCCAGTGGCTTTGCATACACAATTACCTGTTGCATAAATGATGAATGATTGCTTCCGAGATAGATTCTTAAAGACGAGGCGGCAGGGGAGGGGCGCACAAGCAGGAGCTGTCTGAAGAATGAATCCTTATTTTAGATCCTACTGAGTCTTTCTGTCAAGGACTCTTTGGACTATGAAAACAGGAACAATTATGGTGTAAATGGACTTTGAAAATAGCAATAATTAGGTAATTAAAAATGTACTTCAGTTTCATTATGGTGTCCATAAAATTCCACCATCGAAAAACAAACTATTTTAACATATTTTACTTAATATAATTCATGTAATAGTGATTTTTATGTTCCACCTAGTTATGCAATTAAGTAGTACATGGCTATTTCTTACAATTAAACATTGCTAAAATCTGCCGCCAGTTCGGAACACAGAGTATGATATATCTAACAACTTTTTATGCTAAACAGTAGACACAGTTAACATTATATTCATTTAATTCCATTTTAATTATTTGAATAATATTTTTAAATGTGAATTTAGGCCCAACTAGAATGGCATATTACTTAAGGTTGTTTTCTTTCAAATTACCTATCTACAACTTGTTGATGTTTCCGCAGAGGAGAACGGCAGCGTGTGGGGGCGTTGGCATTGAGAAGAGTGCTGTAAGTTTCTTACTTCTCCCTCATCAGTTAGATCCATTCTCCTGACACCTTGATCCAGGAATGCCCTCCCCGTGGTTTGAGAGTAAGCTTAACAACATTGAACTTAATGTTTTCTCTTCAACAATCAACCCCAAGAATCTTCCAGAAAGTGTTCCAAGACTGAGACATGGAGGAAGGAGGAAGGTCAGAGATTCCAGTGTCCATCTGCACCTCCTAATTTGGGTGGGCAGCTTGGACGTCTCCCACAAATGCTTCTGGCCCTCGCCCTAGGCACCAGCTCAGATCTCTGACTGCTTGTCTGCTCCCCAGGACCTCATTCCACCTTCTTTTCCTTCCTTGGGATCTTTGCTCACGCTGGGTCCATGGGAGCTTGGGGCACCCTTCCCCACCTCCCCACCTGCTCCTCTGGGACCCTGTAGCCTTCCACCTGCTGGGTTCCTGGGGGGTGGTGTGACTGGCTGAGTTTTTATTCTGCTTCTGATGCAGTGGGTCTTACTCAGATTGTAAGTTGCCTGCTCCCCTTGTGGGTTTCTGGACTGCCTTTTTCACACGCTCCTTTTCCACCCAGCCTGGCTGGTGCTGCGTGAGCCTAGCGCAGAGGGGCCCATCTGTCTGGTGTTGGGGAGGGATTCCCTGAAGCAGTTGAGCTGAATTTCAAGGGATGGTTTGGGATTAAGGAGAAGAAGAGGGGCAACTATGAGATTTCAAGAAGGAAAAGATGGGCAAAGGCCCCTTGGTGACATTACATATAGGACTTTCCACCCCTGTTCTCCTTGAGGTTCATTCTAACCTGGCCTAAGCACCCATAGCTTGGCCAGCCCTGTCCCTGTGGCCCCTGCACTTCTCTCCCTGGTGTGAGGCGTCCCTACAGCTAGATTTTCCCAGCCATCTCCTGTTCGCTTCCTCTTGTCTCCTTTCCTTTGCCCTCCCCAACAACTGAGTGCTGACGCTTAGACGAAGTGTCCTTAAAAAGGCTTGTGTCCTGATGCCTACTACAAAAGCAAGTCCCCACCTTCTCTCCAGGCCAGGCAGAATTTGCTCCAGGTGATTGTGGTTATCGGCCCGACTTCCCTCTCAATGTCCCCAGAAAGGAAGACTGCACTGAGCCCACCCCACTCAGCACACCTTGGCTGGGATCCTGCTCCAGAGGGGGAGAAGAATGTGGGGCTGGTGGGCTCTTGCTTTTTTTTTTTTTTTTAAGATTTATTTATTTATTTTAGAGAGAGAGAGAGAATCTCAAGCCCCCCCTTGGGGCTTGAACTTACCATCCTGAAATCATGACCTCAGCTAAAACCAAGAGTTGGCCGCTTAACTGACTGAGCCACCCAGGTGCCTCGGTAGGCTCTTGATTTTGAGGAATCCGTCACCTTGGAGTCCGGACAGCCCCTGTTGTTCCTAAGTGGCACTGCCGTTCATCCCCTGTGACCCACAGACACTGTTCCCACTCCTCCTGCCCTTGAATTATCCCTGCGGATTCCCAGCCTCGGCCCCCGTTACGCCTACCTCACAGGGCACCTTCCTGGAGCTGCCTCCCACCCTCAGGATTCAATGAGATGAGACGTGGGAGGGCTTAACAACCAACAGGGTGATAGTAACAATAACTAAAGCTTATTGAACACTTCCTCAGTACTTAGCACATTACATTAATCATACAATTTAGTTCTCCAACACGCGCAAATGTAGCTGCTCCCGGTACCCCACTTTGGACAGGTTATGGGCTGGTCCAGTCATACGACCAAGAGCAAGAACCAGAATCAGAACCCAGCTCCCCCAGCCTCAGCTCCACCTGCTTCTAACTCTGAGTCATCTGAGAATCTCAGCATGCCTTGGGCCATCAATAACTCAAGTCCTGGCAGACACTGAATACGTGCTTTTCATGAAGGTAGTGGCTATGCATAGGTCTGCACATGGAAGTGTGTATTGTCAGACAAAACGGAGAGAGAACCTGCTGCAGTTCACAGGTTGGGGTTCAGCATCAGGAAAGCCACGGTTTGCTGTTGGCTGTGACTTCCTTGCTCCTACAGGAAACCAGTCACGACAGACCCTGTATGCTTCCCATGTGCTAGGCACCGTGCTATGGCAATTTCCGATTTCCATACCACCCTGGCGAGTTACATATTATTCCCCTCACTCTGCAGAAGAAGAAGAGAGACTCAAGAGTATGGCAGGCGTGTGTTATTTTTGTCTGCCTGAATCCTTTTTTTTTCTTCTTCTGGTAATAGCACCTTGATGTCCCTTAGCATATACCCCTTTCCCTATATGCAGTCTTAGTGAAACTACAGACAAGCTTTTCCTTGCCAAGAGGCAGGCATGTGATAAGGCATGGCCAAGTGGACTCTCTCTCCTGGGGGTCTGATTGCTGAGAAGCGGGGGAGAGAGATGGAAAATGAGTCGGGCTGGTTCATTCCAGCATGTGCCAGAGGACAGAGCATCAGTTCCCAGAGCCTAGATCCTGGAAACGGCTGGTTCTCATCCTTTCCAAGACCCCTCCCTGCTCAGCCTATCTTTGATTACCTAAGTGACCCAAATCCTCTTCACATTGACCAGAGTCTATTTCTATTGCTCAAAACTCAAGCACCCTATGGGATGGAGGGGCTTCCGTTCATTCACCCATCCACCCAGCGGAGGGCTCCTGATCATCTTGTCTGTGCCCGGCTCTGTGCTGGGTGCTCAGGGCATGGCTGTGAGGTGGACAGAGACACTTTCTGTGATCATCAAAGGGAGTCATTTGTCAAACTCAGAATTATGTTTTTAGACCAGGGAACTTGTCCTGGGTCACACAGAGGACTATTCCATGGCTTGGTGTGGTGTCAAGATAGGTTAGCCCACATTTTGTACTATTTTATTGACCCGAATGCTTTGTTCACTTATTTTTCAAGTATTAGTCAACTGATGGTTTCCTTCACTGCACTAAACTATAATGTGGACAAGTGTCAGGTGTTTGAGACCATGAAAACAATTTCCTCAGACACTCCTCCATCCACTTGGTCCATCCATTTTTTCATGGGAACTTTGTGAGGAACAGTGAGGGTCAAAAGAGACCCCAGTGGAGAATCAGGAGACTTGGCTCAATTTGTGGATTTATCACAAAATTCCATCCTGATATTAGGTACATTGGTTCTCCTCTCTGTGAGTCTCAGTTTCTCTTTATGTAAGCCGAGAAATTGCTCAGATGACTTCAAATGCCTTTCTGTTTTGTTATTTTCTAAACATCTTCTGTCAGGGAGAAGCCTTCAGGATGAAGAGAGGAAAAAGCTGCTTCTCCTTGTGATTTAAGGCTCTGAATGGCATAAAAAGAGTTAAGCTTTGCAGCACTTCGCAACATTGATAAAAAAAAGTGTGTACTTTAATTTCTAATAAAAAAATCAAGCAGGTATGAATAGCAATAAAATTGCTCAAAAATTGTTCAAATTGAAGGGAAACAATTGGAAATGGATTTGGAAATATAATGTTTAGCTAAGCAAGCTATAATGTTCTGTTATTTTAATCAGCATTGTAAAGTAATTTAAATGATGGAGGAAGAGACTTTTATACTTTAATATATAATCACTTTTTTCAATGCATTCATCAAAAGGCATTTCATGTTAATGATTCTATGGTTGACGACAGACACCAGCAATAATGGTGCTCAGTTTCCAATTTATGTTTGGAGCATTTTACATTTAACTTTTTTTTTTCCTGCTCTTCCCTATTAGTCTTAAAGGAAAATTCCTGTAATTTTGGAAGAAAACATGTTACTAAAATTTTCAAAGATAAAAAAAAATGTTTTAGAGAGATATCTAGGACATTTCCCCAACACTATTTCTTCTATAGCACCAGAGAGTTGGGACAGAGCTCAGGGTTCGTCCGAACAACTTACTTGCCGCCAGGTCCTTGAAACCCAAAAAGCATGAACGTGTCTCTTCCTTTACAAATCTCCAAAGAGAGGTGAAATTCTCTCATTCCATGGCCATTTTGCCTGTGATAAATAAATTCTCATTGATAATTAAAGATTCTTCATGAATAAATGGCAGAGAAAGATTCTTTCCTATTACTGAGTTTATGTCTATCGTTATCAAGTGACTTTTTCCAAAAGTTATTTTTAAAGAGTTGCTTGAAAATTTCTTGCTGCAGTCTGAATCTTTACTAAGTCCTCGTGAGAGAAGGGAATATAAACAAGCTGAAAGACTTGTTGCCATTTCCGGAATGGTAATGGTAAGAGCCCCCAAGATTGTGGGGCCTGACCTTACCCTTGCATGAACCCTCTTTCTGCCCCAAATAAAAGATGTTTTTGTGCCACCTGCCTTACTTCTGCCCCTATTGGTACTTGTTTGTTGAGGAAAATCTAACCACTCACTTATCCATCCACCCACACATCTACCCATCCATCCATTCTCCCATCCAGCTGCCCTCCATCCTCCCAGCCACCCATCCATCTATCCATCTCTTCATCCATCCATCTCTCCATCTCTCCATCCATCTGTCCATCTCTCCAACCATCCATCTCTTCATCCATCCATCCATCCATCCATCCATCTCTCCATCCATCCATCCATCCATCTCTCCATTCATCCATCCTTCTCTTTATCCATCCATCCATCCATCCATTCACCCACCCATCCATCCATCTCTCCACCCACACTCATCTATCCATCCATCCATCCATCTATCCATCCATCCATCCATCCACCCATCCATCCATCCATCTCTCCATCTACTTATCTATCCATCCATCCATCCATCTCTACATCCATCCATCCATCCATCCATCCATCCATCCATCCATCCATCTCTACATCCATCCATCCTTCTCTTCATCCATCCATCCATCCATCCACTCATCCATCCATCCATCCATCTCCAGAGTTTCCCCACAATAAGAATAAATCATAGTCCTAGGTGTGTCCTTACAGCCATCTGAACACAATTTTCAAACTGGAGAGTTTCTAGTTTGGCTGTCCAGAAATATTTTCCAAAAAAGCAGTCTAGTTTTTGTCAGCTGAGCTGAGACCGTGGAATTAGGTTCAAACTGCTGAGGAGCTGGGGGAGGTTTGGTGACCAGCTTAGAGGAGGGGTCCAGGAGCCTGTTTTAGGTTGAGTCCACCTCACATGGAAGGTCTGGCAGCCACTCCTCTTTGGGCTGGGCAGTGAGGGGTCGGGAAGCAACAGCAGACTCCGGATGGGCACTTGCAGCCACACACTACTTGTTGGTGTGGCAGGTTCCCTGAAAGCCACTCTGGGAGCACAAAGGGAGCGGTGGTGGGTCTGTGTGAATGCAGAGGTACAGTCAGCTGGGTCTGGAACAGAGCAAAGAGGCAGTGCGACAGGGAACTTTCACCTACTGTCTGTGAGTCCCTAAAACTCTCTGTGGCTCGGTTTGCACCCATGTAAATGCTAAATGTTAACAGGTCCTGTGTCATAGGCTGATTGTGGGAATTACATGAAGTAACAAGTATAAAGCCCTTAGCAGGGAGCCTGGTGAACAGTGGCTGCTCAATTGTGGGCTTCCCAGGAAGCCTGTGGGAAGGTGCGCTCGATGGTGGGGAATAGTGGTGAATAAGTCAGTCTGGCTCCTGATGTCCTAGGGAGGGAGGCCTCCTGTCCCACCGTGAGGAGGTTGTGACTTGCCGGGGAGAGGAGACAAAGTGCACAAAGCAGCAATTGGAGGACACAGACAGAACATGGGTTCCAATTCTACAGAGGGTAGGGAAGGTCACTCACGATGGAGGCATGGACACCAGTCAGCTGGAAAAATGTCCCATTTTACTAGTGATCAAATAATGCATGCCGCAGCATCAATAAGTCAACATTCTGTCTAAAATCTCCCAAAGATTAAAAAAAAAAAACCAACAACAACAGTCTAAACTGGGTTGGGGTAATTATGGGGAGATATCAGCAGGAGTGAAATTTGCTAGGACAGCGGCATAGCATCGGTGCACGTAATTTACACGATTCCACTATGGTGTGCCCCGACTTTAGAAATCTCCCTTCGACCTAAGATGAGATTCGCTCATAGGAAGTTTCCCAAGATAGTTTAGCAACATATATTAAAGGCCTTAAAAATGAATGTTTGACCCAACAATTCCATTCTGGAGAATTTACCCTGGAAATCATCATACATGTCTGCAGACGCTTTGCGCAACAACGGGCACCTCAGTGTCTTGTCTAATAGAATTGATTGAACTGCCCAATAATGGTTGAGTCATTAAAAAATCATGGTATGCACCCACACACAGTGGAATACTATTGGACTATTAAAATGCAGAGCACAGCATAAGGAATGCAGCCAATGATATTGTAATGGTGATGTAATGTAACAGATGGGAGCTACACTTGTGGTGAACAGAGCATAATGTATCGACTTGTCAAATCACTAAGTTGTACACCTGAAACTAATGTAACATTGTGTGTCAGCTATACTCAGAAAAAAGATGTGATACACACGCACACACACACACACACACACAAATGGAATATTACTCAGCCATAAAAAAAAAATCTTTCCATTTGTGACAACATAGATGGACCTAGAGAGTATAATGCAAGGTGGAGTAAATCGGACAGAGAAAGACAAATACTATATGATTTCACTTACATGTGAAATCTAAAAAACAAAACACGTGAACAAACACAGAAATTGACTCAAATACAAAGAAGAAACTGGTGGTTGCCAGAGAGGAGGTTGGGAGCGTTGGGTGAAACAGATAAATGGGATCAAGAGGTACAAATTTTCAGTTATATAATAAATAAGTCATGGGGAGGTAAAGTACCACATAGGAAATATATTCACTAATATTGTAATCACATTGTATGGTGACAGATGGTGACTACACTTGTCATGGTGAGCATTGATTTACATACAGAATTGTCACCTCACTATGTTGTACACCTGAAACTGCTATAACATTGTATGTCAACATTGTATGTCAACTCTACTTAAGTAATAAGAATTCTTTTTTTTTTTAAGTTTTTTTTTTTTATTCATTTGAGAGAGAGACAGGCAGAGAGAGGACAAGCAGGGGGAGTGGGAGACAGAGAAGCAGGCTCGCCGCTGAGCTGGGAGCCCGATGTGGGGCTCGATCCAAGGACCTGGAGATCATGACCCGAGCTGAAGGCAGACACTTAACCATCTGAGCCACCCAGGTGCCCCTAGAATTCTTTTTTAAATGGAGAAATGTTCATAATGAGAAAAGTTATAAAACAGTAAAGAAAATGGAATTAAAAAAGGAATATATATATGATATTGCCTATTATCTATGTATGTATGCATATGTATATATGTATCTGTTATCTATCTATCATCTATCTATCTATCATCTATCTATTTATCTATCTATTATCTATCTATCTATCGATCTATCATCTATCTATCTATTATCTATCTATCTATCTATCTATGCATTTCCTGGGAAACACTATACAATATTATAGTACTGTCATTAGTCATTTCTAAATTGTTATTTTTTTAAATTTTTTTGTAAAATAGTCTACGTTCACTTTTTTTTCTATTTCATCTCAAAAATCATGGCTTTATATTGACTTTTATATTTAGAAAGAAAAATGGCCAGTAGATGTTATTTCCAATTAAAAATGGATCTCCATGCTTTATAATATTTAATGTTGTAATTTGGTTTAAAAGAAGTAGTTTCCAACTTAAAAAAATCATGGTCATGGTCTTCCAGAGAAGGAAGAGGAAGTCCATGAGCAAGAGAAACTGACCAGGCTGGGCGGGGGGATGAGAGGGCCCTGCACTGGGCTTGGTCCTCCTTCCAGAAGCTGGCGGATGGAAGACAGGAGTGGACAGATGCTAAAGCATGTGTTAGCTCTCACTCAGTTTACCCACAGAATCTTTAGCTCCAGTCAGAGTGGATTAGACATAAGACACATATCCCAGTCATGTAGCCTCTTTCTTTGGGGTATAGCTATTCCTTTTGTTGGGATTTTTCTATTCAAATATGAGTATTTTTTTATTAAACTGTATGATTTCCATAAGAAAAAAAAAACCATTTGCCTAACACATTGGGATATTCTTTAGCAATTTGACATTCATTATAAATAATATATACAAATAATAAATACATAAGTATTTACTTTTATGTACCCAAATCTTCAGAGCTTTTCTTGTTTCCATGTCTGTTTTCATTTTTATATTTACCACAATCATCCCACATATAGATTCATATTTTAAAGTAGCTTTATAATTTTCAAGTCCATTTCTGTGTGGGTTGGGGTGTGTGTTTGGGATGAGAGAGGAATCCAACCATTTTTAAAAATTAAATGATTGCAGTTTGTCTGAGAACTATGTATGGAGTTGTTCTTCTGGTACTTGTTGACTTGACATTTTTAACTTTATACTGAGTGGTATTCTTTCATGTATTAAATCAATATTTAAAAAGCACCTATCACATCCCTGGCACAATGTTAGGCTCCTTTTGGGGCTTTCCTTTGTTTAATTGATTTGTCCATTTTTTTTCCCTGATGCCACACTCTTTTAGTGATATTTGATTTAAAGTATAATTTAATATGTGATACTCGAAAGTCCACTTGATCACTAGTCTATTTTTAAAAAATTTCATCTTAATTCCTGCCAGTGAATTCTTCCAAGATAACCTTAAAATCATTTTGTCAGTTTTCCAATGAAACAAAATAAACTAACTTAAAAAATTTGATAATAACCATATCACATCCTCTCCAAAGAAAATAATACATTTTCCCAGCCCATAATTTATGTCTCTTAGTACGATGTGTCAAGTGCTCACAGATTTTTAGGTGCTTTAGAGTTTACCTCACTTTGTCCTAAGAACAGATTAAAGGGTAAAAACGATTATCCTAATGCTACATAGCAGGAGAGTGAGGCACAGAGAGGTTAAGCAACTTGCCTAGGCTCACACAGCAGCTCGCTGTGGCATGCAGGATTGTGATGCTGGTGGTCAGATGCCCAACATCCCGCACGGACACACTTGGAACAAGCCTGACACTTAGTGAGTACCACTGGCTGTGGCATTCGAGGTTTTCAGGGAATCACCTCAGGATAGCCAGCAGTCAGTGGGGATTAGAGACAAGCCACAGCGGGATTTCTTTCCCAAGGGGACCACAGAGGGTGGAGGTGATGGGCTTAGATATTTGCTTTTAACAGAGGCTGTTCTCCCCAACATGTGGCTGACATAAGATTAAAAGGATCTTGTATGAAGCAAAGTCCCAGTCTGGAACTGCATAACGCATACTTGTCCCATCATATATATGAGAAAGCCAGTCCATACTTGGGGTATGAGAAAATGCTTGGAGAGAAAACAGAGTAGGAGCGACAATCACAGCAGGAGATGCTTTTTCTTTTGAATTCCTCCCTTCTATCAGCTCCATGACACCTGTCTGCCCCACATAAGGCACTGGGGAGAAGAGGCGCATAGCAGGACCCCAATTTTAGGAGGAGCCCTCCTGTATGTGTCTGCTCTATCATTCAAAGGTTGTGATGACAGTGGTGGACAAACAGATAGCAAAAATACCACCCCCTACCTACTGTCTCCATGTGTCTTGCTAGCTTTGATTTATACAGTTATTTTCATGACATTTTCATGAAACTCCCAAAACTGTCCGGTCGACCTGCTAAATGCACTTGAAGAAGGCATACAACTTTCCCATGCTCCAGGGATATATAATATCACCATGGTGTCTGCAGCATTGTTTGTGTCACCCGAGAGTTGGCTTGGTGTCTGTTCATAGAAAAGGGGATAAATGGAATGTGGTTGTATGGATGGTGGAATACCATGTGGTAATGAAAAGGCATTCAGTTGGCACCAAAACCAATGTTGGATGATAAAAATACAAAATAGATTATATTGCCATGCTGTATTATTCATTTACATATTTATTACATATGTATATAATGTATGTATATATGTATGCCATATATATTATAGATATAGATATATATTATAGATATAGTATAGATTTATGATAATACACATTTAGAAATTTATTTCTAAAATGTAGCACATAATGAATGTAACATAGCAGAAATGCTATTTTTTTTTAATAAATAAAATATTTATAAATAAGTCTGGAGGAGAGAGACCGGGAAAGGAATGTATTAATACGGGATGGTATTGCTAACACTTAGGTCTGACTGTGATTGAATAAAGGGTATTGGACTTACCCTCCCACCATATACAGCTACAAAACTGGAGGAAATTTATGAAGCATCTGTTTTCATACATCAGAGCGGAGCTCCGTGTTTACCCAGTTTCCACTGGGGGAGGTACTTCCAGCCTTGTAAACATCACAGGGATGCAGTCGAGAGCCACATGTGGACACATGTTGCACGGTATGAATTCTTCTTCTTCTTCTAAATGTGTCATCTGGTTTTTGTTCCTCTTTTACTTGTTTAGTCTTCTTTTGGTTTAATTGATTATAGATAGCATTTATTGCCTTCATTGGCTTTTTAGCCATACTTCTTTGGTTTATTATTTTAGGGGTTAACCTGGGGATTATATGATGTATTCTTAGTTCATCCCAGTCTACTCTGAATTAAGATTATGCCACTTCACACAGTGAAGATACCCTTCCAATAGTACACTTTTATTCTCTTCTCCTTTGAGCTGAGGTTATTATGTAGTTTACTTTTATATGTTATAAACCCAAGACATTGTTATTATGTTCAATTTAAACCATTCAATGTCTTACAAAGAAGCTATAAAAGGATAAAAATGTCTTTTAGATGGACATTATTTCTTTCCCACCTTCTTTTATCTAAAGTAAGTTTCTGTCATCTCCCTTCTGCCAAATTCCTTGAAGGTGGTGAAATAGTTTGCCATATATGTCTTTATTTGGCCCCACTTTCCAAGGATATTTTCACTGGACATAGGATTCTACATTGATTTATTTTTATTGAGCATTGAAAACATGTCATGCATTGCACTATGGCTTGTATTGTTTCGGATGAGAAATTAACAATACTCGTATCTTTGTTCTCTTGTAGTTAAAAGGGTCTTTTGGCTGCTTTTCAGATTTTTTTCTTTATAAATACTGTCACAATTTGATTGTAATGTGTTGAGGTGTAACTTCCATTGTGCTTATCCTGTTTGTAATTTGTTGAGGTTCTTTTATCTCTGTGTTGATACTGCTCATCAGATTCAGAAATCTTTTAATCATAATTTTTTTCCAAAATTTTTTTCTATCCTGGTCTGTCTCCCCTTCTGATACCTCAGTTACACATCTTTGATGCCACCTGATTAAACTACTTAGGTCTCTGAGTCTCTATTCACTGTTCAGTCTTTCCTTACTTAGGGCTTCTGCTGGCTCATCTTCAAATTCACTGAATTTTCTTCTACACTCTTTAATGTATTGTTAATCCCATCTAGTAAAATTTCTTTTCAGATATATTATTTTTTCTATTCTAAAATTTCCACTTGGTACTTCTTTTTTTTTTACAGTTTTCATTTTTCTGCTGAAATTTCCTATTTTTTCACTCATTAGATTCAAAATTTCTTTTAAGTCCTTAACCACATCTATAGTACCTGCTTTCAAGTTCTTGTTTTCTAAGTTCAATAATAGTGTCATCTTAGGGTCTATTTCTATAGAAGTTTTATTTTTCTTGGATATAAGCCAAGAAGCTTCTTTTCATATATAGTAATTTTAAAATTGTGCTAGTTATTATGAATGCTATGTATTTCAGAATTTTTTTCATCTTCCTCTAAAGAGTGTTGAGATTTGTTGATAGTTAATTCCCTGGAAGATGAATTTGATCATGTGAGGACTTGCTTTTAGGCTTTTATAGGATGGGATTGCTGTGTCCTTACTCTGAGGTTGAAATATCTTACTCTGAAGATGTGGCTTTGAAGGGATCTCAGTTGAATAGCTGGAATGTGGTCTCCATTTGCCTGTCCAAAACTCCTGCCATATGAAATCTCTATTCAGGTCATGTTCTCTTTTGCAGCTTGTTTCTTTCTTTCTTTCTTTCTTTCTTTCTTTCTTTCTTTCTTTCTTT